>NW_019174258.1:3436277-3757281 GCF_002260705.1 Seriola dumerili
AATTTGTGTGGTCTGCCCCACTCTTATCCCCAAGATCCATTGATGAAAGATAAAACCAATTACTGAATAGCAATTAAATTAGCTAATTAACAACCAGGATTTCATCGCCACATATTAGTTCTTAGTTATTATATAAACCTCAATTTTATATTGGCTAGAAGAGAATTAATCTGAATTAATGCTACATAACAGGATTCTGAAGAAAACCGTTAGCCAAAGAAGTCAGAATGAGAAATTTAATATCTCACCCTGGGACCAGGCTCACTAAGTTACTGAAGAAAGAGCACCGGAGATCTGTGGTCAGTTTAGTGTCTCCCCGACAGTTTAGGAACCGAGGAGTATGGTAACAAAGCTGATGAGTTTTACTTCGATCGTCAGGTTAGTTATTATAACAGTTTAGTGAAAAATTGTCTTTGAGACACTAAGTTTGTGAAATGAATTAACACCAAGATGGATAATGAATAAGATACTATGAAATAATTAAAGTAAGTAATGACCAAAATCCATTTCCATCATTTAAGGGCTGTTGTCTTTAGAATAAGCCATTTTGTGAATAAGAGTTCAGTTTTGGTAATCATACGTGATACCAACTGCCTGTTGTTTCTCCATAGATTTATGAAAAAAAAGGAGCAGCGTTGCACAATTACGTGTAGCCCATTGGGTGTAGAGATTGACCTTTGCCGTTTGAGTCACTGGACACTAAGAAATCTCGGTTCACGAGTCCTTTCAAATCATGGCTGAAATCACTGTGATCCACTGTAGCAGCAAATCAATGCAGAGAGCATAGCCTGAGTAAGAAAAGTTAGGAAGGCAGGAGAACACACAGTGAAGGAGCGTGCTTACCTTGCACAGCTGATTATTCACCTGAGGCATCCACCACACCCACGATTCACAGCAACGACACAACACACAGGCACACAACACACACACACACACACACGACACATAACACATCTCACACGACATGACACACACACCACCACCACACATACAGCAGCACAGCACACAGCGCACACAAGCGACAACACACACAGCAGTACACAACACCAAAAGGTATAGCTATTTAAGCGACGCAACACAAGTTGCTAACACAAGCCGCACATAATCTCCAATTGCTCTGTAGTTCACGAACGTGGTACATCGTGTAGTAAACAAACATGCACACTCAAATTTCCAACAGAGTATAACTGTCACAACTTTTTCTAAGAGTGCATATTTCTAGTGCGTAAATATGCAGTCCAAGCACAGTCTCTCTATTCTTTCTCACATGTTTATTTGTTTCCCATTGTCCAACACATTTAAGAACAATAAAATATTCGTGCACTCGACTAAAACGTGGCGAATCAGAGAAGCCACTGTTTATTCCGATTGTGGGAATATGGTAAGGACTCCTTGTATTTACCTCCATGTGATTACTAAAGCAACCACCCACTCATGATTAAATCAAGGTCTGTGGATTGATGCAGCGAGCGGTTTTAAGGTATGATATTACGTAGCAAGTATGATTTTCATTTTGTCCGTCTTTCTTGTCCTCGTGTGTCCCTATGCTGCCCGCCCGCGCCGATATGGAATAAAGTATAGGTTCGTGTTCTGGAAAGATTGGTGATGAAATATGATGTTTTAATAGCATACATACAAACAGGTCTGTTTGGAATACTGTGAAAATATAACATACATGGTTCAGACTGTTGGAGTAGTAGATTCACTAAGGGCTGGGCTGTTCGTGGCAAGACATGTGTCTACTATTTATTTTGGCACAGCTTTGGCCAAAGATTTGGATCTATAATGTGTTCAGTGTGATCTGAAGCTTTTGATTAGATTGTTGAGTCTGACGTGTATAATGAGGATTCAAAGCAGTAAGCTAGATGGGTGACCTGTCTATCGTTTGCAGATTGAATGTTAAGGCCAAATAAGTGTGTTTCTTCAAAGCACTTTTATTGGTAATGGATAACGAATCAGAACATTCAGGATTTGAACGTGAAAGAATTATAGATCAAATCTTGGCCAGAGCCTGTGCCAAAATAATAGTAGGAACATGTTGCACGAAAGCCAGCCTTATGAATTACACTCCACAGTGAACATGTACATTATATTTTCACAATGATTCCAACAGATGTTGGTATGTATGTATAAAACATCATATTATACATCTTTCCAGAACAGAACTAATTTATTCCATATGGCCGGGGGGCAGATAGCGACACAAGAGGAAAGAAAGAGGACAAAATGAAATATACTGTGTAGTAATATCATACCTAAAACCGCTCGCTGAATCAATCCACAGACCGATTTAAAGTAATGAGGTGTGGTGGTTGCTTTAGTAAATCAACATGGAGGTGAAATATAAGGAGTTCATACCATATATCTAAGGAAATAAAAGTGTTTTGATTAGCACGTTAGTGAGTGCAAATATTTATTGTTTTAAAGTTGTGGACAATGGAAAAAAATAAACATGTGAGAAGAGATAGAGAGAGCTGTGTTGGATGCAAATATTTACGACTAGAATATGCATCTTAGAAAAAGTTGTGACAGTTATATCTGTTGAATTTGAGTGTGCAGTGTTGTTTATACAGATGTACAGTATGTGAACTACCAGAGCAATTGGAGATATGTGGGCTTGTGTTAGAATTGTGTTGGTAGTTAAATAGCTGATATTGTGTGTGTATGTGTGTTGTGTGTGTGGTGTGTGTGTGTGTTGTGTGGTGGTGGGTGTGTGTGTATGTGTGTTGGTATGTGTATGTGTGTGTGTGGTGTTGTGTGTGTGTGTGGGTTGTGTGTTGTGTGTGTGTGTGTATGGTGTTGTGTGGTGTGGTGCACGCTCAGGTGAATAATCAGCTGTGAAGGTTAAGAGCTCCTTCACTGGTGTTTCCTGCTTCCTAACTTTTCTACTCAGGTAGTTCTCTGATGATTTGCTGCTACAGTGGATCACAGTGACTTTAGCCAATGATTTGAAAAGGACAGTGAACAGAGATTTTTAGGTCCAGTGACTCAAACGGCAAAGGTCATCTCTACACCCAATGGACAGTATGTGTGCAGGCTGTCTTTCTTTTAATAATATATGGAGAAACAAACAAGCAGTGTGATCAGTATGATTAAAAAACTGAACTCTTATACAAAATGGTTATTTAAAGACAAAGCCCTTAAGATGAATGGAAATGGATTTTGGTTCATTACTTATTAATTCTATTATTAGTATTTATTATTATCATCTGTGTTAATTCATTTCACAAAATTAGTGTCTCAAAGAAATTTTTCACTAAACTGTTAATAAACTAACCTGAGAGAAGTAAAACTCATAGCTTTTGTTACCATACCTCCTGGTTTCTAAACTGTGGGAGACAACCTAAACTGAGCCACAGATCTCCGGTGGGCTTTTTCAGTACTTAGTGAGCCTGGTCCCAGGGTGAGATATTAAAATTCTCATGATTCTTTGGCTAAAGGTTTTTCAGAAATCCTGTTAAATGTAGCATTAATTCCAGATTAATTCTCTTCTAGCCAATATAAATGAGGTTTATACTAATAACTAAGAAACTATATGTGCGAATGAATCCTGAGTTTTAATTACAAATTAATTGCTAATTCAGTAATTGGTTTTTCTTTCATAAATGGATCTTGGGGATAGAGTGGGCAGACCACACAAATTGAGAGGAATCATGGTACATTTTTTGATTTTTTTCTGTCATTCAGGTTTCCACCGACATACGAATCTTGATATACTCACTGGAGAACTGTATAGAAAATCCTTGCTTGCTGGATGAGAAATAGTCTGAATCAAACTGCAGGTGAGTATGTTGAAAAGTCGAGTGGATATCTTCAGGTAGGGCTGGGCCCGACCATTCTTTCAACAGGATCCCCCCATCTGATGGCCCAGATGGACCATCCCAAACTCTCAGGATATCATGGCGATCTCAGTGTCAAAGACGGATGAAGTGTGAGGCTGAGAAAAACAAGAAAATACACAGGAGATCAGAGATTAGGTACAAACATTAACCACTGCTTTGTTTTAGTCAGCAGATTCACCAAAGAGCATGTCAACTGAAAATAAAATGAAGCAGAGCAGAGAGCAGACAGATCACTCTAGCACACACACAGACACACACATAAATATCAGCAGTAGCCATAATGTGTGTGAGAAACACGACGTGGCATAAGACTAATGGTGATTGTACTCTCCAACACAGCGAGTGCCTTTGACAGTGAGCGTTTATCTCTAATTAGTGAATATATTATTACCTGACAGTTTTTGTGAGTGTTTGCCTCAATAGTGCATATAGAGTTAAAGTTGTTGTTAGATGGGAAATCATGCTATAAAGTCCATTATTGTAATGTAAAACCAAAAACACTCAACCACAACTGTAGGCCATGATCATGTTCACAGGGGATTCTGTGTGCTTCATAGTGTCACCTGAGTAGTCTTGCCTGTATCAGCCTTCTTAGTCAGGTACAGTGGAGTGTTGTGCATAAGGAGCAGGATAGCCTGGAGACAGAATCCGTCCAGACACTGCTCCAGTTATGTGACCTCCACACTCCGGCTACAGAGACACGAGACGAAGGGATTCAAAACATCAATGGGAAAAAAATACACATATTTTGTCTTCTTGTTTTAGCTTAACCTATTGTATAATTTATAGGTTTATTGTCTATTGCTTCCATCTGTATTAAGGAGCATGGATATCTTCACAACCCTAGTTACATAATCTTCATATTTAGCTGGAAAGAGCAAACAGAAAACATAAGGGCATTTTCCAAGGCACAGGATGAAGCCATATACTGAAGGATTACTGGGGGTTACTATGAATTATAAACTGCAGCAGATATTAGTTGTGAACTGTAGCCCTCCTCAGCCATATAGCCCACACTTCTCAATCACAAAAGACATTTGAAGTGTATTGAAGAATACGAGTCATCACACTAACTTCTTATGAGGTGGACCAAACAAAGGCCAATGCATCTTACAAAGAGAAAATCTTACACCAGTTCACCTGCGACGGTCACAGTGAATCAGTGAAGCCGAAAGTGATAACCCTGTTTAGCACATATATGTGACAAGATATGCTAATAATTCTGCGGATTAGTAGTTCTGGCACTCTCTGTTTAGATGATTAGTCCATGTTCATCTGTTTACTGTGGCACTCTCAATTAGAGGTCTTCACACAGCAGTGTGACTTGATTCTGAGGAACCAAAACCTGACTCGTGACCTGAAATCTCAAATTATACTCTATCTAATGGGATCCAGTAGGGTCTTGTTTTACTGCCACAGCTCTAAGATCTTTGTGTCCTTTAATATCCAGGCATCCGGCGATATTTCAGGATTATCAGTAACCTATGTAAAAAATGAATGCCATTAAATAACAATTACTTTTTGGAATTAGAATAATGAATATTAGCTTGGTTGGAAATTATCATTGTCTGTCTGTTACCCAGTTAGCTGCAGAATGTTGGTGAAGGAGAAAATAACATTTTTCAATTATTCATAAAAATTAGTCTTTGATGCATGTAAACAAATCATTCTCAGAATTAGTTTCTGTGACTTTACATTTATTCTAAGGGAATTATATACTGCTGATTGTTCAACAGAGCCTCATGCTGCTGCCCGTGATGGTGAATTGGGTCTTCTTATCTTTGGGTATATTGTGATTGGGTCTGACAGTGCTCAGGTCCCCATGGGTATCCAGTGTTTTGAAAAAACAATTGATGCATGCCAGGGTCAAGTAGACGTTCCATCATTTTGGATCGGGTCAGACATTTGGGATCCGTGAAGACCTCTATTCTCAAATACAACCAGATTTCTTGTATCATATTTTCTGGTTTCTTTCCAGCCATATTAACATTTCAATTCATCTCTGTAAGAGGCGGCTCTTCTACTTTGCTGTAAATTACTCTGAGGTGTGAAGGTTGAGTTAAATGAGAATCGTTTAGAAAGGCGTTGATCATTAAATCAACCTTAATTATCCAAGCTCCTGCTATACACTTTCAAGGTTAGTGAGTAACTTTGATGGCTGTTTTCCCATAAGGATTTCTCTATAGTGTGCAAAGTTCAAGAAAAAAACACTGTTTAATGCACAAGAGAGAACGGCTTTTTGTGTTATTTTATATTGTTTTCAGAGGTGAGGAAACAGGAGATAGCAGGAGGCAGGGGAAAAGGCTGGGAACAGATTTAAACTCATCATGGTAGTACATGGTACACCATGGTAGCCCACTGAGCCAGCAGATCGCTGCGATTAGAAAACAGTTTGGTACAGAGAAGGTTTATATCTGTGTGTGCATTGCGTGTTTGTGTGAGTTAAGAGAACACCATTAACACAGCTCTGCAATCTACAATAACATGACAACCAACTGCTGTTGCATTACCCTAGGCAGAATGCACGCAAATACACGCTCACTTGTAAAACATAAACACAAAGGGAGAAACAGATAACCACACACAAGTAACAACACAGGCCAGAAAAATACTTGAAAACACTTATGCAATTACGCCGCAGCAACAGTTTAACCAGTTGTTTCTATCCCTGGGGATAGAAAGAAAGAAAAGAAAGAGAGAAAAACAAAAGAGATTATTTAGCAAGCCTGAGCCACTGAGAACTGCAATTTCCCAAGACAGAAAAAGAAAGAGAGAATAACAGACACACATATAGAGTGAAGATAGACAGGTGTACTGTATGAATAGAGGAGGAGAGGAGAATGAGAGAAAGAGTCCCACAGAGGTATACCACCGCTCGTTTTGACTCAGTGTGGAGAAAGAGGGAAAGACTGTATAGAAACAGGCCTGAGGCAAAGCCATCTCCTCGCCTCCATGCAATCACACACAGATATGGGCCAAGACAGACTGACGGGGACGGAGACATTCAGAAAGACAAACACTCCAACAAACAGACAAAGGAGGAAGATACAAATGTAGCTATAGAGGTAGTTAGCCCAGCGGCTCTGTCAGCAAGTACTCTCCTGGTTGCTGGCTTACCTAAAATAAGGGCAGTGACAGAGCAGCTACAAATTAATGACTGACAGACTGCGGAGGCACGCACTCACTCATACACTCATACTCACACACACACACACACACATCCAGCCAAAAGCACATACTCATTCTCATCACACACACACACACACACCACACACAACACACACAACACACACACACACACACACACCACCACACACACACACACACCACCACACACATTCTTTTGAGTTGCCATTAGCAACTACATGAGGCCATGTCCCACCTCAGAGAGCTCAGGTGTTTTGGCAGGTTAAAAAGACACAAGGTTTGGCTCTGCTGTAGGGAATTCCAAATGAACAAGTGCCAAGTGCCCACATCTAACCAAAAAGGTAGAAATACTTAAAGGGAAAGTGGTTCAGTTTGTAAAATATGCAAAGCCACAAAATATTTATGGACAAGCAGGAATTATGGACAATAAAAATTGTGAATTTGCTTTAGGGATTTCAACATCAAGTTCATGCTTCACTGGTGGTTGCTGAATGACAATATGGAATCAGAAAGCCCAGCTTTATATGTTGAAGCTAAAACACAAAATGACTTTCACGGGTTCATAAAAATTGCCATGTCAAAGCACTTGATTCGTTTGGCATACTCCTCTCTGACCTAATTAAGAGCTATAACTAAAGCTAAATCTGCCCCTGGCAGCTTATCTACCTCAAAACCTGGAAATATTCAAATATGTTCTAGATATGCCAAATGAGAAACCTTTATTTTGTAATTTTCACTGTGTGAAAATTAAAACCTGATATTGTGTGGAGTGCACAGCAGCAGTCATGATGATTATTATATTGGGCTTCCTTCAAACTATATTAATTTACTCCACTTTATGGCCTTAAAACTACAAATTGATATACTTTGATACAACTTAATGGTTGTTTTATGTCACTTTTTTGTGATTTTACATGCTATTCATATGAGAACCAGCTGGTTGTATTTTTTGAAATTACAATAAATTGTTGCTTTTGTCATCAATATCTGTTGAAGACAGAGTCAAAATTATGTGAAATCTGACTCTTAATCCCAAAAAACAAAAAATTATTTTTATCATAATTAGTCATCCTATCACAGTTGATGTGGGTAAACTGTTTTAGATGAGAAAAGTTTAATTACTCAAGGTGGAATTATTCCCACTACTGTAATTATATTCACATAAAAGGCAAGGGAAATTAAAAAATAAGAACATCTGAAAGTAAGACAGTCATCAATTTTGGGCTGTACCAGTAAAGTACATGTTGGTGTACTTTCACTTCAGTCTGTGTTGTCGAGTTTCTACAAAGATTCACTCTTGTCATGCAGGTCTTTAGTGGCGTGATATCTGTGTGTAGTTCAATTTCATCTTAAAGTTATTCAAGAAGCAACAATTCCAGATGAGTCAATATTGTTTTTACATCACATCACATTCTGGCATCTGAAAAAAGTCTCTCCTGATAGAATATTCTATTTATCTGTTTGTGCATGCTGAGAATAGAACAGAAAGCTACAGCTTCTGTCAAAGTCCTTGGCATAAAATACTGTGCACACCTTCAGGGTACAAGAAAGTAGTCTGGCTTACATTATAAATTTATCCAAGTTCAATTCAGACAGTCATCGCCTATTTTTGCACCTTAACCATGTCATGCTTAAAATACATAGAAGCCTGGTGCACTAAAATCTCATACCCAGTGACATCCTGCTGTCCAAGTGCAGATGCACAGGCTGTTCTTACGCTCAGAGGCGTATTAGTACCACTACAAATATTTCCCACAGAGTGGTGAATCAGTCCCCATGCCCACTTTTCAAAGTATTCATCTGAATTGACTCAATCACTTGTTCACTCACTCTCGTTTGAATCATCATGCTCTTGGTGGGGCTCAGAAACAGACAGGGGTTGTTTTGACTGCTTTTTCTCCCTGCTTTATTTCTCATTATGTATGACTTTGGATAAACAAACTCAGTATGAAAAAAAACTCACCCACAGGTTAGTAATTCAGAACTTGTAGAACTTGTAGTAATTCAGAACTTGTAGTTCTGAATTATTAATATACATACAATAGAGCTTACACACATAATGACATACTGACCGATACAGGAAGGAAGTGGTTTGTCCCAGACACGTCTGTCCCCGCTAAGACAGGTCAGTGTACTGCTGCCATGGAGACTATATCCAGGGTTGCAGGAGTACAGGACAAAAGTGTTGGCATAATGACCGTCGTCCTGGATCTTATAGCCATAACTAGGGACACCTGGCTCCTCACAGCGTACTAAGTCAAAACCTAGAAAGAGAAATATAGACACATGTAGTGGGAAACACACACACACACACACACACACACACACACACACACACACACACACACACACACACACACACACACACAGATTAGTTTATCCTGTCCATGCAGTAAGACAACATTGAATAAATGAACGGGATGATTCAGAGCTGTTTTGGACAAGATGACATAAGGTCATACTATTCTTCTCCTGAATCCCACTAGTTCTGCAGAAAATTTGAACACTCACTGTTAATGCTGAAGTACGATGTGACAGCTGCAGTGAAAGCTACTGGACATTTCTAGAGATTCTACTCCTCTATGCTTGTGTCTATGATATTTTTTAAAATGTATGGGCTTCTGCCATTTCTGAAAGATATAATGATGTGTAGTGTGCAGCAGCAGTGGTTCCTATATGAAACTGTGAAAAACATCAAATGACAATTTCACATCCCACACAAACACAAATATACTGTACACTTGAATGAGCACACTGCAAGGGATGTCTGTGTGTTTTGAAGATAACAAAGACCAAGGAAGTTTCCCACCTCCAAGACAGATGGATAAACTAGAATTACTGCCTTGAAGATGTATTCCTCTGCCAAGCAGTTAAGTTCCAGTTTAAATCCATGTCTGTCCAGACCCTGGATTAGACGACTCACCCATTCAAGTGAATGGGAAAGTGGTCTCAGACTTTTGGACCCCAGGGATCAAATGTATTCGCAGAACATTAAGATGTCACAGTGAAGTTGACCTTTTGCATATAAAATGTCATCACACACAAACACACACACACATTTATGTGAAATGTTGTCATAATTAGCATATGAATTCTTGAGTTCTGGCCAAAAACATGCTTTGTGAGGTCACAGTGACCTTAACCTTTGACCTCTGAGCACCAATATCATCAAAATCAGTTCATCCTTGAGTCCAATTGAACGCTTGTGCCAAATTTGACGATATCCCCCCAAGGTGTTCCTGAGATATTCACAAGAACCACATATACTGAATGTATAGTAACATCCATGGACTATGACACAATAATACAAAGAAAGTTTGTAAGATTGTCCCTCATGCTCTTCAACTAGGAGTCAGAGATTTTATGTTATTCAAATAAATTGAATGATATGTCAAATGTTCTTGTGATCAATTGAGCTTTTAATATTTCTGAATAGAATCAGGAGACTAAATCATACGCATTGTCCAATCACAATTTACTCTGTAACGCCTTTTACACAGCCAGTAACTTTCTAAGGGAGCAGTCACCAGTTTTTTGAGGTGTGTGTACAACTATCTCTCCCTTGCTACATCCATTTCAGTAAAACAGATGCATCTCACTTCTGTCAACCTTTCTAGTTAATATCTTGAACAGATGTTTGAATCCTTATTACTCTATTAAAACTGCTCTAACACTGTGCACTATTAAAGCTGTTTTATCAGTCCCTGACCCTACTTAAGAAACCATCACTGCCTCTCTCGATCAGATGCTTCTCTCTTCTTTCTCCTGTTTAAACCTTCTATCAATCTCTCTTATCTATCCATCACCTCATCCATTGTAGCAGAACTTTGCAGAAGATGTCACCTTATCCAGTTTAATGACTTGCAGATTAACGGCTGTCTAATGGTTTAGCTGACATACCGTGCATCCATCTAGAATCTATATACCATCTACCTTCATCCGTTTGTCCCTCCGTCCAGCCGCTCTTCCACTCCAGATGTGTCACTTTCTCACCTTCTTTTAATGACTTGCAGATAAATGCTCCTCTAATAGCCTCTTTGACTTACACAGCAGCTGGTCTTGCCTTCTTAACAGACTCTCTTTGAAGCCATTAAGGTGTGTGGGTGTGTGTATGTGTGTGTGTGTGTGTGTGTGTGTGTGTGTGTGTGTGTGTGTGTGTGTGTGTGTGACATAGAAAGAGAGGGAGCGAGAGAGTGAGAGAGGGAAAGAGAGAGAGTGTGTATAAGAGAGAGAGAGAGAGAGAGAGAGAGAGAGGGAGAGAGAGAGAGAGAGAGGGGATGAGAGGGAATGAGAGAGAAAGAGAGAGGGCTGTATCTGTGCATCTGTATGTGTTTCAAGTATTCACATGCTCATTTCCATTCCCTGTACGCTTGGTAAACTACTGTTGCACTTTGGTCTCCACCTTCATCAGAAATTTTTTAAACTGACTGTTGGCCTCCTTTCAGCTGTCAGAAGTGAATGAAATAGCTTGGTTATTTGCTGACAGAGAAAGACTCTAAAGTCTTTGTAGTACATGACACATATTTTGGTCTGGTATGTAGCACTCAAAATTCACTTGACTGAGGCACAGGGCAGACGCAGGGTATATCCATGAGTACAATCTAACACAATCACTACCACTCTACTTTTCAATTAAAACATCTCCTTACAAGTAGCTTCATGATGAGCTACTCAGATTTTAGGAAATTACTGTTGTGTGTGTGCATGTGAAAAAGTGTGTGTGCATCTATGTGTGCATCTGTGTGTATGTGTTATAGAGAGATTGAGAGAGTGTGTGTGAACTTGAACAAACCCTCTACAACAATATAGAAAGAAAACAATCTATATTGCTGCCCAGTTTCCAATCAGTTCATCCAAAGTTATAATTTCTCAATGATAACTCACTTGTATATGTGAGGCGAAAGCCCTGATTGGTTCCAGAGGCGTTGCTGTTGAACTCCAGCCACAAGTGATTGGACGTACTATTGATGACATGACCCACCATGGCATCATGTGTGAAGTTTCCAAGGAGACGGGATGAGGTGTTCTCTCCATCATATACCTGTAAATCAACACACAGGAACAGGAACGCAGATCATGAATAAAAAAATGAATTAAAAGAGTTTGTGTGGTTTTGTAGAGGTTTATATGAGCACAAATCTACCAATGTAAGTAATGAGAATATCACAGAACATGGGTGCACAGTGCACTACTAACCTGGTCTGGAATACTGGATGCAAAACTTGCAGCGTACTGCTATATTGCCTCTGCTGTGACTCACCAAAATACCAAACAATGCAAATGTGGCAAAAAACCTCACTGAGCCTCAGGAAAAAGCCACTTTTCTCAGCTTTGTATCAGTGTGGATTTTGTGAAGCACCACAAAGATAGAGCCTCAAACATCACATGAAAGTTGCTGAAGTCACAAGTGAGTTGTTACGGGGGTCTATAACAGTCAGCAGAACTGATGAAGCCTCCCCTTTTTATGCTAAACCGTCAAGATTTTTATGCAAAAAGAGAGTAAAGAAACAAAAAGTTGAGGGCTTTCATGGTGGGTAAATAAATTGGTTACCTTACTTGAAATGATGTTTGCCACAGTTAAATGTGGTGGAATGAGACTGCTGTACAAACTTATTTGCAGTTTTAGCAATTTAATCGTTGTCTAGCACCTGTGGGAAGCAGGAGATTCGAGTATCACTTTAATTTGAGCATTGGCAGAGAGGATATTGCAGCCCTCGATGAAAAATAAAAAGTAGCTTATTCACAGTTGAGGATGTCTCCAGCTGTGATAAGTGTTCCAAATTTTTGTTTATATTTTGAAAAGTTATGTTTCTAGAGAATGGTCAACAGAGGAAATCACAGAGTAATACAGTGTGTTTCCTTGAAACAATCAGTAAAAGCTAGAAGCCGCAGTATGCATGTTCTCTACTGATAACTAAATACTGTTCAAAACAGCAAGTCAATGTGTGAGTATGATGTGGTTTGTGATGCTGCATATTAGGGGAGATGAAAATAGCAGGAGAGTGAAAAGAAGGAAATGAGGCCAGGGTTACATCTAGATATAAATTTGATTTTCACAGCATAACTGCATCACTGGACTAGTTTCGTATTGCAGGACTGAGTTTGTATTTCCTTTGTTGATCAGTTTTTTCTCTATTCCATTTGAAAGAATTATGAAATTGATGAAAATGATAGCATTTTTGGCTCTCTTGACGCGAGCTTACTTTTTGATCTCCTAGCAATTTTTTCCTTCTCATCGTTTGCATTGTGATTATGAACCTGTTGCTGGCAACACAAACAATAGACAAAACAGCTAGAAGTCATTTATTTCAAATGAGTGCTATGAGACAAGGAGATACGGAGGGTAGAGTACTGGCTGCCAGAAAGATCTTTCCAACTTGGCAACAAATGACACAGTGTAACAGCATCCAGCTGAAGGGTTGATGTGCACACATCACTACTGCAGCACATGCAGTTACAAAATGTACCCTTGCTATGTTCTAAGTACTTTTGTTTTCTCCAAAACATGACTTAATACACAGTTTTGTTGCTAGCTCTGTTAACACATTACATTTGTTGTTTGGAACGAAAGTAAGCTAACATAAATACAACAAAGAGAACTGTGCGATTAACAAATGGAAGCTGTGTACCTTGCCATATTTTGGCATATTTTATTGAGGGCATTGTTTGCAACATCCTGAGAGAGCAAAAGCAGAGTAGAGGATTATGCAACAGATTTCTGGATGATGTTTAAAATTTTAAGGGAAATTTATCAAGCGTAAGTTAAGTATTTGATACTATGACTGGCTTGTTTTGGAGTTCACTTTCTGTCTTCTTGTCATTCTTGAATGCAGCTTTAATGTGACCAGTAGGGATATAATAGTTTGGGAAGTGCTGTCTACTTTTGATGGCAGTTTGAAGGGGCGAATTAGTACTCTGAAGTACCCCATAATACTACCTCACAGCTGGGATATAAATGTGAACTGCTCATGCTTATATTTGGCAGCCAGGGACATTTCCACAGATTGGAGGTGACAGGTTTGCAGGTGGCAGGAACGCCAAAGAAAAAAGGGCTAAGGCGATGTACTGTTTTTTCTCTACAAGTATTGCCAGTGAGAGGAGACACCTCCACATGAAGCCAAAGCAGGAGCTACAGTGTGTTGAGTGTGAGGTTATGATGGAAAACATAAATTTGAGGATAAAATGACATGGGAAAGGACATAGTGAAAATGAGCAAAAGTTTAAAAAAAATAAGAGCAATATCACAGCATCTGTAACATTATTCCCCTAAATTATATTTTTCTTCCCTCTCCCTGCCTCCCCACATCCCTCTCGTCACATAAGTGTCACCCTGTTTTGCATCTCGCTGTCTGTCTTTCTTTCTTTCTGTTTGTCTAATGCTTTCTCTCTATCCTTTTCTCCTGCTCTCTGTTTCAGTAAAACTCGATATGGTTAATGAAAAGCCCTGCGGCTCATAAATCAACATGTCACCATCTACCACCCCTCTCTGTCTGTTTGACTCTTTCTCTCTCTCACTTGTTCTCCTACAGTGTCTACTATCATAACAATTCTTGCACAACCCCAATTTGTTTCTTTCTCACCCTCTCTTTCTTTCTTCTTCGGGGCTGGTGTACATCTGAGTAAATATGATCAAGCACTGTATTAGTTCGAATTTTTAGGGGAAATGAACTTGGTTAGCCCTTTCTAGGGAAAGCGGTTGTAATGAGGTGGTTCATATGTTACAGGATATTTTAGCTCAAAGCAAGCTGGAACTGTGAAACAAATGGTTTTCATTCAGAGTGTTCAGCTGCAGCAACAGACATCACCTCCGTTGCTGTTAGCCTGGGGAACAGCATACTAATTGTTAGCCTAAGTGGCACTTTGGGGCTTTCCTTCCAGTTCATTATAGTTTGCACTGTGCTTTCATAATTAACAGACATGTTGTACATCTCTAGCCATTGACCTTAATAAATGCTCAATACCATCATATAGGAAGACCATAGTACAGATAATTTCATCACATCATGCACCCACTGTCATTCAGTTTTGGATGAAATGCCTCTTATACACAAGTTACAAAAACTGTTGGGCTTCTGACAATGGGGAGACAATTATTCTTGGGGGAAAAATAGTGAACCACGTGTTGAAGTTTGGGTTGAGAGTTTAACAAGCGAAAAGTATACATTATCTCTGCTATTATCTATTATCTACTATTATCTATACTTAAAAGTATGTATATTCAGGTGAACATTTAAGTGCTCAGACCATCTTGTCACTTTACAATCCAACTGCACTGTAGCATCCAGTCTGACCTAAGGAAGTAACGCTGATCAGAGGGCGTATTATAACCTCTTATATTGTAAAAGCTCCTATAATCATTACAGCTGTCTGTGCAGCACAACAACCAAGCTAATCCAATTCCTGCATGTGTTCAATAACATATACTTCAGACAGTAATGATCATGTCTAACTAACATGGTCCAACATGTGTTGAATTATTGTCATAGTATTTTGTATTGTACCGTCTGTACATCATACATACACTACACCACTGTATTGGAATAAACTGCACATTGAAACACCTACATTTAATTTAATTTATAAAGTTATTCATTATCAGTACTTTGGATCCAAAGTACTAAATTGAAGCCAAAAATCTAATATTGTTGTATGCCCTGAATGAACATGATGTGTCATTCTTGTAATCAGTCTTCAGGCCTATGGTTTTTGACTGATACGTTAGAGTCCAAAGTATCCTCATTAACTTTTGCGATCTCTAGTCACTAGTCACATTCTGCTCCTCTGTTCCTGTTATTTTCTGATAAAGAATCAATTTATTACAGTAAATACCATGTCAAATGCCTTGTGAAGACCAGAGTCATCATTTTAAAAAGAACAAATGTCTTTTTCTGCTCTCCAGTCTTGGTTATTGCAGCGTCATCCTCTCGAATATACATGTAATATTTAAGCATGTTTATGTCTGTATGACACTTTCCTCTCTTTAAGGGGATTTTCTTTTTTAATACTTATTCCACTGAGAACATGTCCACCTTTTACAATGATGTTGAGTGTTTCTAAAAGTCAGAGAGAAACCTGCTAACACAATCTAACCACAGACAGGCTCAGCCAATGCTTTAGGCCTAATACTGATAATACACTCTAACCACATACTGGCTTAACCATGCCCTCAGGCCTAATACCGCTAAGAGACATTGTGAATAGAAACAGTTTTAGAAGATGTGTGTAGGACAGCATCAAGACTGTAAAACAGCTCACACAGCTGCTCCTAACTGACACTGAAGTGGGCACACGCACTTGAGAGAGGACTTATGAGGAATTAGAAGCCTAGGGAACATCTGTAATTCTCTCTGTAGTTCAGACATACACAAGTATGCACATTTAAGTTTATTCTATGTAAACACTTCAGTAAATTCCTGATACATGCAAAGGGACAACTCAAAGTCCATGATAACATATTGCAGATCAAACTCTGGCTCAAATTAACAACCAACCATAGTCATGAATGTTGAACAACCATGTAGGTCATTTTTTTCAACCCTCTGATATGATCCATAGGAGTGTCTACTGAAATAGCACCCCTACAGAGGCAGGCTTACCGGACCTCGGTTTTCATTGCTACAATAATAAAACAAAGACTGTACCGACAGTGGCGTACCTGCCTAAGTCACCATGGTTACTATAATAACAGTCACGGCTTGGTTAGATTTAGGCACAAAAACTACTTGGTTAGGTTTAAGAAAAGATGTGATTTGAGTTAAATAAAAGTCCTTCCTCAACATTAGATAATCTTTTTTGTCATGGTTAAAATAATAACAACAAGGTTAACTTTGATGAACGGTCATGGATAATAGAAACAACATAGACTGCTACTTCCACATGGGAATTGAACATCGCACTCTCTTGTGTCAGTGCGGCTTTCAGCACCGCTGCTACCTGGAACCTCTTCTCTGTAGGCCTGCTCACAGCAGACTGCTGCACTGCACTCTTTCTCAACAAAAGCGACACGTGTGTGCCTTTTTAAGATCAGTCAAGAATATACGACACAAAGTCTGTCAGCTGAATTTCACAAGCAACATGAGCCATGAAGCAGAGTTAGCACGAGCATCTAAAACTGAGCGCCTAACACCTTTAACCCTAATTTGAGGTCATATGTATCCTCTCCCACTGTGTTTATGTGTATAAAAGTGCATAAAAAAACACAGGTTAACCTTCAAATCCAACAATAATACACTGTAGTGTGTAGAGGGTTCAAAGAGGCAGGACTGATCATGTTGTGGCTCTGTTTCTCATGTATTCATTGAGCCATGGATGGCTAATACAGCAGGAGCACTAATAGAGAACATGGGTTATAAACCCCTGCAGGGATGTTATTGCTTCTTACAGCAATGTTTAACACATCTAACATCCAGGGCAAACCTTGGTAATACAATTTAACTACATACTGGGTAAACCAAGGATTCAAAGCCCTTCCTGTCGTTTGTGTTTTTACTCCTGCCTTGTTCTTGTACACCTCATATAATTAAGGACTACACATTCCCTGACATCTTAATTGGACCAGGTGTGCATGGCTGGAACAAAAGCTTGCAGAATGGGCTATGAGGATTGTGTTGAGAAACTTTGGGCTCAGCAGTGCAACATAAAAATGACTACTGAGTATGGACATAAATATATCTAGGAGAAATTCACATCCAAGGTGGTTCTTTGCATTTGTGCTAAACAAAGATGAACCTCCCTGAATTTTTTGTTCAATTTCAAACTGGTCTGGCGTTATGCAGGTAACTGCACCCCTTGATGAACGATTGAATGAATTCATAGGAGGCACAGGGAAGTAATGAAGTGGCTAACATTAATAGAAAATACATACATAAGTCAAGTTTCAAGTTGAGGCTGGATATTCTGATACTTCTATTTATATCATTAAATTATATCTGCAATTATGCTCTCCAAGATGTAGGTGGCTGTGAATATCAAAGTAAAATGCTTTTGGCTATACTATTCACACTTTGATATCTCTGAATGAAAAATATCAATATTTAAAATATTTAAAAACTAACAAGTCCTGCCATATACTATAAGCTGTTTAAAGGCAAATAGCTGTATATAGTGGAATCCTTAATTTTGTTTTTGTTTTCACTGACCACATCCTCTAAATATGTTAGTTTGTTTGTGTTATGACACATGGTTCATGGTTATGCCAACATCTACAACTAAACTTCTGTTTACTTTTCAAGCATTATTTGACATAAGCCAAACCCATAATATCAATCTGTTTGAGCATATTTATAAAAACTTTGCATATAGACAGGTTATGATTATGTTATAATCCTGTATGTGTCATATGTATTTGTGTCTGAGTAAGTAAGTTATGCATTTATGGATTTGTACCACCTGATTGGAAATTTGCACGAGTGAGTGAATGAGTGAGTGAGTGAGTGAGTGAGTGAGAGTGTGAGTGTGTGTGTGTGTGTGTGTGTGTGTGTGTGTGTGTGTGAATACATGCCTTGTATGTGTGTGTGAATACATGCCTTGAGATAGTCTCCATCTTGCAATAAGAAGCTCTCAGCTTTCAGCCTGATTCCTTTGCCCTTTTCAGTAGTGATGCGGTAAATGCACTCGTGGTTATTATCGTAGTTAGAAGGGAAATTCGGAGAGAGGAGAACGCCTTCTGGTCCTAGTGAGGAGGCTCCACACTCAGCTACAGCAAGAGAAAAAAGGGGACAGAGACACTGTGGATCAAAATCACAGCAATACTACCTAATTATTTTTGAGCAGTGAAAATATCTGGTTTGGCTTTTTGTGTAGAAAAAAAAAAGAGACTCATAATTCTACATGAGAAAGAGAGATTAGAGAAAAGTGCATGTGCTTTATGACCACAAACCTTGGTTGACTTAGCAGACATGATAATAATGATAATAATAATGAACCATATAGTATAAAGCAGCTTAAAAGCACAATAACATCAAGCATGACAAAAAGCAAAATACACACAAAAGCAAAGCAATTAAACATAAAATGGAAAAGATTAAAAAAAGGGGCAAAATGAAGAACACTGCATAAAAGCAGGTCTGGATTAGTTTGTTAGAAAAAAGTATTTCCTATAAATTATACAGAATTATCTAGCAGGTGCAGTGCCTATCAAAGTTTAGGAATTCAAATAAGTGGTACTTTGTGCAAATAGAGTTTTGTCATATGTAAATGAGGAGAGGAGAAAAGAAGCGAGCCGAGCAGGCTTTTAACTCCCACTGAGGAGGACCACCACTGCTTGGAAGGGATAAAGAGGAAATGGAAGTAATGAGATAGACAAGAGAGAAGGCGGAGTGGAACAATATGGAAAAAAAGATGCAGTCTTTCTCAAATCTGAACAAATCTGAAATCCAAAACAACATTTTTGTAAATGTTATGTAGTTTTTAAAGCAGATTAGGGCAGGAGATAAAGAGCATAAATTCAAGGATGCTACCAGCAATTCTTCAGAAATTCTTTTGTGGAGTGAGGACAGCAATGTAGAGTGGGAGTTAGAGAAAAGAGGATAGCAAAGGAAGGAGAAGAAAGGGATGAAGAGAGAGCTTGAAAAGAAGAGAAGACAGCAGATGAACCAAGACAAGAGCCCTTTGAAAATATGCAGAGAGAAATTAGAAAAGGGAGAAGGGGAGTAAAAAAAGACACAGTATTAACACTTTTCATAAAACAGCTAATGACCTAATTATCTACCATAGGACTGTCCAAATACAGAGGGAGAGGAGGAGAACCAGTTAGAAAGTTAGAAAGAGACAGAGAGCTAAAGAGAGGGGCATTTAGAAAGAAAAAGAGAGAGAGCGATAAACCAAGTGCATGTTGCCAGCTGCTGTCGCTCAGTTTCCTCTTAGTCAGGCCTGATCTCTTGACAGATAATGCTATTATAGCAGTTTCAGTCTGCTCTTTTTGCGGCTTGAAAATTACCAGCAGTCACCAGTCGGACTTATAAATTACTGATAATCATTAAATACTAGCAAATTATGTCCTGCTAAAAGTCAAATCCTATACTCAACCAATCAAATAACAGTAAATTGCCATTGTGTCAGCAATAAAATATTGGTGATGTACAACCATGAAAATGCTGATATGTTATCTCTGGGCTTATTGATATGGTGAAGAAGTTCATTTGAAAGTTTTATTTTACAAGCTAATAGTTACTGTCACACAAGATAAACCACTCCAAACCATATGAATCGAAGGCAGAAATACTTGATACAGCAGTATTGCTTTATTTAATGTTGTGTACAAAAGGAAAGTTTTACAAGGCAAGGTCAGTTAAACTGTAAACAACTATGTGTCTGAAATAAGAAAAAAAATTACCTTGATTTTGTATTGTTTGTGTTTTTTGTGTGCAGTGCCAATCATTTTACATTTTCACTGGGGCACTTGTCAGTCTGTCTACTTGACTATCTTACCTATACATCGTGGTAGCGTGTTGCTCCAGACTCGCCTGCCTCCTCCCAGACAAGTGATCTTGCTGTCTCCCTCAAGTCGGTAGCCATGGAAACAAGAGAAGGCCAGCGAGTCACCAACTCGAAACCTGAATCCCATCCTCCTGCTGAACGCCGGTACACCAGGATCCTCACATGGCTCTAAGTCATACTCTATACATTCAGGAGAGGTAAATAACATTGTTGAGGAGTCATAATAAAAAAGACTAGTGATGTGAAATGTAGAGGAACTGTGTGAATGTCACTCAGTTCACCAAGACTAATGATTATGAGGTTAACAGAAAGAAATGAATTACATTAAAAAATTTGGAGTTAAACTTAAACCTCGAAAAGTGCTTCTGTCATGTATTACAATTTAACCTGATGGTTAAAAACTCCTGTTATCTTAATCACAATTAATCACAATACTGCTAGTGCTACTAGTGAAGACCAGCATTTTATGACTGTGTTTTGCTATATAATATACATTACTGTATATTATGTCATTAAGATTTATTATTTTTCAAGACAAAACCAACATGTAATATTCGTATGAACTAGAAACAGAGGTTAAATCCAAACTGCAATTACTGCACTCCAGCTAGTTACAGCTAGCTGCTGATACAGCCTTAGCAAAAGCTAATTTACAAACTGTTTCTGTATCAGGTTATTGATCAGTTTTGATACTCCAACATCTTGGTAATTGAATTGTCAAGCCACATAAATAAGGCATAATGGAGAAAAACGTAATACTAGAAAAACCTGCTTAAAGGTCACTAGCCCAGCTTAGCAAAAGTAACGTGATTAGATAAAACTAATCTTTAAATTCTTTAGTTTAATGTTATTCATTAATTAGAAATTCATACATTAAATAGTCAAGAACGCTGAAGAAAATAGTAGAACATATATTTTATTTGCAAAATTATTTTCATTGCGCCATTTAGATTTTCAAAACAAAAAGTGCAATTGCCCCATTGGCTCATCCCCTGCGTGCAAGACAACCCTGGAAGGTCCCGTAGGTCAGGGAAGTGGCTGTGCTAATGAAGGTGGAGCAGCTAATCAGAAGTATCAGATGTCAGATGTATTTGCAAGACTAACCAGTTCGTCATCTTGCCATAAATCTTTTCTTTTGTAAAACTGAAAAACACTCTTTGAAAATACATCTGATAAAGCATAAATGTAAACTTTGAATCGCTTGTCAAACTTGGTTTTCAAGTGTGAAGGGTTCAGTAATGAGCCCATTATAGCTTAGCACACCACAATAAAATGAAGATGTGACATTACAAAACATAAAAAACAAGCAACACAAAGGCAAGATTTTTGCTTTATTCTAAGTATTTTCAGTTATACAAGAGAAAAGACTTCAAGGATGAAGAGTAACTGAGTGGTTAGGGAAATGCACATCTAGTTAATCGCTCCACCTCCATTAAAGAGCAGAGCATAACCATTTCCCTGAGCTATTTTATGAGACCTTCCTGAACTGTCTCATCCACTGCGTGGGAGACAGTCCCAAATGGGGCTAAGAGTACAGTATAATAATGCTTTTTTAGGTTTTATTATTTAAAAGCTTATAACCGTTAAAGTTTGGTGAAGAGCCTTCCAACTTCAAACTTGTTAGTTACCGCTCTGCCTTTGTAAGGTACCATGTTAACATACAAGAATACAACTATGTAACACAACCTTTCCCATTGTTTACCTCTGTTTGTCTGTCGTCCTAGATCAGAAAGATCTAAGCCTATGTCTGGTTAAAATGACTATGGTTCAGTCTATCCTCTAAACAGTTAGACAGATTTATTGTTCGCTTCATCCCAAAAAAAAAAAAAAAAAAAAAAAAAAAAAATACAACCCCTGTGCCAGTGTTCTTACCTGAGAAAGTAATATTAAAGCCTTCATAACTCATGGAAAAATCTGATATAAATCGTAGCTGAGCGCTGAAGTTCCCATAGAGTCCTGCTTTGACACTCGGGGGAAGCACTGAGCCAGTGAGTCGAGCTACTGGGACCTGGAAATTCCCGTCCTCAGTGATGGACAGGTAGTCATGGTTCTCCTCCAGATGGAAAGTGTGGAAAACGAGATGGACTCCTTGAAATTCATGGATGAATGGAAGGACAGATGAATGGAGGGATGGATGGGAAGATGGATGCATGAATAAATGGATAGATGCACAGAAAGGGACATAGAGTTAGTTTAATAAACCCATTAATTAACAAATGAAGAAAGAAATCAGAACAATATTTTTTCCAAGCAAAATTGATGGGTGTTTCCATTATGTCTGAGTGTGTGTGTTCTTACCTTTCCCATGAGACACTTCTATAGTCCAGGTGCAGTTAAGAGAGTTAGGGTAGAAGTCAGGAAAGCCAGGTGAAAGAATAGTCCCTGTTTTACCGTAAACATAGCCTCCACAAAGAGCTAAAGAAAAAAGCCATGGAAAAGAGAAAAGTGAGGGAGACGAATTTTCAGTTTAACCATTGTACAAACCCTTTTGGCTAAAAACAAAGACCTCCGAAAATTCAGAAAAAATCCTAGTCTTCAATACGGTTAAGAGGTCACCACTAAGTGACAGATTGCTTTGCTCTAAATTATTAGTTAACAAACTGGAAACCACATAACAAATTGCTTACGTAATGGAGAGTAAAGGAGGCCTCGCAGTGCATTAAAGACTGTTGAACTAAGATAATATATTGACTTCTTGTTTCTCTCGCACTGTGCTTCCATCTGTTTCATTCATTTTAAGTCCTTCAAGGTGTTTGGCATGAAAATAAAAAGCTATGACACAAACTAAATGGCGGAGGCTAATATATTACTATATATATATATATATACATATATATATTATATATATTGGTGCAAAAGAGTACCTTTTAGCTCCTAAAATAAACACTGTGATGATTCATTTGAAAGGTTTGTTAAATTATTACTATTTATTATCTGGACTTTATGAAGACAGATGTTGCAGCTTCTCTTATTTCTTCATACTGCATCTACTCCAATGTGTTTGTTGTGAGCTGCTGTGTCTCCACCTCTCCCTTCCTATCTCTCTGTCTATCAGTGTCTTTCCCTCCATCTCATTCCATATCATATTTCAAAAGAGCTGCAGTTGGGTTGAATAGCTGGATGAGAGCCGCTCTCCCTCTCTCTGCCTCTCTGACTAGCTGTCTTGTGTGTGTTGTGGTAACCAGTGCCAGTTTTTCTTTCACACTCCCACCAGGATTCAACTAAAACTAGGACACTGTCTGACTAAATGACCCTTGTTGAGGGAGGCATGTTCTGATGTCTGTCTGTGCATGAGTGTATCTATTGTGTGTAAAAGTGCATACTTCAATGTCTTTGGATGATCAGTATGTGTGAAGACAGAGACAGATTGTTAATTGTTTGTGTGTGTGTGTGTGTGTGTGTGTGTGTGTGTGTGTGTGTGTATGTGTGTGAAAGTGAGTTGTATAGCAATGTGAGAAAAAGAATAAGACAGAAAGAAAGACTATTCATGACTTTAACAAAATACTGTGAGGCAAATCAAAGTGTGGCGGCCCTTCAGGGTTGAGAGCAGAAGCATGAGTCTGAATTCTGAAAGAGAAACAGATAAAGCATGATATGTTTTTCAGGGCGTGTCAAGATGAGGAGAGAAATGTATTACACCTGATTTTAGCTACATTCCTCCTCCTTCTTTTTCTCTATCTTTAATTATCTCCCTCTTAAAGGATGTCATGGCATTTTTACTAAAAGAGATACTGCGACTTTGGCCACTTCTGACAAGTTGTTGTCCTGGCACCAATTGCAAACTTTAAAATGTCACAGTGCCCCTTTGCTACTCTCCCTGACACATAAAAGAGCAGCCAGTGTTCTGTATTATCTGTTTGGCAATTTAGCTGACCTGCAGGAACAGGATTAGCAGTTTGGGTCCAACAGACACTGTGGCATTACTGAGAGGGAACGGTGTCTGCATGCCTTTGCGGGGAATACACGTCATTTTGATTTTTCTTTTACACACAATATCGTAAAAATAATGACTTTTGGTGGTTGAGCGCTGTGTATGATCGTAGCAAAAGACCTGACTTTTCCTCGTAAAATGTTAACTGTGCCTCTGCGACAACACTGTAAATAAGATCATTGTCGCTAATGTGTGCATGTGTCTTCAAGTCTACAATGTCTGCTTTAATTATGGCAGTGGGAGTTTTTGAAGATGAGTTCCCTCCTCCTTCCTCTGAACTGATGTAAGATGTCCAAGCCCTTTCTGAGTGGACGCTGGGGGTTTTCTTTTTGTTTGCATGGATTTTTGTTCTGGTTTCCATCCACAGTTTCAAAACATGCATATCAGTTGAACTGAATATGTGAAATTCTCAATAGGTAGGAAAAGAGCAAGGTAACAAAGTAGGGAAAGACAATAATTAATTAATTAATTAATTGATGAAAAAGTCAGTCATCCTTAAACAAATGTGACACATAATTCTAGGCATATGATCCTCTCTGAAAGCAAACTAAGACATATTAAATTTTAGTAAAGGCTTACACACTGTTTAAGTGCCATTCTGAAATAGTGTGTCTTGTAACGTGACAACTGTCTGGTGAGATGGCATGCTTGAATGAAAATTGAAAATGTCAGAGTGGCTGTTTAAAACTGCTTACGTTATATGGCTGATACAGCGAGATAGACTGCCTCGGTATGAACTCACTCCCAAGTTGACACATCCTGACTTTGGGTTTCAAATTGGATTCTTTTCAAACAGCAGATCAAATCAGACGTCGTGTATTCATCTCCCATGATAGCATGAGCTGTGGTAAATTCTGAATGAGAGGGCCTGCAAGTGGCCAGTGAGCATCTGTTTCAAGAGTGCCTGTTGATCTGCATAATTTCACTGAGGCTGGAAGTCCATCTTGGGCCATTGTGGTCATGTGTAGTCTGAAATGTGAGGGGTTTTTTGTACAATTAACACTATGGCTGCCAGTTACACCAAGTGAAATGATGACTAGAAATAGTATTTTTTATAACTTAGTTTGGATAAAAAAAGTCGTGGTAACAACTGCGCCAACTCCCTCTCTCATTTTGTCTACCAGTGACTCTCTGGCTCAATAAGACTATGTTGTTTAGTATTTTTATATGCACTGACTGAATTGTATTTTTTAACCAATATTTGATAATATCTAATGTTATTTGGGCCTTTTCTTTAAATTTGATCATGTTAAGTTATTTAATATGTTAGTATTGTGATTAAGTGAATAAACTAACTAGCTACTATATGATACTTCTGAATTGACACTTCACTATCCCCAAACTTTTCTTATACACAACAAACACTCAGCTGGCGGCTACAAGAGACCGTGCTGAAGAACACTTCATGTTGGCAATGCAACTGTGGTGAAGTACGGTTGTGTGCGGGCAGCTGTTGCAGTACTGGTCACTCTTTGCTAGATCGTGCCTGCTTATTGCCAAACATACGCCTGCCTGGCTACAGACTGAAGGGCCTTTTAACTTCATCTGCCCTGTGTCTTTTCTTTGTATTTGCATTGCACATCAACTGTGTCATCAGTGACACATAACTAAGAGCTCAAAGTAAGAGCTGCCTGTTGTTGTATTATCTCAGTCATCAACTCAGTTGAAATGAGTCGCAGGGCAGTGTACTTATACTTAATAAAATATTAAGTGTTATTAAAAACTGATTCATTTACAAATACTAAAACATTTACATTCAAACCTAACTCAAGAATTTGGTTAGATCTAATTTCCCATTTTCTGAAAAACAGAGATAGGACAGTGAAGCAGTGGTTTAGCATTATTCCCTCATAACAAGGTTTTGGATTCGAACATGCCAGATGAGTGGTGCCTTGGGTAGGACTTGTATGGTTTTCCCATGATGCATGGCTTTCCTTTGGGTGCTCCCATGACATACATTGTGTTTAACTGGTGACTCTAAATTGTCTGTAGGTGTAAGCGTGAATGGTTATCTTCATATATGTAGTATCCCTATGATTAACTGGAGAGCTGAGCAGGATGTACTGACCCAATGTCAGCTGGCATAGGCTCCACCCCTTTATGCCAGCTGCATGGATAAGGAGCTACAGTATAGACAATAGAAGCACGGATGGATATGTAGAAAAGAGCTAAATTAATGTAGCAATCGTCTAACAAACAGAAATGTTTATCAATGTTTTGCTGTTTTTCAAATGGATAATGCAATACACTCTTATTCTGCAGTGCTGGAGAGGCTCCAAATTACCACAACAATAAGTTGTTGATTCTTTTCCTTAGCTGCAGTGTTTAGCTGGAGAAATTAAAAACTTCATCTCTAAAGTTTACATAATAAATCACCTTGTTTTTTGGTTCAATATTAAATTCAGATCAAGATCACTTCATTGGCAAAGCATAAGATTTAGTCTAGCTTTTGACAAGAGTATTTAAAAACCTCTTTTCAGTTGTGTTTTGTTTTAAGCACCTCAGGGGGATAAAGTGCTTTGTCTTCTGAGGAAAAGGAACAAGGTGACACTGACCTGCTGTGTCAGTTTGTACAGGAAATTTCTTTGTCTTTCTCCTTTTTCAGATTTCTTGAAAGAGGTTACAGTGGTCCTGACTTGACCTTGATAACCACATTTTCACTGTTTCCTGTATTTAAAGAACTTAACACTCAACCGATATTCCAGCATGTGAATGAGTACCTCACATTATCACCAAATTCTTAGTCTTAAATTATTTTTGGAATATGTTGCTAAAGGTTTCAGCCCACTACAGGCCTTGATCAAGAGGGCTAAAATGAAAGAAGGAAAGATTCTCACCATCACAACTGGGAAGTGCGTGACTCCACTGATGATTCTGCTCACAAACAATTGGCTCCTGATCACTCAGTGTGTATCCAGGGTCACATGTAAATGAGACACGGGAGCCAATGGAAAAGCTGCTGCCATGACGACGACCATTAACTGGGATACCAGGATCGAGACAAGAGTCTGACTCCATTTTCACACCTTAGAATCACATCACACAAGCACAAATACCACACAGTCAAGGTCAAGAGGATGAGTGCACGTGTATGGGTAATTACACACTTTTAAGCTGGTCTGAACTCAGAGAACACTGAAAAAAACACATTCCTGCTTTGTAGGAGTATCTGTAAGCAATTCAGAGAGTGCCTACCAAAAATTTCTATTAGTCAGTCAATCAGCCTTACTTTCATATCTGATGCTGAAGCCTGCGGCCGAGCGGCTATTGTCTGTAGTGAACAACAGGAATAGGAAGTTGGACGTGGAAATCAGGAAATGAGGTGCTTGGGTGCCATGGTATTCACCAATCAGTGGAGAGGAGGTTGAGGGACCATCCCTGATTTCCAGTGTGTCATAGTTGACCTCAGTCTGAAACCTAAACAAAAAAACACAAACATGCGCAATAACCTGACATTCAAAAAGATAACATTTATACGACTGGCATACAAAATCTGTGTGCAGGCAACTAACAGCAAATATTTGTTTATAATCAGTAGCAAAAGATATTAAACCAATAAACACATCAGACGCTGGAGGATTTAGCAGCAGTGTTCATTTTGTTGAAGTCATCCATTGTAGGCACAGACCATTGAGCAATAACAGACTGATGACCTATCTGGCAATATGCTAGGCTAATTGAAGTGAAGAAAAGCGACTGAGTCATATTCTACCTGCCTGTTAAATAACTGAACACTTGTGTAACTAATTAGCTGAACAATTGGCTGACTTGTTATCTCCCTCTTACTCACTTTCTTCATTGCCTCTACTCCAATCTGAGTAACTGACCTGTTGACTGACTGAGTGATTACATACAGTTGTGGCTGCAGGGCCTTAAGAAGCAGAGTTGGCTCTTAGGACCCTGATTATCAATCTATCCATCAAATCCATCAAATAGCAGCTAATTTAGGAAAAGGGCAGCGCTTGGATGAAATTAACTACCCAGTAGGATAAAAAAACCAACAGTTGAGAATCACTGATGTACCATGCAAAACTGACTTTACATGGCCCTTACTTCACATCCAAAGAAGAGAAATTTCCGCTATACCAATGTTGGGCTACACTGTGTCTGCTCTTGGTTCGTTTCCAGATGAAATGTGCAAAAAGCCAACATCAAACATTTACTGCGGCAGATATTCACCAACTACATTTAAAACTGACTAACTTATAATGCTTCTGAAAGACTAAATAAATGATGCTCTAGCTGACAAACCTGGAAGAGGAAAAAATGACATACTTGATGACTACATTATCCAACTCAAAACAATATGAATAATTAACTGAATAACATGGGGAAACTTTAACAAACCTGACAAAACATCTCTCTGTAACTATACAGTATAACCAAATAAGTTCACCTGTCAAAGTGTATCTTCACAGCATGGTCTGTTTGCGCTTCAATCACCCACTGGCAATTCAGAGAGTCTTTATAAAAGGAGGGCCAACCAGGAGATAGCAGAACACCAGTAGGAGCTGTGAGATGGCCTCCACATGGAGCTACAGGGAAATAAAGATAAACAGACCCACACATACACACACACACACACACACACACACACACACACACACACACACACACACACACACACACACACACACACACACACAAACAGAGAGAGAGAGAGAGAGAGAAATTAATAATTTTTTCTTGTAAACGTGTTATGGCATGAACACGACACTCATATTTCATCGAGTAAGCAGATTCATCATCTGCTCAATTTATTTTAGCTCTTTAATCCTTTCTGAATTTTTAGATTTCATACATAAACATTTACCTTCAGAAATTATGCCGTGCCAATCTTGTGCTACGGTAAACAATTTTGAGTTGCTCATGTTTGAAAAAGGCAAAAATAATTATAGCATGATCATTTATAGGGGAAATCAAGTGTATTTATGTGTCAAATGATGCCAAAAAAGAGCTCCTCATTTCCTTGCATTTCAGAGGGCTGCAGGCGGCAAGGCTGACACATCTTGACACTAATTTATAGCTAACATTTAGAGATCCAAAATCTCAATTATGCTACATTAAAATGCATGATTTACCTTAAGTTGAGTCCAGATTCCACATCAATAAAAAATAAAACAATTTATATTAGCTTTGGTTTTCTCAGTTTCTTTTTTGAGTCTCTCTGGCAATTGCATTAAGTTGACATACAGAGTAACAGCCTTGACACAACTTAAGACCTAGAGTTCGCGATCTGTAAATTATCCGCTGCTCTTTCTAAAATATATAATTTGCAATGGCTCTTTCACTCTCTTACCACTTCTTCTGTTCTCAAGGAGCTGATACCTTCACCCTTCTGATTGTTCTCATAACTCAAGACTTTCAGCAAAAAAAAAAAAATCCCTTTTCTTTCTCTCACTTTCTTTTACCCACTCTGTGCATACTGAAGCAGTGTGCTGCACTCATTCTAGAAATAAAACATAATTATCTTTCCCTGTCCAATGGGAGGGATAATATTTTCCCATACTCCATATTTAATAAGGAGACAACCCTATTCAATTTGATTGTCTCCATCCCATTTATTAACAACAGGCAACATTTGATAATGCCATTTAGACAATACAATCAAGATGGGAGGGATAAAAAAAAAAAAAAAAAAGGCCAGCAGTTGCCATTCGCCTTCAAAAAGTGTTGAAATAATAGCACATTCGATGTCCTTTTATTATTACTTACACATATTAGCTTATCTGCACACCATGGATACATCTCTATATAATGAATGTGTCTCACTGAATGAGATTCTGCAGAACTTGTGCCAGTCTCATTTAAGATTATTGTTGAGAGAGAAAGATGCATGCAAATAGCCTGAATAAGTGTGGGGAGGCTGGAGGCTAAAGCAATTACAAGAGGAAATTTATACAATTTCTAAGGTGCATACACACACTTAAGATGCACAGCAAGAGCCAAATAGTTGAATGTTTTGTCACCTTACAGTCTGGCAAGTGAAACATTTTGAATGATTCCCCATTGCTCATACATACAGTTAACAGTTTCTATGTGTGTGTGTCTGTTTATATTCACCTTCGCACCGAGGTACAGCCGCAGACCAAACAACATTTCCATCCTGGATGATGCAAGTGACCTGATCTGATCCCTGGAAACATGATAACAATATAAGATATAAATGTTTGTCACTTATATTTTCATGCATGCTTTTACACACGTATACCAATATGAATACTCACAATGACAATTCTTAAACGAATGTTTACATTGGCAAAAAACTGTATGAACAGTAGTTTCAAATAATAAAGTATCTGATTATTACCTGTGTCCTAATGAATCCTTGATCACAGCGAAAAGCCACAGAGCTGCCCAGCTGAAATTGGTCACCATACCTTTGACCATTGACAGGTACTCCTGGGTCATGACATTCATTCTGACCAAATGCTACAGAGACAACAGTGAGAGAAAAGTTACAATAGGAGCCGATAGACACAGTACCAAATAAACTATGAAACAAAAGCAAACTGCTGTAGAACTGAATGAGCATAGAGAAAATGTGATAGAAAAGAAAATTATACATCATACATGCGATCTATAATATGGATATGTGAATTGTTAGTGTTTCAGAATACGTGAACGTATTTACTAATTTGAACAGTCTTCCCTGGTTTTTCAATTTATTTCAATACCCGAAAATTGGTTCCACCAAAGAAAAAAAAGGAAAGCTGTATCACTGTCACTGAATGTGACATCTCCACTGATATGGAAATATGGGAATGGAATTATTTTCACGTGGATTCAACCCTGTCATGTTTAGCTTATATTATCCCCATTCCAGAGATTAACCTGATCCCACCCAGAGCACAAACCCAGTGATTGGACATGTCTCAGGTTGATTAGCTACTGATGGAGAGGAAATGAGAGCAGGGAGAGAAAGAGAAGGACAGAGAAAAAATGAGAGCAAGAGAGGAACTGGCAGATACATAAACATTGGGAGTTGCACATGTATTACATACACTGTCAGATGAATACAGACACATTTGCATACATGAGCATGTGTTCAAATATACATGTGGAGCACACGCATACAAAAGCCATGGGCATTCAAAGAAAATAACCATGCACATATTTACAAGCATGATATAATAAGTGGTGGAAAAGATTGGGAGGAAGAGGTGTATACATATATATGAAAAAACGCTCAAAATGACAATACAAAAAATATTCAAATTATATGTTTAAACTTAGAACAGGGAGATGAGAGACAAAAGCCAAGGTGACAAAGAAAAAAAAAGCAGTTATGTCTGGCTAAAATACCTGAGTGTACACTGTGAGCGATTCAGAGAAAAAAAAAGTGTATGACAAGGTTGAGTCTGAATGAAAAAGCAAAACAACAGAGAGAAAGCATGAGCCAGAGTGAAAGCCAGAGATCAAAATGATGGATTGGAGAGAGGGGAAAATAAGGAAAAGAAATTGCAGAATAATATGGCTGGGATAGAGAGGAAGAGATGACCTCTAAGTTTGACAACAATATGTTGAATATTTTGTGTCAAAAGGCTTGAACCTAAAGTGAGTGCACTGTGCAAGGATTAGTTTTATACTGGCAGAGTGTGACTTTTTAAAGAGGTGCAATGACATATTTCCCTTGTGTACACATTGTTCTCATATTAGTTTCTCCCCATGGACCAAGTGAGTTTTGGGGTAATTTTGCACCAATCACTACATGCTCAGAACAACAGGTCATGAATGCACTGTGTTGCCCAGCATTTACAGCAGAAATAAACATGTTTACAGCCTGGTACAAAAATAGTTTTGGTCACTAGAGCTGATTTTCCTCTTTGTGGAAAATGTACAGGGGGTGAATTTTTATATATCAACCATTTAAATTTCATTAAGGCTTAAAGTTATGCATAATTTAGGGCGTGCCGCTTCAAGTGACAGCCAGGTGAGCGTATGCTTGCCCCAAACTGGCATGCACCAAGTCTCAGCTCCACACACTCCACCTTGTTGCCCATTTTGGGATTAGCTGTAAATTAGGCAGAGTCAGGCACTGCCAAGATGGTGACAGCAAAGCAGCCCATGCTGAGCTTCAAAACCGCTCTTCAGAAATCTATAGATGACGTCACGGAGGCTACAGCCATCTTTATAAACAATCCATGTCTGGAACCCACAATATATCATTGTAACCTTAACTATATCACTTTTAAATAATAATATGAATTGAAAGCACTTGTGCTAATTATAGATGAAAAACGATGTGTTTTTAAGTTTTGAAAGAGCGCGCTTCCCCTCATATGACTGTCAGTGGTTGGGTCCACTTGCCTTCCATCCCCACACCCCCACACACATTAGCCCTCAATATGAGTGTCTGTGAAGCAATCTCTGGAAGTGTGTCAGTTGTGACTGACCTCTAGTAAGTAGCTACTTTGTAAAGGTTTAACTTAAAACAAACGATGTGTCAGACATTTCTGTTTATTTTTCTATAGAGTAAAACACATTTACTGCTATATTGGTGCAAGGCGAGCGTGCCTGTTAACGCTTATAAGTCTATGGAGGCAGTCCATCCACAATTACAATCATAATAACTAATCATAACCTTTGACCAATTTTCAAGCAGATTGGTTTGTTACAAATGTCAGATGTGTTTTTATGATACAGAATACTCTCATACCAAAAGGAAAATTTATTAAATATTACAACAAACACTATGTTAAAATATTAAGTAAGATTCTGTCCAGCTTCATAGCCTTCATATGTCAAATTTTACACATTGACAGCAAAACATTAGAGATCTGCTTCTCTAGGAAAACTAAATCTAATTAGGCACACGTTAGCTTTAGTTCACTTAATGGGTTTTGCTTCTCCAACCTGCATGCTGTGTGTATTTGTGTGTGTGTGTGTGTGTGTGTGTGTGTGTGTGTGTGTGTGTGTGTGTGTGTGTGTGTGTGTATTTGTCAGCCTGCCAGGTCAGTTAAAATGGCAGATAAAAGAAAAACAGACACTTGATCATTTCTCAGTGCAAAAAAACACTAGGTAATGAGAAAGACCAGAGTAATATCAAAGGCAATTTGATGGAATCTTCATAAGGAAGGCATGAAGTGTTTATCGAAATGTTTCATGATGGTGTCATTAGGCAAAGGCAAAACAAAGAACAGAGCTGGGCTCAGAGAGACAGAGACAGTCCAACAGAGGCAGAGTCCCAAGAAAGTTAATTTAAAACATTTGAACATGCTGGTACAACTCTTTAGTTATTTACCTATCAATTATCCAGTATTTACTGTGGAGTAGTAATGAGGCTTTCCTCTACAGTACTTTTGGCAGAAACTTTGGCGTCCACTTCCGGAGCTATTCTTGATACTATATATACTTGATACTACTATATTTTTTCTGTTTATTGCCAACAGTGAAATGAAATATCCGTCCTTGGCGCTGCGGCTTAGCTGTGGCTATCACAGCAACATCACAGTCCATCATGAACAACTTGAGGTATAAGAGCAGAATCGTAACTGTTCATATAACTGTACTGGTTACACTTCCCAGTGGTGTGAAAGAAAAGTATTTGTTTCTAGAAAAAAAAATATTGTTTGTTGATAGTAAATGATAGAAACCATCATTTTCTGCAAAAAGGTTATGCCTAACAAAGATTATGGTTTTGTTCATATATGTTCACAGCCTTATTTATATGTAGCACTGGTAATCACAACTCTAATTACACTAAAGTAAATCTTTAGACGTGGCACCCTATACCCTACTGGATCAATTTACCTTGACTTTAAGTCTTAAATTAAAAATGTATTATTTTCTGTAAGCACTCTTTAGCTCCCAGTGAACTGCTCTTAGCATATAACTGCACCGCCTGGTGTGTCAAAGTTCATATTTGAGTTTCTAACATTATTCATATAAATAGATACTGATATCCCCACAGCAACACCTATTGATATTCATATATGCATTAAAATGTTAATAGACCAAATTACTGAAACAGCACAAAGATGCCTGATCTTTTTTAAGTCCCAATGTAGAATTTATGTGACCAGACATTCAAAGTGCACCCTCAAAAACTTTCACCATCAGAAACTATATGATTGTAGTTAAACATTTGTTTTTCTTTAAAAATATGGGTATTCATCAACAGTGCATTGTGTTTTTTACAACTGTCGACAGTAAAACCACTGCATAACATATCCAGGAAAAGGGGAGTATTTATAAATAGGATTTCTGTATTTGCAAATTACTTTAAGAAATGTTTGAGTGAAAAAGACTCTATAATGGCATATTTTGCCACCAATGGTGCATCAAACCTTCCATTTGTGTTAGGATTAGGGTGAAAAAAATTGTTTGTGTTGGGATTAGAGATAGGACTTTTTATTAAATAAACTGGTGCTGAAGAGGCAAAAAACATTTAGTATTTTCATTTGTCATTATGTCACCTCTCAAGGAAGAGTCACAGACAAGGTCATTTGGATGGTCGTGTGTGAAATGGTGCAAAACCGCACGGAGATCACAGAGAATTAATCAGAATCAGTCATGCAGAACTAGTTCAGCTTAGAGCAGACAAATACACTGGCTGCAGTAGTCAGTTTCAAAGCTGACAATGGGACAGATTTAACTGCTGTAGGTAAAGCATGAGTATGACATGAAAACAGATGATCAGTTGAGAAGAACTCAGGACAGATAACCATGTATAAATCATCTAAGTGTAATTCAGCTTTTATTAGTGCCAATTACTGTATTTCTGTACTTATTATGTGCTTTTGAATGGCCTTTAATGGTTATTATATATGGAAATAGTAATGCAGATGCTTCCAGTCAGTGTATGAAACTCTTCAAAACTTGTTGCTTCAAACCCACAACTCAAAGTAACAAGTTATTACAGTAGTAATAACACAGTAAGAGCGAAGATGTAATGGCTTCACTGGTCAAGAAAAGGTAAGACCTTCGCCCCCTATTCAAAACATTCTGCATATTGCTGCTAGAATGGATAACTGACTTTTCTGCTTTCTCTTTGTATGATTATACACTGCTACAAACAAGCCCTTCCTCCTTCATTCTGGGGAGCGGACCTCAAAAATCTGCTGCTCATGTTTACTCATGTCATTTTTAGATTGCTGAACAATTTTCTGCTATCAAAACTCCACTGATGCTGCTCTGGAAATATCTCAAATGTGATGTCGTGATGACATTTGACTGGATAACTGCCGAAATAAGGAAAAGACACCAATACCCACCAAAACTTGTGCACAAATTAATGCCATGTCAAAAAAAGCTATTTTTAAACCATTTAGGGTACATTTCAAGTTTGATTTTGTTGCATGTGATTCTACACTGGCAGGTTTATTCAAAGGTGTTCAAGCAAATTTACCTAGATATAGACAAAAGTACAATATGGTTAAATACAAATAATTTTTAAAGAAAATTGATAGAGCGCTTGTTGAATACACTACTGGCAATATCAGACTGCAGTGAATGACATCCCGGATTTATGATACTCAGACCAGATGAATATAACCTGGATTGAATGCAGAAGGACTAACGTGTAAATAATAAATAATATATTTTGACTTAAATAGGTGGTAATGGTTCTGGGTTTACACAACAGGTAGTGTAATTGACAGACTGACAGACAGGCATACATACAGACACACAGATAGACAGAGAGAAACAGAAAGAGATAGGTAGGTAGTTGGTACATACTGGTGTAGCTGATATTGAAGCCTTTTCCAGTATTGGAGTGATCAGACTGAAATTCCAGTCTCATGATGTGTCCATTCGAGGCAATCTGTGATGGAACATCCTTTCCTGAGAACGTTCCAAATGTCGTTGGCTCAGACAGACCTAAAATAGAACAGAGTTTAAACAATCTCTTAGAGACACTTTTTAATGGTGCTTGTCTGTGGTACATCACATTAAGGCAAGGACACACTCCGAAAGTGAAGGACTCCTGTAAAGGAAAAAACAAAATACCCCACAAGACCTAAAGAGATGTATAAGATGTTATTAGGACAAGAAAAGAAAAATGAACTTGGTAAATCATAATATGCTGTTTTGATTTTATTTTGCAGATAAATCCAACCGATGTACAATGTCTACTTTATTAAATACTCCACTTCTCTGGAAGTCATCAGAGAAAAATGCTGTCGTTAACACTGCACTATTAGCTCATTACCTGCCTGCCTGTCAGTCATTTTGGATTAAACAATTTAATGGAGTGAAAAGAACTGACGCAATTCACTTCATTCAGTCTCCTAATACTGTCAGTGCCAAAATGGAGAAATAATCCATCACAAGTCCTGAATTCAAAATTGTATTTAAGAAAAGTAAACAAGTATTAGCATCAAAATGTGCCTAAGTATCAAAAGTAATCATGCCGAAGATTGGTTTCTCTCAGAGTGACAAATTATTGGCACTGAATGTTTTATTAAAATGTTGTAGCTGGTCCTGGTAGAGCCCAGTTTGACTACTTCATTACACTGTTGGGAAGTTTTTATGACAGCAGTGAGTTAAATTGTCTAAAATGTCTCAAATTTTGGTGATGTTTTTCCCTTAGGCCTTTTAAGGATAACCTGTTTCTCAACTGGTTTGTATATTTTTCTGAAACTACTGAGATAATGCTGAAATGCAAAGTCACGTGCGAAAACAAATGCTGTTTTTTCTTGGACAGATGGCATTTTGGAGATTTCTATCCAACAGTGTGATTTATCAAACTCATCTCATATTGATTGTGTAATCTCATTCTGCATAGCAAGTAATAAATAAATAATACTGAATAAAAAAAACAAAAAAAAACAAAAAACAAACACATCAAGTAAAAGTAGACAGTCTTCCAAAATGTTAGTTTCCTTCGACTTCTGTATAGTGGTAATGAACTCTATTTTATTAAAATACACTGAGAAGTGCAACAATTCTTATGTATATATGTATCTGCACATTAACACAAGATTGATTCATGACTCATCTTGTTAATGTCAGATAAATGAAGCATATACTGAAGCATGACTCTTGAAATCAAATTCGATTATCCTGCTGATACCTATCTCTAACATCATTTCTAACTAAACAGACAAAATATACAATCGGTGACCTGAAGAATACGGCTCTTGCTCCATATAGCATAGTGGACCACCTTTAGCCCTAATAAAAGCTACTACATATCCTGGCAGTGATTCAGAAAGGGACCTGCCACATTCTGGTGTTCAAGCAAACCAGACAGACTTCAGCGCTTTACACAACTGACAAAAGTTGATGCTCTTTTCTAAAGCATTTGAGTGACTCCCAAAGAAACCGATGTCAGGGGACTATGGTGTCCATGTCATTAATGTTATTTCACCTGAATGTGTCTTGAACCATGTATTCCTGGACAATTCTGTCACCATGGCAGGGACATTGTCTCGCTGAAAGTACCCATCATCCCCTTGGGGGAACATGATTGCAATGAATAGCTGAACCTGGCTGCTATGTTAAGGTATGTTCTGCCATTAAGGCATTGCTCTATAGGCATTAAAGGACCCACTGTATACCGACTGAATGGCCCCAAAACCATTAGAGCCCCCCCACTGGCCTGTACAGCGGTAAGCATGCATCACCTCATTTCTGTCTGAGACATTTATGTCACAGCATAGAGCCATTTACTACAACAAATGGTTATACATTTTTGTTTGGCAGAATACACTCTGCTGTTGAGGGTGCTCCCCAGTGATCTAATCGGCAGCGACAGATTCAGTGGGGAGCACAATAAAACCCTAAAGGGCTACACAGAGCAGAACCCAGCAGGCCCATATCAGTGAGATATGGAATATACATAATGCACAAGGAGAGAAATTCCACCCCCTAATATAGTAATAAGACATTAGAACAGGAGGAGGCTGAGGTGGTTGATGGAGAAATCAATCGTCACAGCCAGTAACAGCAGTTTGTAGCAGGTAGAAATAAACAGATTAACCAGCAGCAGCAGCAACAGTGCCATAATGATCAATAGCAAGTGTGAGAGCTTGTGGGATTATAGAGACCACTTTATTGTCTTGATTGAATGTGATTGGAAATTTGATTCCACGTGATTGGTGATTATAAATGTCAACTGATGCTGATAGGCAATTGGCATGCACAACTTCAGTTCACTGCCAGAACTATCACAAAGCTTGTTGCTTTTGATTGCCCACCAGGAGTCTACCAGATTGATGTTTCAGCAGAACCTGTGATTCATCAGAAAACACCTGCAGTTTTGCATGGGTGGGCGAAGCAGGCACCGGTGATTATTCATTATGGCCTTTGCTGCCTGACACTTCCTGTGGTTATCCACTGAGGGGTCATTTCCCACATAGCAAATGGTTTGATGTGGGGTCTTGCGTTCTGTCCCCTTCATTGATTGCCTCTGAGAATACCAACCTCAAAAAATTCAAGACGCTCAGTCTAAGTGATGTTCAAACTCACCTTGTGGCACCTACAATCATGCCTTTCTCAAAGTCTGACACTCAACAATCTTAAATCTATCAATCTTCCCAAATCGCTCTTGTTGCTCTTGCATGGAGCTGTTGGTGTCATGCGACACATGCATAATTATAGAGAGACATACTAGTTGTGGACTTTTGTGGTCAGTGGGTACATCCATTGTGTGATATTTTATTAAGCCAGCTGATACTATAAACCTCAAAAAAGTAATTATACTGTATTTTACACATCTTCAAATGGTTGAAGATTATGGTGTTGATTATTTCTTAAGATTATGGTTCTGACACTGTTTAACATCATTCCTGTTTCACATCATTCCTGAGAGAGCAATGAGTGTGTTCCATTGCAGAGTGTTTTAGATTCCATTGTTAAGTACAAACACTCTATTGAAAGTAATATTAGAAATCCTCTTATGAATCCAACTACAAAAGGTGCAATGAAGAGCAGTTGCGCTGACAACCCTACAAGGGATAGAAAAGAAGCTACAGAACCGCTTCAGTAATAAAACACACGGTATCTGAAATGGGGATTCTTCACCAACACTCCCACAGAAAGTTTTCTTTTTATTTCCTCCTTAACTTGGAGTTTTGTATCCAATGCACTTTGACATAAATAAGCTACACAGTGACTGGGTTGCGAAGTACCAGTCTTTGTTCTTAAGCAACCTAAAAGCTCTTTTACGTATTCATTATTGCATTGACAGGCATGAGACCAGGAGTGGAAAGAGAATCAATGCAACAGCAGCTGAAAGAATGACAAGATCCTACGTTGTATTATCCGAGAAGAGAGATTTAGAGAAAAGCCTTTTGTGACAGTCTATCACTACGTTCTCTTATATCAGATGGCAACAATGGCTTTCTGATTATGTTAACTATTTATATACTATTCAAAAGCATATCTTGAAGCTTTATTAGATTTTTTAGGCTGTATTTCATGCTGCTGTTTCCCAGCTCAGGAGATTTATGGGTTATTACAGTGGTTGCTTGGTTCGCTTTTGCTTGCTATTTGTTTGTATTTCAATGTTCTATTATCCAGGAACAAAAAGAAGAGTCATGAGTGTCAAGGTCCCATAAAACCCTTGGTGAATGGAAAAGCCCTTGGGTTTCTCTGATGAAGAGAAACTTTTTTCTTACTGCATTGGGATGCAGATTTATGTTCCTCCTGGAATATAGCATCTATTTTTTATGTATGCACTTTTTAAAATCATAAAATCAGACTGTGACTCATCATATTGGCTGTGTAACAGCAAAATGATTGATAGTTTATGTCTGACTTTCAAATATGTGAAATGAGGACAGAATATTAGACAATGGCAAGAAAACATCAACGTATACTATCAATGATGAAGACACAACTCTTGAGAAGTGATCTCATTATCACTGCCTCTTCAAATAACTCCCCAAGCATATGTTTTTACTTTTTTATCCATAATTTAGATTAAAGTAATATTGTAACACTGAGTTGTTGAAGTTTTAAACCATTCTCATCAATCAGCCTGTTGAGAATAGTGGTGTAGACTTTAATGTCAAATTCATTTATAAATATATTCTATGTGATTCTGAACAGTTTTGAATACTCTCAGTAGTAGAAGTACTCTCATGTTGTAGTTAACCTTCTATACACTAATTAGTAACCATCACATTAGTGAACATTGATCCTTGACAAGCTACAGTATTTATAGACCAACATTTGTTCATGATTGACCACTTTCGTCATAGTAAAACATACTAACACTTTTTAAAATTTAAACATTCTCATGATTTTTTAAGGAATACTTCTTACATCACCTAACAGAACTTAATTTCAATGAGACATGTCCTTTACAGTTTTTGGTCTTAATTCCTGTGGCAGCACGTGATTCATCACAAAGATGAACAAACTGACTTTACAACAACTTTAATTATAGTTTATTCAGTGCAACAGCACTAATTGCCATGCAATTTCCAAACACTGCTTCAAAATAACATCCCTGCAGAGGGACAGTTTTACAGCTAGTCAATTAAACACGTCATCTTTAATGACCAGCCAGTCAAACCAGGGCTTTGCTTGATTCATTTTAAATCAATAACCTTTATTACAATAGGGAACAGCGATCTAATTGCCCTGTGTTCTGTGTGAAGTAGAAAATTGTAGATGTGTTGAAACAATACAAAGCATCACAACTATCCATCCACCCAGTTTCCCAGCCAGCCATTCATGAACCAAATCCAATCTGAAATTCTCCGTACCTATGGATCTAGACTAAGATCTTGACAAGCTGAGAAAGGATGACTGGCCCCACAAAATTATTTTACCATTTCTGTTGTATACACATTCATCCATAGTTCAGAAATGAATGATATGTATATCCATATCCTAAGGTCTAAACTGCCTTCTTAAAAAGGGGTTATACAAAAGTGTTATACTAAGTTTAAAAAATTGCAGTGAAATACTAAGATATAATTACCTTCATCTTTGACCACCAACCAGTCGAACTGTGGCTCCAGGTCAAAGTCAGAGAAGAGGAGATGAATGCGGCTTCCTGGTTCAGAGATAATCAACCACACACAGTTGAGGTTGTTCCCATACTCTTCTGGGTAATTCGGAGACAATACAGTTCCTGATGGAGCCGTGAAGTTGAAGAAACATGAGACTACAAAGAGGAAGAAACAAAGGAAGAAAGACAGGAAGGACAGAGGTTAAGTTGATAGGTAATTGGTTAAGAATGCAAGCAGGGAGGCAGACTGATAGATACAGCGCTAAGAAGAGAGAAAAAAAAGAAGAATAACACAAAATTAAGATAAAAAAAAAAAAAAAGATTAACAGTTAACACAACCAAAACAATCATACTTACAGACACAACTGGGTTTATTTCCAGACCACTGGTTATTGTGCTGACATGTGATGGTCCTTTCACCCACAAGTTCAAAGGCCGACTGGCAAAAGAAGGTCAACACGTCGCCATGTTGAAAGCGATCACCGCTACGACGTCCAAATGCCGGCACCCCGGGATCACCACAGCCTCCCCGTTCTATCTCTGTAACACACACAACACAGGGGGCCATGTTTTTATGCAGATAATTGTTGTCAGCATGTGACATGGTGACATTCAGCTAAGGATCTGTCTAGCTTGAGAGGTGGGGTTAAAATGCAATAAATGCGTACATTGATTTTTAGATAGTCTGTGTGACGAATCTGAATATTCCGTATGGTGTTTATAGTGATGTAGGTATGTAGTGTTTTGTTTTTTTGGTTCCTCCACTGCAGCGAGTACCCCCTCAATACAGCGTTATTACTATAGTGACAACGCATGAAGCTATCGTGACATCATCTTTAACGTGACACACACTTGAATAATGGAGGATATCGACGTGATACTAAACAGAGAAACATCTGCAGCTCCTAGTATAGTACACTCACTAACAGAAATGTAACAGGCTACTATGAGCAGTGTACAGTCACTTGGCTGTTTAAAAAGGGTCGGTTTGTACCAAATGTGCAAAATGATGATGCAGTTGTGACGATTTTCTCAGACCAATCAGTAGTCCGCAGGGTTTTCAGATCACCTTTTGATATTGCTCCACCTCATTTGGAACCTTGGTGGAGGTGATCCCAAAAAAGAAAAAGTACCAGGTACCAGTTACTATCCACAACTTTTGACCAAACCCAAAGAAGGCAAGGAGTAGAATTAGGTTGAGCTGGTACTATGCAGTGGAAAATGGCTATTATATTTCCAAAGGTTAGTAATTTAGCATATTTGTCACTACACTACTCTACAAAATGTGCCCACTCAAAAAAAATGTAGAGACCATTATGGTTAGAGTTAAGATTAAAGTGGGTGAATTTTTTTTTGAATTTTTGATTTGGTATGTCTTTGAATAAAACTGGAACCTGCAAACAGACCCTTTTTATGCGGTCCGAACACAAAGGCTTCAGTCTCACAGGATAGTCCAGTCAGCTGGTGGCCAGGATTACCCAATGGGAGAAGAGAGGAGCCATACTTAAAATTTATGTAATAAACTACTTTCTTTGATAGAGAACTGGCAGCAGTTCTCATTAGGCTGTCAACACATGGACAAATGGCAAAAAGAAGATTAGCAACAATGTTAATAAGGATGTGCAGAGCAGTATAAACTGTGAAAATGGCTTGTGTTATTTTACATTGCTGTATTAAGAAATGAAATACAACCTTTGAGAAATTATTTTAATGTTCCCCTTTGCACAGTTAATTGTCATCAAGGTAATTGTAGTGCAATTCAGCTTTAATTGTGAAAGGCAAAACAATAAGCGGAGGCACACAGTTAGATGCAAACACACACACACACACTAATCCATCCTTATTCTTGTTAAATAACCAGCAGGAGGTTATAATCGAAGAAAGCAACACTGATGGTTGTGACATTGTATAAAATACGACTGTTTCCCGCATACAGAGTTTCACATACCTATGTTGTGTCTGTCCTTTGTTTCCTTGTTTTCTTTATTTTTTTCTCAATTTGTCTCTGTCTGTCATCCTTTCAAATTGTTGCTGTCCTTCCCTCCCATTGTGTTCTATTTTCTTCTTATCGCTGCTGTCTCTCAATCTGATTCAATATACTGTGCTTTATTGGCACATTAGCAGTACTGCCAAACTGGCCTGCAATCATATTCCATTCATTTTGTCACTCATTTTTTTTCCTTCACTTGGGAGTGTGTTTTTATCCACGGCTCTTACCTCTCTCCCCTCCTAAATTTTGACATTCCACCAGACATCTGTCATCTTGTAACACATGCTCCACCATGCTCCTGGATTCGCTTTGGGCAAATACATCTCAAGGTGAGCTGCGTGTGTGTGCGTGTGTGTGCGTGTGTGTGTGTGTGTGTGTGTGTGTGTGTGTGTGTGTGTGTGTGTGTGTGTGTGTGTGTTCTACGCATTTACTATCTGTTGGGATGTAAGTACACCCACAAGAATAGAATACTCAAAGACTTGGCAGGCGTGTGTGTGTGTGTGTGTGTGCGTGTGTGTGTGTGTGTGTGTGTGTGTGTGGCCCACAGCTAGCTGTCACACAGTTGACAAGTGTCAAGATGGATATCAGCGATCTTGAGCCCCTGGTAAGTCTGTCATTATGGTAACTCATAATGACAGAACTCTCACTCATTCCTTTGTCTTTTTTTAAGTTTCTTCTTTCTCTTTCTTCATTTCTGTCTTTTATTTCCTTCATTTTCTTTCTATGTTTATAGAGTTTTATTGATGCAGAATGTAGATTTTAAAACTCAGTATAACTTCCTTTCCTTTCCAACAGTCACATATCATACAAAGGAATCTACATAACTGACAGTAGAAAATAAAACAAGGTTGAATTACTGCCTCACAGTAGTATGCATCTCCCAACCAGTCAAGTTGCAGTTTACAATCTGACTCATATGTAATAAAGACTTTGAAGGAATTTGATAAAAAAATGTGCAGCAAACATCCCTAGCCTGGCATCAGTCAAAAGCTATTAGAGATGTTCATAGTAAGGACATGTAGATGGTAGTTATGGACCCGAAAATGTATTTGATTGTTACTTATACAGGAAAAGTAACAACAAAAGGACAATGATTATCACTAAAGTGTGAACCCTGTCTCTAAAATCAATAGAATCATAAATAACAAGCCACATTCCAATTCTGACCAGGCACTAAGCACTAAGCTTTGCATTTGGTTCCTCCTTTATCATTTTTGTCCACATTTTTTGTTCTTTCTTTTGCCACGTGCTCCATGTAACTTTATTTTTGTCTACACATGATGTCTTTTATTTTTACAAGCCAAGTCAAAACCAACTGAATCAAACATCAGCAGTGCCTCAGAATACAAACATTTTAATCATCATCACCCCGGTCTGTTTTAAAGATTTTTGAAAGTTTTTGAGTCTCCTGGCCAACGCCAATCTTCTTTGAAGTAATCTACCTAAAGTTAAGTTCCACAATTAGAGCTTTATTTCACATCAACCCACAAGAGACAAAGGCAGGCTACACGATCTGCACCTGACTACACACAGATAAATCAATAGCGGTGCCAAAGCCTGCTGGCAGACTGACGATCAGCTGAGAGAACAAGTGGAGCCAGTTACCATAAGCTACATGTTGCCTCCAGGGAAACCACCCCAGACTTTGTCGTGAAGAAGTTCCCAGCTCCCAACACCAATTACTTTGGGTTCAGACCAGGGAAAATCTCCAGCTACAGCGCAACGCACAGTTGGCAAGATCTTGACAATCTGCTCATGACTGGGTTGAGATGAAATATTATTTTAACAATTTTTTTTTTTTTCAAATTTCATTCATGGGCATCTTAGTATTATTTAGTTGTATAGCCATATAGTAAATAGACAAAACATATTCTCTCCCACCATTGCCCAATGTAGTACACAGTTTATTTTATCCACTATTGATTAATCCTGTTCTTTTGCTTCACTGTTCATCTTGGTAATTATCAAACATTGCATTTACCCTGTAGTATTAGTCAGTTAATACATCTATTTACTTAAACTCAACCAATGTCCTGTTGTGTTACTATGAAATAGAGACCAGATGATACATTGACTCAAGAAATCACAGCTTCTGATATTAAACTGATTGGATTTATTATATTAGTGAATATATTTATTAATCAAAGTTATTCAATTGAAGTGGAGAGAGGCACCCTAATTTACAAGGATTTTAATTTTTAAGTGTGGCCATGTAGCACTACAGATATTATGTGTATTTTGGAGAAATGAGAGTCATCACTATTTTGACGTGTATCATTCCAGTGAATAATTTCCAGTGAGAAACATGCTTTCTTTACTTAGAGACTATTTATACAGAGGAGCACAGAAAACTAATAAAGAGCTTTATCCCATGGGGAAAGGACAATCACCCAAAGCTCAATATCCGCAATACCAACAAGGTTGTAGGGGATCACCCAAGGAACAGGAGGCCACCTGTCCTGGTTGTCAGGGAGAGGAAGTGAATAGGTTGGAGTCCTACAAGTCAAATCAATAAAAAACTGGATTGGATTTACAATACTAGGCTGATGGACTTAGGAATAGAAAACCACAGTGCAGAAAGAATCCAACTGAACTAACACAAGGCTACATAAGTATTTGGCAGTGTACTGTAGCGTACATACCTGGCCTGGCATCAGTCACAAGCTGTTAAAGAACTTCATTGTCAGGACATGCAGAGTTATGGACCCAAAATTGACACTTTGTTACTCCATCAAACTATCAAATTGATAAGAAAGAGAGACAAAGGACCCTTCTCTCACTGCTTTACCATGCTCTCAGCATTTCACAGAGATACACAACCTGATCACAGTCAAAGAAGTGCTGTGTAATCCACATTTATAGACTATTAGCTTGAGGAAATGAAAAAACAATTAAACAATTCAAAAGTTCCATGGAAAATTACTCTCTTCTCCAAATTGAAACACAGGAGAAGATGGGTAACACACCTGAAACGCGCACCAGCCCCCAGGGGATAAAAAAGTCATGATCAATTCACACAAGCCCATCTCTGTAGCTCATAGCTTTTAGCTCTAAGCTCCACCACAAAAACTCATGGCTCTTAGCCATGTTGCATTTTATCGTTTTGTCCGCGTCCTTTATTCTTTCTTTGCCACGTGCTCCAAGTAACATTCTTTTTGTCTACATGCGCGATCTTCTATTTTCATAAGCCAAGTCAAGACCAACTGAACAGAAGTGCATCAGAGTTATTTTGTAGCTTTATAAATATTATCACGTTTTCCCTTTTGAAGACTTTTGACAGTTTAGAATCGTCTGGTCAACGCCAGTCTTCTCTAAAGTTATCCAGCCAAATTTAAGTGAATCAGAGTTTATTTCACATCATCCCACAAGAGAAGCCAGCAGATAACACATCTGCCCATGACCTCCTGCAGGGAAGCCGACCAGAAATCAATCTAACTGTTTCTCTAAAACCTGGGAATCAGTTGTCAAACTAACCAAACTATCCTTTTCACAAAATTAATACATGCTTATTGTCTGCATTTTGAGGTTGATTTTTGCAATAACAAAGTCAAGTTAAAATATGTTTAAACGTACAACTTTTTATGAAGAAACATAATAACACTGATACTGCAGATACCACAAAAGAATCTAAAGGCATTCAATGCTAATTTTCAGTCCTTTGATGAGTAAAAAAATTTTTTTTTAATTATTTACATCATTATACTTTTCACAGCCAGTTGCCATCAGTCTGAAAACTTGGCAGCAGCATTTCACTGAAAGCTTCAATTACCATAATGGGCTGTGTGTTTATGATGTTAAGTCTCTCTCTCTCTTTCTACCATTCAGTCCAATTCAAAAGGACTTTACTTGCATGTGAAACAGACGTTTATATTGCAGAAGTGTGAATATAGATAGATATATAGATAGATATATATATAGATAGATAGATAGATAGATAGATAGATAGATAGATAGATAGATAGATATAGAAAGATAGATAGATAGATCGACTGATAGACTGATAGATTGATTGATTGTGCAAAATTTTATCTTTTTTATATTTAAATGTACAAAAATGTACAAATGGTCAGTGCAAGAACACAAGTGATTTGACAGTTTGGTCACAACAGATCATAATCTTGCTGCTGTGTTTGCACATTGCTGTGTTACGCCCAGATGAAATGGACGTTTTTTGTTAATAACCGCGAGTCTTTTCGGTGGTTGTAACCTGTGGGCAGTGTTTGTCTCTGATGTCTCGGTTTAGTTGGCAAGTGGTTAAAAAGTGCAGCTCAGTTTCCACCTTGTACTGTGTACAGTAGCTGTACAGTCTATCTAGTCTGGGGAGCCAATTCTGACTGTGTGGCGGTCTCTCTCCATGGCAAGGCTGTGCTCACTGAATCTGTGCATGGTCGAGGATTTCCTTTGTTTTGGATCGGTCACCATGGTCAGGTAATCTGCCACCGGTTTATTCTTCCCAACAAATGTGTCAAATACTTTTTGTTTTCTTTGAAATGTTTGCCAGCAAAGTCCCAGAACCAGCTGGTCTAGGGGGCTTCTCACTAGGGTCTCTCAGGAGCTGAGAGCTTTGTTAGGGAGAGCGTCAGGCCACTTTCTTTTAGGAGATTTTAAAATTTAAGTGCTGTCTTTTGAATTTTTATTATTTGTGGGTATCATCTTAATTCTCCTTTGCATGCAATATTTTAAGATTTCCATTGGACGTGGATTTTTTTCGCATGCAGGGGACCCCAGTGGACCCCAAAACCTTGCAACCATAGAAGTGAAATAAGTTCTATAATGGGGTTCAATATTTTAAGCCAGATCTGAATTGGGATGTCCAACTTTATGTTCATTTTGATGGTGTAAAACACCCTTCTTGTCTTGTCTCTCAGGGTGTTCACAGTCTTGTTGAAGTTACCTGTGGTGCTGATGTTTAGGCTGTGATGAGAAAAGTTTTTTGTAATGTTGAAGAGCAATGGTGTCTACATAGAACTTTGAGATTTTGGGTTAAGGTTAGGGTTATTTAGTGTCGGGTGTTTTTTGGAATACCAGAAATTTTGGTTAGATTCACTGTCAAGGCCCAGGTCTGAGAATTGGTGCAGAAGATCAAGGTGCTGTTGTAGCCCTTCTATGTTTGTTAGGAGAACAAGCTCATATGCAAACAGTAGGAGCTGATGAATGCCAAGCTGATGCCTTCAGACTGTTCTAAAGCTCTCTCCAGTTCAGTAACGTGTATTTTCAAGAGGTTCAGACGCAAGCTACATCCTTTTCTGATGCCCAGCTTTTGGGGAAAGAAATCTGTGTTTTTTTGTGCACTTGTTGTTCAGTAAGTGATGCAGACCCTAATGCCAAATTGAATCATAGGCTTTTTGATGTCAACAAAGCAGGAGAATCATTTGCTTTTGTTTACTTGGTTGTCAATTAGGCTGATGGGGGTGAAGATATGGTCTGTTGTACTATAATTTGGTAAAAAAAAACAAAAAAAACAATTTGGGATTTGCTCACGACATTATTTTCAGTGTGGTGTTGACAGAGTTTGTGGTTTATGATCATTCAGAGGATTTTCCAGAGGTTGCTTTTGAAACAGATCCTATGGTTGTTGCTTGGGGTTGAATTTGTCTCTCGTCCAACTTTTGTGGAGCGGTGTATCAGTCCTTGGTTCCAAATATTGAGGAAGAGCCTGGATTGAAGGACGATGTTAAAAAGTTTTAGTATAGTCAGTTTGAATTTAAGGTCTGTGAACTTTATCAATTTTTTGGGATGTCGTCAACACTACAGGCGTTCTTGGTTTACAAGGATTTCATTTATTCCTGTTGTTTATTGTGTAATTACGGAGTCTAGCTGGTTCTGACAGTCTTTTATGGTTGACTCTGAACTTCGTACTTTATCTTGTATGTGTTTTTGCTGTTAATTCTCCTCTGTTGGACCAAAGAGATTGGAGAAGTGGTTTACCCATGCATCTACATTTTGAATGGGTAGGTCCTCATGTTTTTGTTTGATTAGAGTGTTCCAATTTTCCCAGAAGTGGTTTGTTTTTATGGATTCTTTTTCTCTCTCACAATCTCTCTCCCTCTCTCTCTCAAACATACAAACACACACATACAAAATTACAAACACACAGAGCTGCTGTGATTAACTGTGAAGTGTAACATTACGGCATTCAAAAACAAGACAGCTACACATTTACATGCACGTATTGGGTTTTCCTGCAGGGCTGAAAACCTAAGAGCTCTCAGGGGGTAACACTGATCAAAGTGTGTAACATGGTGATATTATACATTGTGACAGCATCACATATATACACGCAAGGAAGCACACAGAAAACACACCACTGGCGGTTGTTTGTTTATCCTGGGGAAAAACTGAAACTAAAAGATCATCTAGAGGTCATTAAGGACCTCTTGTTTATTTGTTTGTTTCTTCCCGTCTTTTTTAGTATCATTTTGTCATATGTGTAATTGCCTTTAAATGTATAAACAGTGGACCACCTAGCCAAGGTGTAAAGAGGAAAAAGGCCCATATTGCTGTTGGGACAAATCTTAAACACATAAAATAAGTTTAGCCATTAAATCAAGGTCAGTTCCACTTCAGCCTTATGCTGAGCCCTGTAAAATGATATTAAATGTCTCACATCACATTTAAAGAAGTGCAGGCATGCACACTGAGTTTCTGCAGGTACTGGGCGCTTTTCTGATTCCCTACAAGAGTAACTAACCCTGAACAACACTGTCAGCAACATCACTGAATCAAACATAGCTAAGCGGAGTCAAGAGCACAACCTTTATCTCTCTCACTCTCTTTCTTCCTCTCTCGCTCTCCCCCAGTCTCTCTGAGACAGTCTATTTCTTCTCACTCTATTTGTCATTCTGTCATACTCTGTCAGTTTCTTGTTGTCCCTCTTCCTCTGTCTATACATTTATCAAATTACCTCTCTCTCTACCTGTCTCACCCTTTGTTTCAAGTGAATTCCATTTAGTTTAGTACCAGCTGAATTCGATTTAAAGAGCTGCATTGACATGGTAAGATGCAGTATGTAATCAAATATATAACACATACCTCAGCCAAGGCCACACATTTGCTTACACCAGATCCAGATTCTTATCTGTGTCTGCACCAAATTGTACAAACTCATAGATTTCAAAACCATCTATGTCTATCAAGATCCAAACATTATTTCCTGTGAAATTGACAAAATGTCAAAAAATGCCATATTTCATAATGTTATGGAAAGTGAAAGTGAAAAAAATTCATGGATCCAACCCTTTAACCAGATCTGCACCAAAATTTGACGGGTTTCCACTGGGCGATGCCCCATCCCTCCACCCAGTTTGATGCAAATGGGTTCAGTGCTATTTGTATAATAAATGTATTGTTCTAAAGAATAAGTACTTAGAGGAACATCTACATCTGTCCCTCTCACCTTGAGACACTATGACTGTCACCACCTTTATCTCTTTATTAGTGTCAGCTTTGGCATAATATGAAAAACACGCAAGCAAAATGATCAACTGATTAACTCACAACTAATTTATCACCTTCTTGTAATGCACAGTCGCACACACACTCACATGCAGGACAAACAACAACAGTTGTGTTACTACTGAATCAGCACGTCAGCAAGGCCATGACTTTCACACTCCATTATGACTGTGTGTATGTATATGTGTGTGTGTGAGTGTGTTTGTGTGAGTGAGTGTGTGTGTGTGTGTGTGTGTGTGTGTGTGTGTGTGTGTGTGTGTGTGTGTATCAGAGACAGAGAAAGAAAAACATGACGTATAAATTGCATTGCATTGTTGTATTCATTGTGATGGAAGCCATACCTTCATAGACTGCTTTAAACCCTGCTGAGCCGATAGTATCATCTGACTGCAGGTGTAGCCACATCTGATTGGACAAGCTGACAATGAGGTCAGGAACACTGGAGCCAGTGAGTCTACACACACACACACACACACACACACACACACACACACACACACACACACACACACACACACACACACACACACACACACACACACACACACACAAAAAAAAAATAGGCAGACATTATCACAACCTGTCAAGAAGCATTACTGCTGTATCACTTTCTACTTTAATTCAAGTACATTTTAATTATTTACATAGCCTAGAACACTGTATTAATACTAATAAAAGCCTAATCCTTCACACCTCTTGTAATGTGTACGAATTGAACTCCAACAGTTCCCTCAAAACATCATAAATCAATAATTCAGTTCAGTATATCAAATATGTACCTGCACAAAAACATCCATGTGTTTGCAATTGTCCTTGTGGTTACCACCATTAGCTTGTTCTATATTGCTGTATGTCAACATTACTATATCATGGGCCAGAAAATATAATTAGTGCTTACACATAGAGTACTCTCCGAGTGTCTCCTATCTTGCCTCCGTCTCCCACAGTTAATGTGTCATATCCTCTTTCCAGGTCAAACTCTTCAAATGACAGCTTTATCACCTAGAATAAAAACGAAAGAAGAAAGCAACCGTACAGACATTTATAAACACAGATGTGTAAAGATGAGGGTACAGAAAAAAGCAAAAAGAGAGACAGAGAATCACTTAGAGACTTATTATGAGTTCCTGCAGGGATGAGCTCATGCTTTTCCATCCTTACAATTTCCAGTAATAGAAGGTAATGATTATATCACTGGGGAAATTTGAAAGCCTAGCATTGGAATGTGAGTTTTATTTCACAAACAACTGTCTCTCAAGCAGTGACAGCTCTATATGATGTTAATAACAATAAATTAATGACGTGCATTATAAAGTAGCACTGTGCAAACAAAAAACATCCCTTTCAAAAAGACTGACAGCATCTGTCAACCTCATGACCTCATGATTCTTGTAATTTAGTCTGACTTCATGGCATGGAGTCAGACAAAATTACAGCACAGAGGAAAACCACTTTAGAGCAGAAAGTACGGAGCAGGCTTCTACTATCTCTGTCAAAACAAGACTAAAGTTTTACATTTCTTTGCAATGTAGGGCTCACCTTTGTGAGAGGAACAAAGGTGAGGCACTGACATACTCTCTAGGCAGCATTGTTGCACTTCCAAAATTGGTTGTATATTAGTTGTAAGTGTATATTCTCATTCAGTCTTAGAACAAACAACACTTAATGCTGGAAACTGATGACACTGATAGCATCATCAAACCCAGGAATTCTGGGTATGATCCCAGATATGCCAGAATGTGATATGTATCATACACCAACTGGGAAATCAACGGAAAGAGATAAAATACACAACGATCTATTACAGTGGACAGTCCATAGCTAGCCAACAGTGTCCAAAACCACAAAGGCATATATTCTGTGGGTGTGTGCTCTTTTTAGCAGGGGGCAACAAATGTGGGAGGGAGAATCCTATCATATAAAGCACTACTACTAATAATACCAGCGTTATGAGAGAGAGGGACTACTGATGTTCTTAGCCGTGACCATCATCTTATTTAATTAAAGCTGCTATGCCAAAGGTATAACAATTGTAAAAGTGATAATGGCATATTGGTATTCCAAAATAATACATTTTTTAATGAAAGAAAAAAACTCTGATACATCCTTGCTTTTATTTAGCAGATTCCTTCTTTAAATTCATAGAAAAATCCTGAACTGCACACACTGTACCCTGCAAACACACCCCTCTGCTGTTTAACAGAGAAATTGAGCGTTAAATGCCTTACTTGAAGTCACGTTCATGGCTGTAGCTGCATGCATAGATCTCTGGATCATCGATCTACTGTGAGTTCTAAAATGCCGTAATACTGGTCTTCTATTACTTGCTGCTTGCCCATTATTTATTAGCAGTAGATCATAACCCTGACAGAATGGAGGATGGCAGATTCCTGCTGTATTCAGGAAACCTCTAAGAAAAAAGAGCTGGTCTCAGTCAGTGAGTTTCTCGTGAATTAAAGGAGTAAGATGAACCATGAATATGTGATATTGTGGATGAGAATCAATCACATGGCAAATCACACTGTAGGGAAGAAAACTCTTACCGCAGGTGACAAGTGTAAAGACCCTTCCAACATGCTAGAATCAGTAACGCATAGCTAAGCCTTTGGCCGTGTTTTGTCAAAATAAAAATGGCTAGCAAATGTTCAAATAATGTAGAAGGATATGGAACAATCTGAGGGATTAACTGCCATCACGACAGGAATAGCAAAGAAGCCATGTATAACTGTATAAATCTGTATTTATACACGTTTGAATGTATCCATACACACAAACACACACATTTTCTACAACAGCTCTAACTGTTATGCAAATAGGCTAATACTTAAAAGAAAAAAGCGTGTTTATTTTTGACTTCAGCAACTTACATTCAAGATGCAGCTCAATAAATATGAGACTGATACTTGTAGAAAGAATTTTACTGTCTTATTATACACTGAATGTTGCCGCCTCTGGCAATGTTTAGTCTCTGCAAAATGGCCAAAAAATAATGGGGAAAAGATGCAAAACAACATGGTGAGGTATTATCTCCTGGCTAACAACAAATCACAGAGACCATTAATAAACCATTGTCTTTTATTTGCTGATGTATTTTTGCATTATCTTTTTCACTCTGTTCACTAGAACACAAGGGTTTCTGTAGATTTTTAAAAGATGCGTCATCATCACTGTTAAACTCTTCAGATGTTTCTTAACCATATTTTAAGAACAGAATATTTTATCCATTACCACTAATACTGTTCACATCAACTACAAAGACATTAAGGGGGATACAGAAACCATTGTTTGGTTGTCAAACATCAAACTATTAGTTTAATAACTATTTTTAAAAGGCAAGACATGTCTAAACAAAGTCTGCCAATCGCCTGCCACATATGCACAAACAGAAATGCACATTCACAGGCGTACAAAAGGGAGGAATATAGATTTTATTTTATTTGTCTTCTTTGTCTATGTAGACAAAAAAATATATATATATTTTTGTAAATACCCAAATCCTTTCATTTAAATCTTATTTGCATACAGCAATAATTATCACTGGCTGAAAGTGACTGTTCAATAGTTGAAAAAAACACAAAAAGGACATGCAACTCACTACAGCTTTCTAGCTAATATCTCCTTATCAGCAGTAAATCTGAAAAGACGCATTTTTGTGAGGCATATGAAACATGACAAACAGAACAGTGAAAGATGTTGTTTGATGCGGTGTTGTTGTGGGCTGTATGTGTGTTTGTGTCTGAGAAGTTAAGGTTGTTGTTAAGAATGTACAGCTGCAGCAGCTTGTGGTCATAAAGAAAGGGAGTGAAGCAGAACAGAATCAGAAACAGACTATGGTTTTCTGCGCATCCAAGCGTGCCTGTGTGCATGTGTGTGTGTGTCTATAGAAGGTGGTTTTCTGCCTTAATAACTGAAGCAGAATGATAGGCGTGCCTGTTTCACTGAATTTGTGAGTGCAGTTTGGCTGCGTTTCTGTGCCTACATGTTTCTGTCTTTGTTTACATCTTTGTGTGTATGTGTGTGTCTAGACACTCAAGGCAGATTGCTTAGTAGCAGCAGACTCAAAGGAAGGAACTGAAGCGTTATCACACTAAGGTCATTAGCAATAAGCTCAGTGCTGTTCAATAGATCCAAATGAGCCCATTTAGAAAGACATTAAGAGCAGCCTGCAACCCCAAACTACATCAGATTAGCTTCTTTATTTTCTAAAGCAAAGAAAGAAACAAAGAAAAGAAGGAAGGAATCAACGACAGAAAGAAAAAAAGGACAGGAAGCGTAATTTAGACTTTTTAGACAATTTAGACAAATTTTCAACTGAAACAAACAGTGTACAGTACACACATAATTTGTCTTCAGTTTAACCACAGTTTTGTGTATTCTCTTTTTATTCCATTCGATTATTGAGCTTTGGTTCCTGTTTTTCCGTTTATTCCGTATTTTAGAAGAGACTTGCTCATTTTCAAGATCAGAAAAAGAATAAATAAATTAGACATCTTACAATAGGATCAGACCAGCCATGACACCTGTCAACATGTTAATGGTCAGACCCATGAGTACCCAGTAGTCATTCCTACATTATTACATGAGTACTCAGTAGTTGTTACTACATTATTATATGAAAACTCAGCACTTATTACTACATTATTACATAAGTACTCAGCACTAATGGGATGGACTACACACATTGTCGAACATGGTCTTCATTTTGATGTTAGCTGAGCACCTGTAAAGTTTCATGGTTGTATCTTGCACAGCTGCGACAGTACCATGGTGACAAAATTCATCCACAGACACACAGACATATAAACACCTGCCAACGCACTCAAAACTGCCTCTGTGGTAGTTCCTGCTACAGTAGGTGCGTCCAGGAGCACATTTTAGCATGATGACACACACAAAACACACAGAGACTCACAAGTTGAAAACAGCCCCACTGTCACAGCTGGTTACTATGTTTCTCTTTAAGGGTGTATGCTCTGTGGATGCTCTTTGAAGGGATAAGTGACGCGTTATCACTTTGAGGTCACTAGTAAGCAACAGAGCAGCTAAGAGCAGCTCAATAGGCCATTTAAACATTGTTAAGAGCACTGAGAAACCCAAACCAACAATGAAAAACCTCCAGTCAGTCAACCAGTGAAGTTGTAGTGCCATAAAATTTTGGGTGTCCTCAGGGGACGATCACAGCACAGAGGAAACTGATAATAATAATCTTTCTCTTACTCTCATCCTGAATTCACAGCAGATATGTGTGTTTGCCACTCAAGTCAAACAATGTTAGACATCCTTTTGGGTGTCAGCGTTATCAGAGCCTCATAAACATTATAAGCACTTCACACTGAAGACATTCATTTTATCTACAGCAGAAAAAAAACGGGTTGCACGGCTACCTAGAGATGCCCCCTCCATTGCCCCAGAAAAAAAATCTTGAAGCTGAAAAACTATATTGTGTCTGCTGAACTTGCCCACACTATTGTGACCTTACGTCAGAATAGTGCAAGAGAACACAAAGCCATAATTGAGTGGACGAGTTCTTGAATTCCCTTGTTGCACTGAGGCTGCAGCAGAGCTGAGTCACTGCTGAGCAGCAACTGTGGGGGAGAAATTATCACATAAATATCCATCCATCCATCCATCCATCCATCCATCCATCTCTCTCTCTCTCTCTCTCATCATCACTTCACTGCAGCCTAAGCTACAGACAGGCTGGTTAAGGTTCAAAATCCTGCACTTCAGCAGGTCAGATGCTTCTCTGTATGGTTATTCACACTTGGGTCCTCTGGTCAGAGGGCAGTCAACCTGCCATACTTATGCTGTTGTGCAGCCCTAGGTTCCCCAAAAAAATAAGAATTGAATTGGGCCCTGTTAAAATGTCAACACTCTGCACACATCTAATGAATTACATTCAGTCAGCCATTTCAAGTACAGAATAAGCTGAGGTGACCCCTACCAAGGGTAGCACACATGGGTCATTTCAATCTTGGGGGCAGTACTGCCAATCTCATTATTGCAATCACCTAACAAAACTACAAAAAACTGGTTATTTTCCCCACATCAGTACTTTCTAGCAGAACGCCAAACAATCGATATTTTCACTCTCAACCTCTCAACTGACCCAATGTAGCAGTTACTCTCTTTAATAAAGTTAAAGCATTTTGCTCCTTCGGCTTTTGAAGATATGACAGAATATCAGGTCTTCATATTACTTTCCAACAAAATAGCACATTTACAAATTGACTCATTTAAATCAGAAGCTAGCAGTGATGGTGTGTAGTAAGTGTGTGTGTGTGTGTCAGAAGGTATGCAATTCATTCACCAGACAGGCCCAAACATGTCTGAGCATGACAGAAGTGAATTTAAAAATGGAAAATCCAATACTTCGAATCTACATTACACATATTCACAAGTTTGCAGCCCCAAACTGACATGAGAGGTAATGTAATTTCAACACTTACTTATATACCCAGAAATGATATAATGTGACATCAGTAAACTGCACACTGATGATTACAAACTTGGATGGTCTAGGACTGACTAGAAACTGACTGGCGAGGCAAAATAATGTTGTCTGATTTCCTCTAAATTAAAAACCTTTTTCATTAATTTTGTCACTTCCTGTCCACATTGATAATGTAGCACGATTGGCCACACCTAACACCACAATTTTGGTGATCTACAGGGTCTTCACAGGGGCAGAGGCAGATTTGGCAAACTCTTTTCTGCTACAGGCTCAACAGGGCATTAGAGAGGTTTTTAGATTATTTTTACATACATATTGTGTCTACTGGAGCTTTAATGCATTTTCTACTACCCTGACTCAAAAACAAACTGTCAAGAAAAAGTTGAAAACATGTACTGAGGTGACCCCTTGCCAGAAGTAGTACAGAGAGGGAACAGCTGTCCTGAAAGCAGAGTGTACGAGAATTCCCTTGCTGACATTGTGCAGCTATGTTGAGTCATTGGTGAGCTGCCACAATGGCAGTTTGGGACCTTTTTTTCCCAATAGATTACTTTTAGTCTTGCAGCCAAATAAACAAGTATAGAATAACCTGAAACCCTGTTTAAGGACACAGCCCTCAGCACACCTTCATGTCTGGGAAAGGCATTTTCATAATGAGTAATCAGTTACAGAAAACTAATTACCTATAATCAATCTATCAAATTGCTCAATTGATTAACAGAATCTTATCAACGTATGTCTTTTTTTCTTTTTTCTCACTGACAGTTTAATCTGAATTTTAGAAGCACTTGTGCTGCTCATTGCAGCTCAGGAGAGCGTTATAAATCATCTTTACAGTGCCCTGCATCTCGCAGGTACAGTGAATTTTACGATGGATACAGACCATGCATCGGAGCAATGAGGGACAAACACAGCAGTAGTGCGTATACCGCTACGAGATGCTAACCAGCACAAAGTAGTAACTGCTGCATATATGTGCAAGTCCGATGTCACAGCCCCATGCAGTCCAGTGGGCCAGAGTATAAGCTAGTAGTCTTAGTAGTGTTAATGTCATGGAGATGTTCCCATGGTCTACTGCCATTATAATGAATCAAGGCAGGTATTTACTGCTCTCTGCATATAAAATGCAATACGCCTTCATTAATTGCTTTGTTTTACATGTTTATTATTTTTCAGATTCTCTCTAACAGTATGTACTGACCAGAGGGCACAGGGCAGAGAGTGACAGCCAGTTAACCACAGGGCTAACATAGACAGACAATCACTCATTAACAGTCTAACTGACCTGCATGTCTTTGGACTGTGTGGGGAAACAAAACAGGGATAAAATAAAACCAATAGGCTGTGGTTGCTAACTGAAGCCAGGTCAATCTAGCTCTTAGCCACTGTGCTCGCTCACATCGAAACAACTTTCACTTCAACTTAAGAACTAGTTGAATGTCTTCTACTCCAGACAGACCTCTACTTCAGTGTATGGAGTAAACAAGAGGTTGATAAATTAAAATAGAAGATGTGATGCATGGTGTAGAAATCTGACCATAGTGATTGACACCCATGAATGGCAGCCCATGCAGCCAATCAATATGTTGGCACTTCCACTTGATCTCAGCTCAGTGGAAACAGCTGTGGTAATGGAGATAAAAGATAAAAGAATGGCTGAACTCCTTGAGGTCTGGCCACAAGAGATTAATTTCCTAACATGTAACAAGGTCATTGCATCTGCAGTATAATAAAATGGTTCCATAGTGCAGTAGAGGGTACAGTATTTGTGGTGACTATTACTGAATTTTGGGTTTATATACCAATATTTTTTTAGCGCACTTATTGTGAGTCAGTGTTGTTGTATGCTCGGACAGGTGATTTTCCATGCGGGACAAATAAAGTACCGGTCAATTTCAAAACATACTGGCAAGGATTCAAGTCTGTTGGCTTTAACTTGAAAGTACCCAGATGTGCCAGATTTATCTGTTACAATTCTGCCCTGAGGTGACGTTTGCCTTAAGTGGTAACAAAGCAAAAAGCTGCTGTCTGGTAAAACTACTCCCTTGATGAGGTGTTACAGCACCTTTGAGTGCTGTTGACCTGTTGGCTGGACAGTTTAGGAAAATAAACTACGTACTATGTTTGAGCAACAGCTGCATGACAGTTCTAGGGAAACTGCATTATAAACTACTCTGTGATGCAATAGAAAACTACCTCACAACAGTACACTATGGGTTGAGAGGTTTCATTTTGACAATTTCGGATTTTCGCTGATGTTTCATTCCAGAATTTTACATTACAGATTTGAACTAAATTGAATTTAACAGTATTTCCATGAGAGGAGGCCAGTGTACAAAACTAAAAGGTGTAACCACATCACCATGGTCAGCCTCCTTTGGACAAACAAGGTATTAGTGTGCAAAAATGAGAGCCATAGACAGTGCTGATACAGTGAATTATGGTCAGTCAGGCTGCAAAATTGCACTCAAAAGCCAAAACAGCATAAAGCATTGAACTGATATAATGTGCTAATCAAGCAGCATTGGTGAAAGTCTTTCCGTGACCATGGACACAGATGGATATTTACTCTGCACTTTACTAATTTTTATTTTTGCTCAGTCTATGTGACCAACAAATTCACTGAGCTATGGCCTGTATGTTGTATCATTTGTAGTGATTCAGAGATGACACAGTATCTTACTGTAGCTGCAATGCAGTTGTATCAACACTACAGCATACAGACTATTAGAATAAATTTACAGTGGGTAGTAGTCAAGCCTAAGCTTACACTAAGTAACACTTCACAATTCAAAGGACAAATTCTGATGAAAAGTTAATCCTACAACACTGGCATGAAACTGGTTTTATTTTTGTAACTTGGGGTATTAGTTCCATCCGTCATGATAACTTTGGGGCAACATAGCTTGAACATCGGCCAACTGGGCAACAGTAGTCAGAGAAACTCCCAGATGAAAGCTGAAATTATGATCCAAACTATGACCCAAAATGATGACACAAAGAACCTGTTACAGTTTGCAGACCAACATATTGTTTCAACATAATCTACTGTAGTTGTGCACACATTTTTCCTGTCCAATGCTGATGCACTCACTTTTTTAGTTTTACCTCAAAATAAGATGGACACTAATCTGGCAAAACAGTTTTCTGGTTGTGCTTACTGTAGGACCTCCTTTTAGTGATATTGTAGTTACTGAGTTATTGCTAAAAAATAGAACCACTGGCCAGAGTTACAGAAATAAAACCCAGGCTGTATGGAAAATAGTCTTCCTTTAACTTCAGTTTGCACTGTATGTAATGTTTTTCTATTTTTTCTTAAATGCTCCAAAACATACAATAATGTGGAAAAAATAATGTGCTGTCAAAACTTTCTGTGGTCCAGACTCTTTGAGCAGCCTGGCTGAGTTATTCCCCTCTGCATTCCCTGCATTTTTGAGTGGGCCTTGTACTTCCAACAAGGCCCAAGTTAGGGGTAGGAAGCTCATGGCTGTCAATAAATGCATGAACACGCTTCTGTCCTTTTACACTCAAAACACACTGCCTGGCTTGGTTGTGCATGGTGGCTGCATCACTGAACTGCTTCGGCTCACAGGCGTGTGTGCGTTCACACCGACTGCGTCTCTGCTATATTGCTGCTACTGCCAGTTCTATATTTCTACACTGAGGTCGCCTTGACTTTTTTTTTATCCTCATTCAGAGCAAGACACACAAACAGAGCGAGAGAGACAGAGTCAGAGAAGGAGCAGCAGAAAAATACTGTCCTTCAACTGTTAAAATATTTACATGATATAATTATAGCCTACATGGTGTTTCTGCTATGACCATATATTACATGTGGCCTTCACTGTCTCCACATTCATTCATTCAGACACTGAAACTATACTGAAAGGTGTCAGCTTTATGTAATGTTGCTGGTATGATGTCAATATCGCTATCAACAGATGTTTTCCATGTCTATTTTTGCTGGGACACCCCCCCCCCCCCCCCACATCACGCATGAAAAAACAGGAGGGACGCAGAGTCGCCACGAGACGTGAGACGTCTCAGGCACGTCATGTAAGCAGTGTGTCCCCTCTAACCTGTTAACACGGGCACCAAAATGAAAACCAAGACGTTCCGCAGCTGCCACGCACACACTATGCAGGCAGTGTACTCCAGGCTGTACTCCTCTTCTACATTAACTGAAACAGTGTACATGACGAGGATGTAGGTGAAGGGCTGGGTGGAGCAAAACAGAGCAGGAAGAGTAAGGGGTGGGAGGAGGGACTGGATTGTTTTTGAGTCTAATGCTGGTGCAACCTTTATTTCCACTTTCAGCTAAAAAACTAAAATGTTGTGAAATGTACCTTTTTTGATAATACACTGAATATGGGGCATAATTTTTTCATTGTGTAACAGCTTGAGCAATAATGTAGTCCTGTTGCAAAACACTGCACTGTTGCAGAATCACACTGGACTTTAACATATTCTGGCTGAGGCCTTTATTGGCCTCAATTTCTGTATCAAGTTAAATTTAACAGAATCTGATAGAATGTCACAGAATATGTCCTGCCAACACAAAAGTAATGATGATGATGATCCATGCATGAAAATGACCCAACATCCATACCATACACACACACATCCACCCCCACACACACACACACACACTAATAAGTATTCATCAGGAAAAAGACAGCAGTGATTATAGGCCTAATGGGCATGTGTGACGATGCGTTTCAGGGTGTATGTGTGTGAGCAGTCAGGCATGGTTCAGACCTGAACAAAATAATTATCTGCTTGATATTAATGAATCAAATGACTGACACAGGCACGCGCCTACACACACACACGCATCGACAGTGTTAAGTTCTTTTTCCACTGTGCACCTGAGTTTTTCCTCAATACCACACAAAAGTTGACAGTTTACTCCACAACATATTTTCACAAGCTCTGGCAGTTAGCAATTAAGTTGGCAAACAGAAAACAAACAGTAAACATTCATGAAATCACACATGATCAGATATGTGTGTACACACTTAATAACACAGGCATACACACAAACAGAAGCACACTCACAGCATTTTACCGAAAGGCTGTCAGACCAGCGCAAACTATATTGATTGTGCTGCTTTTATTCAGAATGACAACAGACACAAAACCAGCCAGCTTCACTTTTTGGCTATTTAAACATGTGCACGTAAACCCACACATTGAGGGAACAAAACAGCACACACACTTCAATAAAAACACTTGTCTCTGTCTCAATTTTCTATAACATGTTATTGATGAAAGAAGTCATCTGGATTAATAGGCAGTCAGAGGCCGAGCGAGGTGGAAAGAGAATAAAGACGAAGATGAGAGGAGTCAGAGGGACAAAGCAGGAGTTTGGGATGGAATCAGAGAAATGTAAAGAGAAAAAAGAAAGGTCTACAAGAAGATGAATGTTATTTATCTTAATTCATGCTCCTTTACTCTATTTAAATATCTTGTTCTCTCCTTAAGTCTCTGCATTATCTTTATCACCAACCACAAAAAGCTCATATAAACATCTGTTTTTTTTTTTTTGGAAACTTATACTTAGGATTCTAAGTGGCGTGTTTAATCATCTGTCTCATTCCCCGCATACACAAATAACCCTAATCCTTAATCATGATTAAAGATCAATGTTGAAAGGGGAATACTCATGTAAACAGAGGTTAAGAAAATTCAAGTCAAGGGCCTTTAAGCAAGGTGTCCAGACAAAGAGATGGTTGCTGATAAAAAACACAGAACTAGCTGATAACGACTTCACAGCTCAACTACTGAGGCTCACTTCAGCTCATTCAGATACAAATACTAATAAAATAATTTGAATATTCAGAAATATTCTTAGACAGTACATGAAACTTGTTGTTGTTTATTTTATTCAAGCCTTTACTTTTTAAGACACCTAGATTAAATTTGGGACGAAGACAGCCATGTACAGTACAGTAATATTGAGGTACAGGGTTTAATCGTCCAGTGTGCTAAACATAGCCAACCAAGTGTTTTTGCTATGATCTATGTCAGCAAGAGGGGCGGTGGTGCATTCCACCACACACATGCTCTGGTGTGCAATGGTATGTACACAGAGACGGTTGGTAAAAACTTTATGGATGTTTTGATGGCAGGCAAAATATATATAACAGAAACACTATCAACAAGCCCAAGTCTGATCTGAGCTCCAAATTTTGAAGAAAGTCTGTAAGATCAAAGAACAGTCTGTTTTTAAAATGTAGTGGTGAAAGCTAATGCAAGCATACTGTATATGCAGCCATGATATAGACCATGTCAAGGTATAACTGGAAACATACTGATATTAGGTAATATTACAATATAATCTCAACAAATACACAAGAGATTAATCTAGTTTTAGAGTAAAATCTAAAAGTAAAGAAAAAAGGATCAATAACACAGGGTGCCATGGGTTCGAGTCAAACGCAAGGCCCTTTGCTGCATGTCATCCCCTCTCTCTCCCCAGCTTTTCCTTACTTAACTAAATACTAAGTAAATAACTAATACTTAAATAAATAACAGCACTGTTTACCTGAAAAGTCATGTTTTCCTTATTTATTCTAACCATTAAATTTGCAAGGTCCAAATATTCTTCAGATCCACTTTATTGTACTAAAACTACAGAAACATGATTTTTTTTCTCAATTTTATCCTTAAAGTTTCAATAATAATAAATAGCATTGTCCAGGTCAACTGGCTTTTGGTTGTTATCTTTTCAATATAGACAGCAATGTGTCGAGTTTAGGTTCGTACCACCTGGTTTGAAGCACATGATCACGAGCAAAAGCACCAGTGGCCTGCTCACCACTCTGACTTACATAACATTTTGCATATGCCTAAAAAAGACATCATCAATGTTCAGATCTAATGGTTAATATAGACTTCAGAGAAAATAAATGTTTATGGTAAAGCTCCTGATTTTCGTGGGTATTTTTCTTACACTGTAAAATCTGTGGCTAACACATCAAGAACACACAATTGTTTGGCATCATGCAACACTGGATCGTTCCACTAAGTGGTTGAATGAAGAGTATTACACATTATGTAGCATCTCTATAACTTTTTCAAAAGGAAAATTAGAAAGAAACAGTTGGTAATTGTTCAACATATGAAGCACTGACATATTCTTTTAATATGTTGTACTAATGACTTGTCTTGCGGATCTTTCATGCTCAATTGTATTCCTGTGTGAATACTGTTGACTCTATTGTTCTATTCTATTCCATTCTAGTCTATAACTTTCTTTATCCTCTTGTTTGTCTCTGTCCTTGCCTCTCCCTCTGTGTATGTAGATAGTGACATTCTGCAAATGCCAGCAGCTGTAGTAGCTGATAATCTGTCATTATAGTACATTCTTAAAGTGCTCTCACACCTGAAGCATTTTTAACACACACACACACACACACACACACACACACACACACACACACACACACAGTCCCAAGAATAGATAAAATACATTCCATCCGTCATAAGCTCAGGCTACGTGAATCTATTATACTCTATTCTATTGTGTTCTATTTGAAACCACAAGCAACAACCTGACATACACACTACACATGTGTGGCTTTCTATCTGTCACCTGACACCAACCACAATCACTAATAATATGGAATACATTTCTCATGATAAAATATTTAGAAATGCTGTGTTGTGTTGTGTGTGCAATTGTGATTTCTTAGACTTCAAATAAAATGCTCTATCAATAGCTGCAAAGCTGATGTGAATTCAAAGAAATGTCTTGACTGCCTTATGCTGATTTGATATAACCTCCAAAGTGCATTATTCTCTCAAAATACAAAGTCATTAGAGTTTGGTGAATGAGGCAATCATTACACTCACACACAGTAACATGTGGGTGAAACTCTGCTATAGCTTGACACAAGCTGTTGGTCATCTTACACTATCAAGGTCAGAGACACAGAGAGGTGAGAACAAAAAGCCAATATCTCTCTAATTTTCCCACTCCCTTTTATTTTTTGTTCTCCCTCCTCAATTATATCTCACAATTTCTTCATCCCACTCCCTCAGAGGCTAAGAGGTAAGTAGACTCTATTTCCATCCATCTTTGGAGACAACTTCAATGTCACATGTCAAGTACCTGCTTGGACATTCAGTACTTTTCACTCTTTCTGAAAACCCACTTTTTAGCTGTGAAGTAGCAAGCTGAATATTCTGGCTCATTTTTCTCCTCTATGCTTCCATCTCTCTTTTTCGCTGTAGTTTTCAATGAGCTCGGTGCTATCTTGCTCTCTTTTTGCTCTGCCCTCTCACTCTACTCTCACCATGTTCAAACTTAACATTTTAGACAAATCAAAGTGAAGGGAGGAAAGAAGATGATAGAAGAAAAAAGTAGATGGGAAGAGAGTAGTACAGAGTGGAGTTGATGAGTAGAGAGGTGAGGAGAGAGGAGAAACTAAGAGGTAAGCGGGGGATAAGGAAGAGAGAAAAGGAAACAGCGGAGACAAAGAGAAAAGAAACAGGGAAAGGGGAGTCGAAGTGGAGACAGGATATGTGACGAGACATGAGAAGAAGATAATACCACAAAAGAAACTGTAGATAGAGAGACTTGAGATGTTGTACTGCAGGTATATGAATTTTTAATGTCTATATGACAATGACTCGACAATTAAGTTGCCCTCACAGAATTGGGGATGTGTGGTGACCATGAACTCAGCAACGGACACAGAATTCAGTCAGCATGCAGGCAAACAGAGGAAGCCTAAAACAACAGTCCTTCAACTTTCTCCTGCAGTGGCAAATCCGTCTTCATCACAATGTTGACATCTTAGCTATTTCAAATGACAACCACTATAAGATTTTGAAAGTCAATACTAAGGCCAATATTTGAAGCCCTATAGCAATATTGAATATTATTCATGAAAGAAATGAAAAAGTGGACAACACAGACTGGTCAATAACTCACATAAAAAAACACCTGAATACTAATCAAAAACTGGCAACAAAATTGGCAGAAAAATGTAGACTGAATCACCTCAAAGGTCATGTACTGGCATGTTAGCATCACTACATTTGACAATACAATGTGATGTAAACAGATTGCAGGTGGAGATGTCAGATTTTAACGAATGTTGAAACTCAGGGTGAAATGAAGGGGGGAATAAAATACTGAAAAAGCTCACCTTCCCAGAGTCCATTGCAGTGATGACCCACACACAGTGTGCGTTGTTCTCATACTGAACAGGGTAGTTAGGAGAAGTTATGACCCCTCTGGGCCCCCTTAGGTTGCTGCCACAGGTACGAGCTACAGAGGAAGACAGCAGAGAGACAGAGTGACAACAAGTTTTAAAAAAAGATTCATAAAGGTAATCAAAATCATGCTCGCAGAATTTGTTTTGGTGGCATTTTTTATTGGAAACGTATGTAAAAAGATCAATGCAATCCTTAGTAGATTAAATGATGTTTACCTATTTAAATTTTTTCTGAGATCAAATCTATCAAATTCCCTTTACACAATCTTCAAGAGAGAGCACCAACTGTTGGTGAGATCTAACTTATTACTTCTTCTGCTTCATGTTCTACTTCTTCTTTCTAATACTTCTAATCAATTCATCTAATCAAAGTTCAGCTTCAGCTTCCATTTTAAAAAAACTCAGTGATTCTTCAATTTACTGAATCTTAACACAGGTTCAACAAACTTCACTGAAACAATGATGTTTGCCATTGATGTTACTTTCATTGCAATGATGCCCACGTTGCAATGTGTGGTGTAATGTTGGCATTTGCATCAGTCAATCAAAGATTAAAACAATTCTCTGTACTCATGGGCTATCATGCTGCTGCTCTCCAATTAAAAAACCATCACTGCTTGCCTGAAGTTTGCCGAAGAGCACCTTCTTACTGGGTTTGTTTGGAAGAATGTGTAGCTCTACGCACGGTGTAAAAACAGTTGTTTGCTCTGTATCATGTTATTATCTGTACAACGCACAAAAGATTTTATGGCCACAAAGACCTGGAAACTTGTTTGCTTGCACTGTGGATTTATTTGGTTGGATGCATAATTTGAAATGCTATGCCAAGTAACATTACCTTCCTTGTTACTGTAGTTTTGCAAGAACAATCTAAACAATTAACCCTCTCTAGTTTTTAGGGCGAGGATTGAGTGGCTGGATGGGGCGACAAAGCACAGTTTTCACACAGGAGACCACTGTTCATTTCCTGTATGAAACTGATTAATTATTTCTTTTATCCATGACCGTTCCACTACCTTAAACGTGTTGTTTATTATTGTAACCATGGTGAGGTACTTCTTTTAATCAAAACTATGATCTTTCCCCAACCCTGACCAAGTTTTTTTTGTGCCTAAACCTAGCCAAACCCTCGGCTTAACCACATGTTTATTATTGTTACCATGACGGCAAAGGTCTGGTGCGCCTGCTGCTTGTGCACTGTCCTCGTCTGCTGCTAAAACATTAAGCACTTTTGCTCCTTGAAAGGCTTGCAGATCCCTGATATGAACACCATTTTTCAGAATATTCTTCCAAGTGCTCAATTTTATCCATATTGATTTTGTCCTGTGTGATACTCAAGGTAATATTTCTTGCCTTCAGTACCTCATTAAGTCACCCATGTGTTATTGCCTTACAGGGATATTTGGCAAAAAAAAAAGGGCATATTGTGTCAGAAGTCCCATTAAAACCTATCTCTTGAGCACAGTAATGTTAAAGGGCATACTTGACATTTTGAGTCAGTTTTAGTCAACAAGCACTGTCACCCTGTGGAGAAAGTGTTACCTGATCATATATATGCCCTTTATCTTTCATAATAAGTTAGCTGGAGGAGATTACTGCCATTAGAGGAAGAGACACAGGACACAGGAGCAAAAGCAAAAAACAAGAGAGCATACAGCAAAAACACAAGAATAATACAAACGAATAGGGAAGGTGAGGAGTTAAAAAGTGAATAGAAGGGTGGAAATAATAAAGTAAAGACGTTTGTAACTGCAGACAGGTTGTGAGACCGTGTGGAGAGACAGGAAGGAGAAAGGTTACAAAGATACATAAAGCAAAAGTAGAGGGGATGAAAGATCATAATGTGAGAAAGGAAGAGAAAATAAATTGAAGGAGGAAGGGCAAGAGGCAAGACAGAGACAGAGACACAGAAAATACCACAAGAGAAAGGGAGGCAGAGGAGGACCTAAGATGACTGATCTGCCTGTTAATTAGAAAAGGGAGCTAAAACACACTGTGAAACACACCGGTACACACACACATATTCGCAGACACACAGAAACACATTCGTAGTGATTCATCCTAGAGACCAGCTTCTAATTAACAGTAAAGTGTCAGTAGAGAATGAGAGAGGCTCATGGGTTTGAGTCCCAGGAGGGCGATAACACCAGATAACACCATACACCAGAGCTACAGTATAGGAATTTTAACCTCTGCCTGCCTGCTTGTTGGTGTGTAACAGCCTATCGATCGCGTTTTTCTTTTCATCTTTCTCTTTCACTTCCTTTCTCTCTCCTTTTTTCTCTGTGTATTTATCTTTCTTTGTAATTACAGATATGTGAAAAATATCAAAAGACATAAATCACTGTCAAACACATTTCCTTGAATGTACAGTTTCCAGCTGTTGCTATGTGTTGCAATTTTGTGTCATGCTGGAAATTCACCCACTGAACTATGATTTTCCTTTAAAATGTTGCCTTCTGTAGTTTCAAGGTAAGAAAAACAAGTTGTCCATAATTCACACATATTATCTTTGTCTTCTTCTTTTACCACTTTATTGAACAGAATATATTTTATATTTATATTTTATATATACGTATATCTTAATATATTTCTTTCCTTCAGCTTAACATATGAGGCATTCTTGGAAGTTTTGAATTATCATTTAAAGTACACTTGGTACACACACACACACACACACACATACATACACAGATGAATGTTTTCACAGAGAAAAAAAAAATCACTTGCCTTTCAGGGCTTCCTTATGTGTAGCTTTTGTGCTAAAACACTGCTGCAGCTGTGTAAATTGTGTCTTCTGTATTACTTGGAGCATTGAACCTATCAGTGTGATATTTTAATGAACTGCCAGATGAAACAATGCTCCAATCTTGTGGACAATAAAGTACTACTTTATTCTATTCTGTTCCTTTCTATATTAATATCAAAATGTTGTTCAAGACAGGTTAAGGATCTGTATTCATTCGTATTACAAACAGAAAAGAAATATGTGTATTGCCTGTTAATTTTTGCCTTTTTTTACTTATTTATATGAATTTTTTTAAGTCTTCTTTCTCCACTGAAAAACTAACTACAAAAACCTAAAACAATCATTCGCTCAAGGTCACCTGACTAAAATAAACTGTGTAATTGAACAATGAATACACAAAATTTCAGATAAGCTTTAATTGTAGAATTAATATCCACATGTCCTTCCATCTCTTTCACCTTCTACCTCTCCCTCCATCTCTATTGCCTCTTCATGACAAGAGTAGCCAGTATCATGAGGTCTGGCAGGTTCCCGCAGTCACAGACAGACATATAGACACAAAACACACACACACACACACACACACACACACACACACACACACACACACACACACACACACACACACACACACACACACGGTATAATACGATGTGACAGGGACCCTACAGTATGTGTCTGAGAACAGGGACTGCCTGTCCGTCAAACACACACACACACACACAGCTCAAGGCAAATACTGCTGCAGCCATGAGGTGTGTGACATTGTCCCTTGGACACTTGTTGTATCATTGTAAGTGTGTGTATGCACACGCACACTTGGGTGTGTATGCTAGCTGTCTGCCTTTTCATTGTGGAGCAATAAATCCAACAGGGTTTTGTCAGTAAATGTGGGCAGTGAGAGCCCCTGCATTATTGCTCTGCCACTCACACAGTTATTTATTTAGTCACTCAGTCAGGAGTTGTGATTTTAACACATCAATGAACTGCAAAATGTAAATCACAGTGATATTATTTATTAAGTCTCTATGACACTATACTTTCGGAGCCTCAGCATTAGCAAATAGCAGAAATTTAATATAATCACATACAGCTTTAAAAATTTCAGTTAATGCCTCTCTTATGTAAGTTATTACCATTTAATGCTTTAAAAATGGGTATCAGGATTGCATTAGATTGTCCAGGCATACATTTCTGTCATTTTCACTTGACACACAAGCCATGGTAGTGGTTGCTAGGAGCAGTAAAAGAATGATAATAAAAAATTGTGAGTCCACAATTTACAATTTTTGAGACTGTTTTCCTAGCTCTAGCACAAGAACATCCCCATAATTCTGCCTACAATATTCATAATGGCTTGATTGTTTTTCCAACCAGGAAAACAGCCATGAAAGAAATTAATACTGGATCTATTTAAATCATTGAAAAAGATTTAGTTTAAACTGTGAAAAGAATCAGAATCATTTACTATAAATGAAGGAAAACTTCTGTAAATGCATGTACTGTCTTATGCCATATTTATTTAGTTTTATAGTATAGTTTTGCATGGGATTTGCATGGCCAAAATCTTAGTTACATTCTCAACTTTTCCCACCCAAGCAAGATTCCTTGCCAGAGGCGCCTCGGTGGCTCACCTGGTCGAGCACATACCATTTAGACTTTGGTTTGAGTCCAACCTGTGGCCCTTTGCTGCATGTTATCCTCTCTCCCTCTCTCTCTCTCTCTCTCTCTCTCTCTCTCTCTCTCTCTCTCTCTAACTTTCCTGTCTCTCTCTCACTATCACTATAATAAAGGCAGAAAAGCCAGAAAAATAACTTGGAAAAAAGAAAGTTTAGCATTGTTTTATCTTGTTATTATCATCAACAAGTCACCTGAGGAAACGAAAACTAACAACAAATTGTACTTACTAACATGTTTCATCTGTGAAGCCACAGCCTCATAAAACTAAAGCCTTCCTGTCATATCAGTCTACTACCAACCAAGAACTATTAAGAACACATTAAAAATTCATACTGCTGCATTTGGATGACATATTCCTGCTTTATGATGAAAATGCAAGTCTAGTTTCATTTCTACATCGCCTACAGCGGAGTCTTTGATGACATGTAGGGCATATTTTAAACTCTTGCACCTCTGAGGCAATAATAGTTGGTAAAGCGGGTCATTGGGGTTGATGCTTTAACTTGTGACTCCTGCTTAACAGCGTGCAGAAGTGTCCTTGAGCATCACACAGAATCCCAGATAAGCAGGTCAGTGCCTCACCTGGCTGCTCCATCACAATCCGTGTATGATAGTGTCCATTAATGTGACGCTGTGTGAAGCTCTTTGCTTTGTAGTGATGAAAACCTCTGTTCAGACAGGATTTTGGTTGTTGGTGCTTCATGTATGTCTGTTATTTCTCATTTTACTGATTTGTGAAGCAGTTCTTATCAAAAGATGCAACATAAAAATTTACTTAGTTACTTAATGCCAGCAAAATCAGTATAATATATTTCAAACAAAAATAGACTTAAGCAGCAGATATCCTCTGCACGATGTGTCCTCGTGCTGTCAGTAGACATGAAAACAGTGTGCAGAGCAGCATCATTCTATTCATCTCTGTTGCATGCACACCTAAGGAGATTCAGTGGGAATGACAGGGAAACTTACTTCTGCAGATGGGTCTGTGGTCACTCCAGGCAGCCAGTGTGTCAGTGACTCGTTGACAGGTGATACTTTTTGATCCTTGTAGTACATAGCTGTCATCACAACTGAACTGGACGCTGGAGCCAACTCTGGTTAAGGAGACACAACAGTAACAACACTTGTCAAAAACAGTAATAACAGTAACTTTGATTCTGCCTCTGACTGCTTCACAAACACACATTCAGCTGACATTGTGATATTTGTAGAAAACTCTTACATTATTGCTAGTATCACAAGAGAAGAGGACACTTACAGTGGATGATTGTAGAAATAATCTTTGAATGATGATCACAATATTAATGATGCAGTAGCTTTTAGATCTCTGTGGAAGATAACTGTCATCACTAATCATCCAATTAGGATCTATAATTCTTCTCTTCCTGTGAGACACTTTTGTCATCGTATCTTTTTCCACTCATGCCTTTTCTCTGTTGTCTGCTATTCCTTGCTCTCTTCTGTTCTCTTTTCTCCTCTCGTCATGCTTTCTCTCCGTTTTCTTTCATCACTTATTCTGATCATCCTTGTCTCTCCAACACCCTGCTGGCTAACATGTGAGAGGGATGTTCAGCTATCTAAGTGGAAGTCTGCATGGTGTCTTGTCTCTAAAGCTTAATGTCTCCTCCCTGCTGAGACACACCACAGTCTACCACCTGGACAAACATTCACTGTGTAGGGTTCTGGGTTTTCAGTGGCTCCGCCCTGTTGTTAAACAGTGTAGACTTTTACACCCTGGCCAAATCTCTCTGTTAGTGCCTTTGTCACAGAGAGTTGGGTCATTCGGTTTACGGTTTGTGCTACTTTGGTGATGCTGATGACTCTGAAAATACCTTACATCCAGCCACACACTGTGAAATTTACAATTACAGGAAAGTAAACTTTGTTGTTATTGCTATTTCCTTGAAAAAGCCAAAACCGGTCCATGACAAATGTGAATGTGGTTGTCTATGGATCAAAACTGCCATGACAAACGAAGTTACAGCCATCTTGCACATCTGCAGTGAAAACTCTTTAGTTTTCTCTGCAGCTATGTTTCCTCTCCATTTCTCCTGTTTTATCTCATCACACCACAGTTCTGTTCCAGCTCCAGCATCTCAGTGCTTAATGATGATTAGATACAAACCTGTAACACACACCAAGCACATCCATGCCAATGTGCACACAAACACATGCACACATGGAGGTAATGACCTTTCACTAACTCAGACAACTCCACTAATGGTCCTGCAGAGTTTGTGCAGTCATAGTTTCTAATGGTAAAGAACAGCACCAGGAGCCAGAGCTATTAAATGATAAAATATTACCAACATTTTTTTAGCCTGAAAATAGTTGCAGAAAGAAGTAAAAATGAATTGCCTGTCTTGATTCTCTCATAATCATAAGCAAAATGTAAGAACAATTTAGCTGCCACTGATGCTAAGTGAATGAGTCATAGGGAGAGGTGATTATTTTATAATTGCTCACTCCTGATTAAATAAAATTATGTCTCCCTTTCTACCGATTAGATGACAGACACCATGGAGTGAAACATTTGAAAATCCCTGCGTCCATCAAGTCCTTGTTTATCACCCAAGATCCTAATTCTGACATATTCTTCGACATTCTCTGTGTATCCCTCCTACATGAGTAAGGACCCTTGTAGAGCCAATGTAAACTGGTAAATACTGATGGTTAACAGTGTGTCTCTGGGCAGAAGATCTACTAATGAAATTAAGTAACAGCGTCGGTTTAGAACCACAGATGTCCACCAACTATATACAGAGAAAGTAATAGCTGCTTCAATTTCGACCACTGTGCCACCTGTGGGGAGGGACAGTTTCCCCCTTTGGAGAAATTTAAAGACTGCAAATGTAAATTTGTTGTTGTTGTTTTTCAAGTATGTTACAGGCCAGTTAAATAAGATGCTTCAAAGTTAAAAAGCCAGTGCTGTAATAACAGGTCTCCATCTGACAGAAATTATTTATGATGATACATAAACCACAAAATACTTCAGTCTCCATGAAAACGATGGAGAGCTTTGGTAAGGATGTTCCATGCTCATTGGACTGATTCTGGGACCAGAACAGGGGCAGACTTGCACTCACTCTCAGCCTGTGGGATAGAGGATGCCCATGAGTGAAGATGAGAGAGAGGCAACTAAAAGACATGGTTGTTTCTGAAGAAATAATTTATAATCTGAACTGGGCCCTAAAGTCATCATGTCTGTAACCTCAAGATAATCTGCACAAACAGGAACAGTCCTATTTCAAACATAAGGATTCATGAGGCCCGAAATAAGCTCATCTTTAGTCCCTGACCACACCTATTGTCACTCTTGCCTGTTGCACAGACAAGCATTGTGTATAGCCAAAGCAGGGTGGGAGGTGGATCAACTCACCTAGAGTAAACAGAGTGTATGTTTTCACAGTACAACTCCCTTTCATTCTGCAGCAAGGCTCAATATTTTAAGTTGTAATTGCCAGTAATCAGTCCAAAAAAAATACCAGCCCATCAGGATTCCTTTCAATCCCTCTGATTACCACATGTATAGTGCTGCAATAACCAAGCTGCTCTAAATTAAGAATTTAAACAACACAACATAAGCTAAGCACACAATGCACATAAAATGAGCAAGTGTCCCTCAACTCACAAGTCATCCAAATGATTTGAGGATGTGTGCCATGTTTGCAAATGTAATCTATTGCAGGAAACAATTGCAGTCTGATTTCTACACACCTGACAAATGAAGAAGATCCTTGCACTGACCAAAGATCAACAATGTCCAAGGCACACCTTGATGTTTTGAATATAACGTATAAAATAAAATACAAAGTGAACTTACTGGAAGGCAGAACCCATCCTCTTGCCATTTTCTGGAACTCCAGGATCTGGACAAACATCACCTGCAAGACCACTTTGACTCACTGGAAAAAAGGAAAAAATATTTTTTTATATATATATATATATATATATATATATATATACATATATATATGGTTAAGCAATCTCTGTATTTTTTGAAGTCATGATAAATATTTGAGCACATCTTATAATTGTTGGAGGCATCATCATATAATGCTTACAGGTAAATCATTAAACATGTTCTTAAACGACTTTTTAAATTAAGATGAAAGTGACAGTTGGCAACACATCTGAGTATTTCTCATTCTCATTATTACAATATCCGATGGCAGTCAACTGATTAAGTACAACAAGGATAACTCCAACTATGACAAATATCCCAACACAAAATGAGGCATACATTCAATCTTATACACAAGCTTCAATATGTAAACAAGGCCTTTTCTTTTCGTGTTTATTTTTCTGACAGCTATGATAATAATGATAATATTACTAAAAAGGATTTAAGTTAAGTTTTTCATCACAAAGCAGCAATGGGCACCGTCACCAATGTTATCATTATCAGTCTTTTGCAATTTATCTGTCTATGAAGTTAATCCAACACAAAAAGTCTCACCCATTTCTATCTAACTGGTAACTACAAAAGGAGGAAGAAAATAAGTGTTTGTTTTTCTTCCATTAAAGGAAAAACTGGAGTAAGAGTGATTTGAAGTAGTAAAAGCACATTATAGATGACTTCATTGTATTCAAGTGTTCCGCTTATATATATAGGCAAGTCTAATGTATCTCATTTTTGTAACAAATTAAAGGTCTGAAATAATCTGAAATAAAAATTAATAAAAGTCTGATAGACGTTCACGTAACCATTCCTCACATTCAGACTTTACATAGTAGTGGAAAAAAGAGATACAACAGTTGTACAGGGAAAAAAATTTAAAAATTAAAATTCGAGCTCAAATATTTACAATATCAATAAAAGCGGTTATACATCAAGCAGCATGGAAGACTTAAATACTGTAACTAAGTATTGTTGTTAACAGTTAGATAACTGTAAACCTAGCATGTAATGGTCAGTCCAATCACATCTGTAGTGTTTGCTACTGTCATGTAGACTAGCTTCTTGTTAGCTAATGTTGACAATTTTAGACAATAAATTGTTACATGATGGAAACTTTTTGTGGGTGCATGTTTCTTAAGCCTATATTCAATTCAGTTCAATAGTACATTAAGTTAAGTGCTGAATATTTTGACTTTCTTCTTTCCTATTTTCTATACAAAATGCAGGACAAGCTTATAACTATTGAACTTAATGTACGAATAACCTACACTGTATTAGGTACTAAATAATTATTGCCTTTGACTTTTCAAAACGTTGTGTAATACTTGTAAGCAAATCCAAACATGAAGTGTGAAAAATGACATAAATATTTAATAAAACCTTCAGGGAGAAATTGTGAAAAAATTGGTTTTGTATAAAATTAAACTGGTGGAACAACTGTTGTGGTGGAAATAAAAACCAACACATGCAGAGATTTAATGAAGAGAACTGGCTTCAGTTTTCACATTTCAGCCTCATTCCCTCCTGTATTTCTCATCTATCTGCATGATCTGTTCCATCGCTAAAAAAAGCACAAAAGCAAAACACTTTGCGATTTCTGGCCGGCTCATATTCTGGATCTTGTATTGGTTTTAGACTTTGCTCTGGCTGGAAGCATCTGCTGCATGCCTAAAACATAATGTAAATGTAAATGAGACCAGACAAGATGACAGGAACCAGTTTAGACTCGGTCTGTCTTAATGGAACTGAGTGGATGAATAATGATGGTTAGCAAAACACAAAAAAATAAAGGGAATGGAATGAGAGAATAAAATGCAGAAAATAATAGGAATGCTGAAAAAGGACCTCAACAGCATGAAGAAAAAAAAAGATAATAAAAGAAAGAGAATCCTGGAGGGTTATAAAATCAGACCTGGACAATGAGCAATATTTGACCGCTTAATGCCTCTCTTTTTTTTTCAGCCCATCTTTTTTCTTATCTTTCACATTTGTTTCTCTCTCTTGTCATGGCTTCTCGATCTGCCTCTGCTCCCACTCCCTCCATCTCTCTACTTCTGTATTCCCAGTTTGCTCACCCTCCTTTTTCTCTCTCACACGCATTAGCTGCAATTTACAAAGGGATGCCGAAGTTTTGTGCATCCTAGCATAAAAGATGGATGAATGATTTGCTGCATTTGTGTGATTGTGTTATGTGTGTGCTGAGGGGTTGTGAGTGTAAAGACACTGTGTATGCGTGTTTGTGTGAGATATGATGCAAACAGAACCAGCTGTCTTTTTGCTTTGCTGTGTTTTTTGATGTTCTGTCCAAAAATCACCACACAAACACACTGTAAAACACACTCTCTCTGTCTTGTTCTCTCATCCCTTTCTCCCTCACTCATGTTCAAATGGTTTTCATTGGCATCAAATATAAAGGTTCATATTGCTGAAACAAATCCAGCTCATGCAAACAACATGAGATTGTTACAGGAAGAAAAGCTGCCAAATATCATTGCTGGGCTGATGTCAAAAATCCTCAAGATGACTTAATCCCATATTTGCACTTAAAAGACCATTCAACATTTAAACACAAGCTTATGATGCATAACGTTATTTCCATATCATCAAAGTGTCTCCAGGAAACCTTTCATCTCGAAAAGTCAACTTTTTGGGAATTGGTAGAAAGTGATTAATTTCCTTGTTGGTGCCCATTCTTGTTTGGTATTTCTGACGTCTGTAGTAGACTCCACTTCTCATCAGCCACCAACTCCTGCAAATAGAGTTTCAACTCACATAAGACTATTCTTCCTGACATTTGTCTTTAACTATTCACTATACGCTCACCCCTAGGAGTAAGTTGTGGGGCCGACTGAACAGTAAGTAAAGAGTATTTCACAGTGCAATAAGCATAAAGAGATTGTGTGGTCACAGTGATGGTGTGTAACTAAGTACATTTAATCTAGTACTGTAATTACAAACAATTTAAGGTGTTTGTTCTTTTTATCCCTTTTTATGCAAGAAAAATTAATTTCTGAATTTATTCCCTAGTCTGACCGAACATATTCTGCCGTCACAGTGCCACTGGTAGGAATTTCTTCAATGTGCTCGCCATTACATCCGATCTCTGCACTGGTCTCTTGTCTGTGATCTCCCAATCAATCCCACTGAGAACTCTACAAGGACTGGCAGTAACATAAGGGTAGACTGCTCCTTCTCTGTCCCCTAGTAATCCTTAAATTGGCACTATCCGTAAGCATGTGCCTAATTTACCATCTCTGGCGTTGCTCCCACTGCCCCCTCTAGCCCATCTCCCCTCTTCTCTGTTTCTTCCATTGTCCAGGGCACGAGCTAGAACCTCCTGTTGCCGATTGGCTGGAATAGCGCTGTGTGGCTTGATGCACGACACTTGGTTTATTTCCCATTTACAGAGCCGAGGCTGTGGAGGAACACCCGATTTTCTTTTTTTTCTTTGAACAGACAGCTAGTGGACCATGAGGCGATGTTAACTGATTTTGATTTTTCAAAAAGTGTGTTTTCGACACTTCTTCCACACCTGAAAAAGTGTATATATTTTTTAACAAGGACACAGTTTTATCCTGTACATCTTGCAACTTTTTCCCATGTTACCGTTGGCTCCATTATCAATTGTTTGCTTTCATTGTTCTGCTTTCATAATAAGCTATCAATGCATAGTCATACAGTTTGTCTTTTCAAAATGCTATCAAATAGCTACTTATGAGCAAGTCCAAACATGTAGTGTGCAAAATGACATGAAAGTCTAATAAATCCTTCAGGGAGAAATTGTAAAAAAGGTTGCATGAAATTACTCTGAAGAAAAGAAGAAGAAGAAGAAGAAGAAGAAGAAAGAACACACTAACCAGCCAGTAGTTGATTGAGTACTGTACCAAACATCAAAACCAGTTTCTGTAGTTTAAGCCGTTTTAAGAATTATGTATGATAAAAGAAAGAGCCAACTGTTTAGCCAGAAGTACAGCAGTATGCAACATGCCAACAAGTGTAATAAGATTATGTGGCTGCTGCCATCACCATTAGCCCTCAACGCAGCCAGATTAGAGGTGACACCTGTTTGCTTTTAGACAAGGGTGTATCATGAACGATTAGTTCTGTCCATTATAAATACTGAAGAGAGTGCAGCACAAAAGTAATTTATACACTTGAAAGCTATTCATCAGGTTTAAATCAATTCAATTCCTTTAAGGCATAATTTTATGTTTCAATGTTAAATTTTAAGGTGGGATTTCAAAAGATGGATAGGTTTTATTATTACTTTGTTATGCTTCTCATAAGCACAAAATCCATCACATACTAAATTTTAAATTGTCGAAAATAATGCTAACCTCTTCTTATTTACAAACTTGAAGTCCGACAAAAACTGACAGTGTGTTTGAAAGCATGAGGAATTGCTTTTGTAATCATTGTTTTCGGTGTGCTGCACAGAGCTGTTGCATTGATGCTTGGCAGGTTAGACAGTGCTAGCATCCTTTTCACATTACACTGCAGGGAGTCATTTAATTTGGTGTTAAAAAAAATGTTTAACATAGTCTGAAAATCAAGGTGCATCTAATGAAATAATGTCTTTAATATTAACTTTATGTTTGTTTTTTGCTGTTAGTTTTCTTTTCCTACTTGTAAGAAGCAGTCATTGACAATACAAACCACTGGCCCAGGGAGTTGGAGAAAAGTGGTAAACCACTGGTTTAGAGAGCAATGTAAAGACAAGTAAACATAGAAGACATAGAAGAGCGAGAGGAAGAGCGTAAGAGAGCATGTCTGTCTGTGTGTGTGTGTGTGTGTGTGTGTGTGTGTGTGTGTGTGTGTGTGTGTGTGTGTGTGTGTGTGTGTGTGTGTGTGTGTGTGTGTGTGTGTGTGTGTGTGTCTTTGTTTGTGTTTAATCAGCTGATATCTGTTAGAGGTAAGATATTTTGAGGTGCTCTTCAGATGCCTGCTGGATGGGGAGAGAAACGTGTGCAGTGCAGTTTGTTGATATGCTCTCTTCCACTCTTCTCTGCCATCTATCGCAGCATCATTTTGTTGAACTTACAAGACTATCCACATCAAAACCAATGGTCTGACTCTGAGTCAGAGCCATGTGTGATAAAACACAATATTTCATATTATCCTGATGGTTACAGACTGCATGACTGTGAGGTTTTCCCAAACCTATTTAGCAGTGCTGCTGTACCATCTTGTAATTTTAAGTTTCAAATGGTCACATCACTTTCATTTGAGTAGACCGTGGCCCAGCACAACCTTGCCTGGCAATCCCGAAGAAAACACTGATTATAAATCACAGTCTCACAATGATGATTCATTACAGTTCTAGGTCATTGTCGAGGGAGTAAAACCCCTTAATCACAATCTTTCAGCCTCTCTGTAATTATGACGCATCCTCAGCAGTAAGCTAATGTTTCTGCTGAGAGAGGGCAGCTATAAGATGGGTTGCTTTTATTTGAACCATTTTACATTGTTCTAGTTACCACTCTTACTTTATATCTTTGTGTTTGAATATCTATCTACCTATCTATCTATCTGTCAATCTAATCACATAGGATTTAATCAATAGTCAATGTGAGAATTATTCATAAACAGACTGTTCTCAAAATGAATTTAACTTATTCTCAAGTGTGTCTGTCTATTAGACTGTACTTTAATATAGGCTAGAGGCTGTTATACATAGTCCTTTAGATTATGATTCATAAGCACTTCATTCTCTAGACAGGTAAAACTCATTATCATCAGTCTCTAGTTCTTTGTAATGATTATATATTGCGTAAAGAGTGCACATTATCTGCCATACAGCTATAATATTACCCCTGAGAGTCATACAGTGTAAAGAAATGTTCAAAGACTGGTTCGGGACCAAAACTGGACCTTGGCTTCACTTTTTTTTTTTAAATGTTTTAATGATCCTGGTTCCAAGCCTGATGGCCGAACTGTATTATATTGGGGTAACCTCACTGAGCCCTCAGTCCAGTGTGTGAACTCACATTTTCTCAGTTTTGGTCCCCATGATAAAAATGTGAGTATGTTTTAATGAGCATGGGTCCCATGGTGAGAAACTAAATTTCTCATTTAGGTCCAGAGCTCAAAAAGATTAAGGGATCCCTGGACTACACAGTTAACAGTCATTATCATCATTCTTTAGCTCCACATAATGATTACAGACAGCAAAGCTAGTTCTGTACAGTGCAGCACTAATTTTACAAGTGGCATAGGTACTTTTGAGTCTTTAAGCACATGCACAACAAATCACTGGTGATCTCTGTATTTAAACATCATGATAAAATACACACAGGGCAATGTGCAGTGAGATCTGAACCCCCTGAGCCAGAGGAGTATTACTAGTTGTAAGGTTAATTGCAGCACGCTTTATTCTTTGCAGAGTTAGACATTGTTTTTTAAGTTAATACATATTTAGGGGGACATGCACAACATCAAATTGCTAAGGCTCTATGTAATTTATTTTAATACATTTATGTCGGTCTCTAAAAAAATCTCCATAGACCGCCAAGAGAGTTACTTCACAACAAGATGTTTCTGTTAGCAGACCCCTCTCGTAACAAGCAAATGCAATAGCTTTGGACTCAGCAGGTTGACTTCAGGCAATTCTGTCATGTGGAAACCACTTTGTATATGAGTGTGTTTGTGCTTATGTGCACATCAGAGTGTGAGCACAGCATGTGTAAGCAAGAGTAAAGGAGAGTGTGTGAGATCTGAACTCTTCACCAAGCACCAAGCACATCATTGATAAATATAATAAAGTGATTTTCTCACATACACATGCACACACTCACATACATACAGAGCATACCAGTTTTAATTTTAATTGCAGCAACAGATGAAGAGGTATGCAACCACATAAGATATCTTTTTCACATATACACACGCATACACACAAAAACACCATACTAATGTTAATTGCACCGGCACATGCTCGGCTGAGCATGTAAATCAGCAGAATTATTGATGAGGGTTTTATTATGAAGCTAAATGCTGAGGAATGGATGAGGTATGAGCTTGGGCTTCCGTGATAATTAAAAGCCTCTGTCAAATGATCTGAATGCTGTTTGCGAGGCATCTCAAAGCTGCCAAGAAATATGTCAGCCACCCCCACCCTCCAGACTGTAGAGATATTTATTGTATTTATCATTAAGTTCATTGTTTTATTGCCCTGTGGTCAATGTAGTGTTTAAGTTTATTTGGTTTCCCATTAGCTGCCACTGAGGTGAAAACCATGTTTCCTCAGGTCCAGATAAAAACACTCACATGAGTCTACCTCCATTTGGATCAACTAATTGAACACTGTATACACAGATCTTCAGCTTTTAACAATAAGGCTTGTGGAGCCTCTTTCCATCTTCTTTTGTTTTCCTTTAAATGTTACTTCTTAAAGAACAACTGCTGTATTCTAATCCCTGTAGCTATTGAAGATGGTTCATCAGGTTTTAAGATATCACAGAGATGAAACTGAGTAAATACTGAAATGCTTAAACACAGCCTCTGGAGAAAGTCCTTTTAATGGCCTAAAATTCCAAAATAAACCATAAAAGCTGACACCTATAGTGCACATTAGCTGCCACCATTAAAACAAACTAATGGTGTATTAGTTATGAATCACCTTGAGACCTTCACTGACAAAGCTGTTTGTTTGTTTGTTTGTTTGATTTTTATTTACTGTGCAGTTTTTAGATAACTATGAAACTTTTCTTCAACTAAAACACAGTTTGGTTTCATTTCAAATCTAATATCGGTACATTACTGCACATTGGCACACTCCACAACAATGGTAGAGGTTATTCAAAATAACTACTGTAAAAATCTGAAACTCTGCATTTTTAACGTCTACACAGCCTCGGCTCTGTAAATGGGAAATAAACAAAGTGGCTCGCACCAAGCGACACAGCACTATTCCAGCCAATCAACAACAGGGGGCGTTTGTGCCCATTCACTGGACAATGGAAAGAAACAGAGAGGAGGGGAGATGGGCGAGAGGGGGCAGTGTGAGCAACTTGAGAGACGATAAATCTGGCACACGCTAACAATACAATCTAAGTATTACCAGGGTACGGAGAAGGAGCAGTCTACTCATCCACTGCTGCCAGATCGTGTGGCGTTTTGGATCAGATTGATTGGGAGATTGCAGTCAGAAGAACAAAAATGTAAAAATAAGTGCTCAGACACTTGCCAAGATATGCTGTTGGTGTGATATTAGATTATATGAATTTGAGATGCGTAGCTTCTGAAGGACCACTGAAAGGAGGGGCGTGTTTTTAATTAAAAAAAATCAACCATCTTTCTCAAGCACTGTTTACTCTACCTTGGCTTAGTTCAATATTCTGCATTGTAATTATGTTGTTATTAACTATGTTTTATCATATATAATTGTCAGAGTCACACCTGTAGCAGGAACATGTCCTCCAAATTAAATGACAGAATGCATTGATTGAAACTGCTCCTCAGATAGATACAGAAGTGCTTTCCTATCCGACGCCTGTATAAGCAGGAAGATGTTTTTTTTTTGTTTGTGCCTTTCGAAATGGCTACAAATATAAAAAATAAAACACTTTTTTGATATGGATAATGAAAGATCATGGTTTGGGTTAAAATAACTACTTGGCATGAGGTCCTGAAAGCTGAATGGTTAAGCCAGTGTACAAGTGTAGTTAAGTGTACAATGCCAAAACCAACGTCATTTTTGGCCATTTTCTGAAATGACTGATGCTGTTGTTTTTCTTGGGAGAACAGTCTCCCTTGTTGACCATGTCAGCCCTGTTTAACACTTCGGAAAATAATATATTCATCTTCTTGTTACTTGGTTGGTTGATGATATCTTCACTACATACATACCAACAGCTATAGGACTGCAGGACACTTGGTCATGTCTACTGTAGATGGAGGAGTTACGAGCTGCTGATAAAATCCTTTTAATCATTTATAGCGCTCAAATTACAGATGCATCTCATGATTAGCTTTTACAGTGCAGTCACTCTTTATATTCAAAGCTCTTCTCAGTTTAATTTGAAAAGTACAATAAGTGGCTTTCATCATGTTATAAATGGCACGGAGCAAGCCATGTCAGCAGCCGTTTAAATCCCATTGAAATGACATGTAGGATATGCATGCACTGTGCAGTGTGTGGTCTGTGTGACATTAGACAAGAGCTGATCATATGAAAAGGGTAAAGGAGAGAAAAAAGGAGAGAAAAGACCATAGAGAGAGACAGAAATTAAACTTTAAACTTATATTCTATATATTGACCATCATTAACAATGGATTGCAAACTTTTTGTACTGACTTGCAGTATGTCTCAGAAATGAGCTGTCACTGACTTCACCTGACGGACAATACACTGTCTCTATCTGGAATCTTGGCCACACCACCAAAGGGAATGAATAAGATGCATTTGGCACGATTCCAGCTTTGGCCAAGAAGAGTCACAGCACCAACCCCCCAGACCCCACTTAGCTTTTGGAAATTTAGGAAGTTAAAATGTAATAAAAGGCTGAAATGTATAATACAAAAGACTTATCCACTGGGAAGCAACAGCGACAGCCAGGAAAAAGTGAGTCACTATGCTGCAGTGAGTTTATTACGGACTGTAGTCAGATTGTCGTCCTCACACCAGCACAGGGAGGTATAACAACGGGTGGCTTGAACATTTCTTTAAAGTTAAAATGAGAGAAAACATTTTAACAGTTACAAAATCGAGACTCATGAACTCATGAATATAACTTTTGGTATCAAACACGGTTGTGCACAATGTTGTGCCAGTTCACACTTAAAAAGAACTAGTTCAAAGTTCAGTTCATACAGATGAAATGAACTAGTTCATTTTTATTGTTCATTTTTTTAAATTTTGAACTAAATTCACAGTTTCAAAAATGAACGTTCATTTGTTCCATTTTTTTTTTTTTTTTTATATATAAAGGCCGATATTCTTTTCAACCTCCTTCTACCCATTCATCACCAGCCCCAAATCATCGCCACTCCCAAACAAAATAAATTATTGTATATCACAGAAGAATCACAGACATAAGTTACATTTGAAATCCGTAAATAAATATAAGACATCTGAGTCTTCACTTGTTTGTTCATAAAACTGCTTCAAATGCTCAAAATAACTGGCTTCAGCAGTAGTAGATGCATCTGTACCGCCTGTACCGCTAGCACCAGCCAAGCTGGGCTGTGTCTATGGAGACGTTATGCGGCGGGCCATAAAACTGTTGTAAAACGTGAGCAGTGTTCACTCAAGCAGGAGTGAGCCAGCATTCACAAGATGGTTGTGAATGCTTGCTCACCTTTCATTGTTCTGCTCTTAACTGCAAAAAACACAATATATTTAAAGGACTGTTCAGGTTGGAGTGCAATGAACTGAATTATAGGACTAGTTTGAACAGGTTAAAACCTGACTGTTTTTTATTTCAAACATATATTTGCTTCTATATATAAACATATTTTGCATCTAGAAACACAAATAACTTCTATTTATAGAACTGGTTTCATGTGAACCTCCGACCTTTTCAAGGGAAGAAGAAAAAAAAAAACAGAAGAGGAGAGTGTGGTGCTCATCCTTGTCTCTTAGAAGGGCAACCCCAGTGAAAAATAGATGAAATCACTGCTCCTGCCACATCAAAGATGGATGCAGCCTGTGCGTCCTTGTGTACATACACTTTGCGTGTGTGTTTGTGTGTGTGTGTGTGTGTGTGTGTGTGTGTGTGTGTGTGTGTGTGGGCATGCACATCACATGTGTATATGTGCGTGACCAGATGTTTTTCAACTTGGATTTAAAAAGGACTATCTAACTGTCTAAATGACACACAGTCCCACTTTCTGCAAACACAAACAAACAGCAGACAGTGGTTTACTTACAGACAGCATTTTTGTGACTGGAGTCTTTACTGGGCATCATCTTCACCCCTCTGGACTTCAGCTCTATGGCTTTCTTAACTGCAAAAAAGGAAAAGAGATTCATTTAATTACAAATCATACCTTAAATACTGTACATCTTTTTTTCTAAAGCATTTATTATTATTTCCGGGTTGTTATTCAGTGCACATCAACTACGTGTGTGTTTCACATTCCCCCTCCTATAACAAATCTATGCAACAACATCACATCCAACAGTGCTAGAAACTGAAAATTAGAACAGGGAAAAGGGAGAAGAGATTAAAAGACAGAGAAGTGAGGACAAGAGAGAAGAAAAAGGGGGAGAAGAGCAAAGGAGAGCAGCTGCATTAAAATTTATCCCATCTATTTTATCCTAAGTAGCAGCATTGCAGAGGATAACAGAAAATTCTGTGCTACAACCAAACTACATTCCACTGAGAAACAGACTTGGCATGAAAAGCATTCTCTCTCTCTCTCTCTCTCTCTTTCTTTCTTTCTTTCTTTCTTTCTTTCTTTCTTTCTTTCTTTCTTTCTTTCTTTCTTTCTTTCTTTCTTTCTTTCTTTCTTTCTTTCTCTCTCTCTCACACACACACACACACACACACAGGTGAGACTGGAAAATGTACCAATGGCAAGAGTGAGACAGACAACTGGGGAAAAGGGAGTCAACATTGGATTGAATTTTAAAAAAAAAAAGACATAGAGCCAGACAAGTGAGAGTCACAGGAAGAGAGACATGCTCACCGTGTTTTGTGTCGGAAGCAGCCAATTAAATGTGGGCCGCCACGTGGAAACTAATATGCACCTTAATATGCTAATTAAGCCATACAACCAGTCAATTAGATGACAAGAAAGGTCCAGCGACTTCAGTCAGGCGATTTTAGACTTCTGTCCACAGTAAATGTTATTCTCAATTACAGCATATGCAGATATAACCAAAGAAAAGAACCATGCATTCCCAAGTCTGTCTTGTTTTTTATGCGTGGATTAGCTTGTAAATGTGTTCAAACCAAACCTGAAAGAGCCTCAATACCCGTTCATATTCCATCACACACACAACACACACGTACCTTGATACTGAGCACTGAATCCTTTTCTTCGATGGTTGCTGTCTGAGGTGAAATGTATCCGAAGCCAGTTCTTATTTGATATCACTGGTGAGGGCAGGGTTGTACCAGTCAACCTGGAAGTAAGAAAAACAAAAACAACTGATTTTCACACTTTACAACTATCTCCACTGTGACAGCCTTCCTGAAAAAGAGTTTGCCTGCACTAACTTTTTGCTCCATAGTGTATTTACTCTATACTATGGAGAATACAGCAGAGGAAGACAAGGCAAATGGGAAAGAGAAGGTGTGATGTAACAAAACCTGTTGCAAATCCACAGTATGCACCTTTGCACACTTGGACACTTCTCCAGTAAATAAACTGGTATTGTTGTGAAATGTGTGCATATTCTTTATGGTCCAAACTGGTGGTCAATATCACACTGAAAGTTTGTCATAACCTTGTGACAGTACGTGGAATTAGTTTGCTGATGGAAGATGATCGTTAAAGATTTCAATTTGAGGTAGAAAAAAAATCTCAAACAAAAATGCAGTTGTTGGAGGAAAGTGTTTCAAAATGGCTTCCATGTTATTAGGGATTGCAGCATTATAGATTGCAGCATGACCAACAATTGCTGTGAAAACTGCTGTGAAACTACACACCACAGTTGTAAACATAGTATATCATATCTTGCACACCACACAAGTGTGAATAACTCCAGGATCCATAAGACTTCATCTGAGGAACATTATTTCATACTAATATATTATAGTATATATTATATATACAACCTTATTTGAAGCAGAACTTTCTAGAGTACGAATTTGACGTCACTCTGCTTTGTCATCTGAGGTGCAAAGTCTGGTTGTAATTTACAGAGGTCTTAGCTGAAAGGCAATTTGTTCCACTAGCTTGGAAAATGCAGATGTGGGAATTGAATGAATGATATTATCCATTCACATCATCACCGGCCAAAAGCATGTTGTGTGCAGTTGTACTGAATACAGTATAACTCCCTCACCAACATGTGTTTAACAGAAGGAATATTCAGCAAACCTGAAAAAATATGTTAAAAATACACTTAAATGCTTTTTTTTAATATCCAACAATAAAAAGCAGCTCAGATTAACTGAGAGGGAAGAGAAAGCCGCATTGTAAAGTTGTCTAAGTTATAATGTAATGGTTTAGAATTATGAAAATGTATATATCTGATGAAGTGATTCCAGGCTCAGAATACAATACACTGACTGAAGCCTTATTTATGATTAAAAAAAATGAAGTATTAAAGGAAGAGGAGAGGAGAGAAACAGTAAAGCAAGAGAGATGAACAGATATAGTGAAGTAGTAGAAAGTCAGAAAAGTTCACATTTTCAAAAACAGTTTCTTAAGCATTACCACTGAGAAAATGAGTTGGTTGCCTATGGTAAATCTTACATCATCACCTCACATATCTTGTATTTTGTTACCAACAGCAACCAAGGCAGTGGTGAAAAAATATATATATATAAATAAATGTGAGGAAAATGGTACACTGAGACAAAAAAAGGAAATGATGTAAGAGACTGCCTGGAAGCCAATGTTCTACCATCCTCCCTAGAGCAAGAGGAGCCACTGTAACTGCCCTTTAATAATGCCGCAGGTATACTGAGCAGATAGAGAAGACAATGAGGGAGGAGGAAACACAGATAAGGAAAAGGGCAGAAACAAAATATGAGGTGGTAAAAAATATTAAGCACACTTGGACCTCATTGAGTGCTTATTATAGGAGACACAAAGTTCTCACTCTGTGAATACAGTTGGGAATGTTATCAAATCAAAAAAAAAGACTGAAAGAGACAGCTCATGAAAATCTGAGAAAAAGAATGTGAAAAATGTCAGATGAGACAAAAGCACTGTCATTGTGTCTGCCCCAAGGCTCTCTACACTCTACAGTATACACAGTGAACAGACTACAGTAGAGCAATGTGTTATCTCTCAGTGAGTCAACCAGTGGTTTTTCCCAGCTAGTGTGGTTAAATACAAATGTGTGGGGGTGTGACATAATGACATGTCATATGAAATAAGAGCCTGAAAACCAGAGCTAAAACTGGGAATCATTCGTGGCGCTACATCATGCATCCATTTCACACTCAGATTTTCTACACCCAAATAAAGCAGACAATAAATACAGTGAACTCTGTCCTGTATTAATAATGTAGGGAGTGATTTCAGACAGCTAATGTTCTGCACCTGATCTATGAACTCTGGGCAATGGGGTAAGTGATTTGATGTATAATTCCTACAGGCACCAACAAAGCATCATATTATTGGGGTTTTAGTTTGGTAAGAATTTCCTTTTATCCTGGTTACATTGATGTGCATGATTTTATCTCAACTCTACTTGTTAAACCAGCCTGGTTAAAGAAAAAGCTCTTAGACAACCTGTCTAGTACAAAAAAAGATTTAAATGATGAATCAGATTAATGTTATATAAGAACTGATTGTTGGACTGTCCTGTTTTGTGTCGGACTGAAGTCAGTCAAAGCTGGGAGGAAAAATTATTATTTTAGATTTTACCAAAACAACTGAAAGTCAATTAAAGACCAAATCAAGTAATTAATGACTTTGTTCATCAGTCAATGTCAATGTAAGTCAATGTAGTCAATGTCAAGTCAATGTAAAAATCAAAGTGAACTGACAACAGTTGGAGAAAAAATACATATTTATGGAAGGCCATAAATGGCTGGGCTGTATATTAATATGAAAGACAGGAACGTGGACCATGTCAACCAGAATGATTGTTTTGGTAATCAGCAAGGACAGATGCTAGGAGAGATGGAGGAACTGGCAGAGGTGGACTTAGTATAATAGTATAAAAATAAGTATTAACAGCTAAACCTACCCTAAAAGTACTCATTAGGCAACCATATACTCCCTCTAATAATGAAGTTTTATTTGTAATTAGCAATACAGTGCTGTGTAAGCAGTGATTTATATTTTCTTTAGCTGGTTGAGGTGGAGATATTTGTAACTACTTTAAGTACCTAAATACTATTGGGTACTTCAGTCTGTAAATGCATCATATTTTAGAAGTTGATCAGAAATGTTGTGTGTGATTAGCCTTGTTTTTCAAAATAACTAGTAAGTATTGTCACCAAATAAATGCAGTGGAGTAAAAAGTATAAAAATTATGAAGTAGCATAAAATGGAAATACTCAAGTACAAGAACCTCAAAACTGTACTTACTAAGTAACTGTAGTGCGTTACTTTCCACCTGGTCCTAGCATAGCATTTTTGTACCATGTCAGTCACCTTTGTATGGAAATGAAGTCAAACTTGGACCAATTCCTTTATATGATTTCGTGGAAACTAAATGAGTGGTGTTGACTCGTTTATTGGTGAAGTCTTGCCAATGAAGTTCTGTCCTGAAGAAAAACAATTACATGTTGAGTATTACTTTGGGAAATCACTGCTGATATTATATTGTTACAGCCTCAGGCCCTGTGCATTTGCAAAACAGTGGTTACGTAATGGAAAATATGATTTATATGTAACGATAGCAATATGTTATTGTTCTAAATTTACTCAATTGATGTACAAATCAACTGGTATTGTGGATTTGCTCATATTAATGACATGAGAATGCAGTTTGTATATCATCTTGGGCTCAGTTGAGGACCCATCTGTGCACCTCATAATTTCATTCCAGTTTTTGTAAATCCAAATTTAACAACTTGATTAACAAAACATTTCTTTTTCCAGCAGTGTCTTGCAGAAATACTTCTGGGAGAGAGAGAGTGACTTAACCTAACTTATCTCTGAGCTTCTAACTACATGTTTTCATGAGCTCATTTTAAACAAATAATCAGCTTGGATGAACCGAAAATCTTGTGCCTACTAACAACATCTGACACTCCTGGCTCCCTCCATAAGACTGCACAAACAATGCCAAAAAACTGTTTCATTACATTTGTGATAGATATATTTCTGCGCTAGTATTTGACAACTGTTAAACAAAGATTTAGAGAAGAGTAGGCATGAGTGAAATTTGTGGAAAGCTGTTGAGCTCTGTCACCACAAATACACAAATGAATGCATGAAAATGTAGATGAAGAAAACACTAGATTCAGTTTTCTTAAGGAAGGTTATAACCACACCCATTTTGCTCTGAAGAAAAAAAAAAAACACATTAAGGGTATGACTGAATAATGTGCCCTTTTGAAGTTAATTGCGTAAAGAAATGCAAGTTAAGAGACTATCAATTATTCACTGTGCACCTGTGCCATGCACCACTGACTGCACTTATATGTGCACAACTGATTAAACAAATATCTTTGAACACAGTAACAATTAACATAGCAAACCAGTTCCCTTTTTGGTGCACCTAACTGACTGAAACGTTTTGGAGGATGAGCCTGCCCTGTCATGTGACCTAGTAAGTGACAGTGACCAGCAATGGTGGTGTCCTTCACCGGAGTCATCTGTCTCTCCCAGAGGAGATCTTTATGCAAGACTGTCCTATAAAAAACAGACCCATAAGTTACAATGCAAACAGCTTATTATGAACCATAGCCATGTTTTATTGTTAGATGACCTCTAATGGCTGTAGCAATTATGACTGGAGCAAAGAAGGAAGTTAGGTGATGTAGTGTATACAGCGACCTCCTCTGTGTTGGGAGGACAAGTGGACTACATGGTTGTGTTGGTTGGAGGACTTGTTGCTTTATACACAGTGCTTTTGAAGATTTCTCCTTGTTTGGCCTCTGTATTTTTGGTGAACTGGTGTCTCCTCTCTGCTCTCTAATGGTAATAACTCAATTATTGTCTTAATTGATGTGTCTTACCATCATTTTAATTATCTTTAACAAATGTACAGTGAGCTCTCTGAAAAACAACCCATCACCACATAGCTTTTCAAGAGTCAGCACTTAGGTTGAGGTTGGGATTTGATTAAGGTAAAGGCAAGGGCTAAATAAGGTATGTAGTGACTAGGGTTAGGGGAGAATGATGAGTGTGGGTATCCTAAAGTGTACAGTATGCTGATGTAAGACTACGTTTACCAATTCAAGCAAATAAAGTCCTTGTGCTTAGAAGAAAACAAAAAAAAATAGAGAAATATGAAAAGCAGAGAGTGAAACAGATAAAAAGTGCGAGACATGCTGCACCTTCTCCATTATTCATAGACACTGGCCAGCTGCCTGACATTGGAATAAGAGAGAGACAAGAGGTCAGAGAGAAGGAGGACAAAGGGATGACACTGAAAAGAAGGGAGGAAAAGGAGGAAGGCACAAACAAGAAGAGAGGAGAGACTGATAAAAGTTTGAAAGAAGACAGGCCTAACTGGTGAAAAAGAAACAGAGGTTGCAGCACAGAGGTTAGATGGAGATGGAGAAGGAGAGGAAAGGGGAGACAGATAATGAAGGACTGGTCTGGCACAAAACAGTGAAGTAGGTTTTAGGATAATGTGAAGAAATGCCAGAGGAAGAGAAACTAGAGGAAGGACACAAGCAGAGAAGAGAGAGGCAAGAGAAAAACCCACAAGAAAACCTGCAGAGACAAACAGGGGCTGATGGATGAAGAACACAAGACAGAACGTGAGAGCAGAAAATCCACTTAAATGAACAGGAGGGGAGAGGTTACACTAGAGGAAGGGTCGAAAGTGAGGAAAGGTGAGACAAAGAGGCAAGTCTAAATGAGGTTAGACATTACAAATACCAGATTGCAAAGGATGGAGATAAATGAGAGAGCAAGTGAAGCTGGAAGGAGAGGAGTGATGGGAGAAAGGAGAGGAGGGGATGGAGAAGGAGAAGAAAAGAGAGAGGTGAAAGTTTCACATGAAAAAAGAACTCCTGAAGATAAAAAAAGAGGAACGTGGAATAGGAAAATGTTAGGAGAACTGCAGAACTAAAAAAAAAGAAATAAAAAAAAAAGGAGAGGAAATGCAAACAGAGGAGAGGAGATAAGAGAAAACAAGAGGAGCGGTTTGACAGACCTGAGAGGAGTAGACAATAAAAGAAGAGAGGCCAAATGACAAAACAGAGAGGAGATGGGGACAAAGAAACCAAGAGCAGGAGAGAGGTATTTCTGTGCTTACTGTAGCACTTCTCTATTATTAGACCACTGGCTTTTCGGTGATACATGAACATCACAACGACACAGACATAACTTTCTACTGTCTGGGCACTGTTGTTTTGGCCCCAGTTCTCCCTATTGGCTGCTTGTATTGCTGGCAATACATTATTTTAACTTATTGCAAGTCCCTGTGGATGTAAGCATCTGCAAAATGACAAAAAGGCACTGTAAAAATAAATGATTGGATACAAGTCAAAAAAAGTTGGAAAGGACATTATCCACAACAGATAGCTTCCAAGTGCTTAGTGCAAAACCCTGGTAAAGCGGTACTTTTAATCTCATAACACACCCACACAGTCAGAAATACATACATAAACACAAACACATACACGAACGCACGCATGCACACAAGCACACAAGCACACACACACAGCCATTAAACATAATTTAAAATGCAAATGTAATAACAGGACAAGAGAGGTGTTTCAAAGTAGAGACTAAGAGAGGGGTGGCGGTTAGAAAAAGGGAGCAAGGAGAAAAAGGAGGAGTAATGAGGGGAGAGCAATAGCAAAAAATAAAAAAGAACAAGTCTGAGCCTATTTCTTTGGGAGATGTCACTGAATCCTTCATGGCAAGGATGGACAAGGTTCATCTAAAGATGCTGCAGGCGAAATGTGATGCCCTTTGAATTGACAGACAAGGCCCCAAGTAAAGGGACTGGAGGGTGTGTTCAAATGATCAAGGAATCACACAGCTAAATCTTCCTGGGAAAACCTACCAAGGTCAAGGTGCACAAAAAGAAATTCTGACCGACTGTTAAAACTCAGAACATCCTCAACAATTCATGGAGCTATGTGGACTCCGTCTTGGTCATGGGAAAATAGATTAGCATTTTATCAACCTGAAGTTATTTCAGCAATGATGGAGATTTGCTAATGTTGTCTACATTGTACACATGTTTTGTAGGGTGCTCATAGTTGTACTCCCCAATGTTTTCTGTGGGAGGTGCTGTGGAAGTATGGGTCATCAGAGCCATTGAGTATGTTCAAACAAGGCAGTGTTGCACCTTTTTTCCTGTTGGTTTTAAGCAATCATCAGTGACATTAGCATCGCATAGTTGCTGTTTGCAGATGATGTTGTCCTTCTGGGTTCATCAGACCGTCAGCTCTGATTTTTGTCGGAAGTTTACAAAGTGTGATTTGTTGTTTTGTAGGGGTAAGAATCAACATCTTCATGACTGACTGAAGCATAGTTGTCTGCTTGTTGCATGAGGATGAGCAACTGCCTAATGGAGAGAAATTCAGGAGATTTACCCACAATAAGTAGACAATAAAAATGAGATCGTAGTCACTGCTGGGTGAAATGGGATTGGCTGTTCTCACGCTTGATGATTGTGAGGTTTGGCACACAGCAGTACCTTGATGTTGATCTAAAGGAGGCAGTTGAGGCAGTGCTGATAAATGGTAAGGATGCCTAGCCATCCTACTGTGGGAGTGAGATGGAGGGGAGGGGTGGGCGATTGGTTGAGGGAGAGGCAAAGGGAGAGGGAGTGGCAAATCAGGTCTCCATTAAGGAAGGAGACCTGACTTATGAGTAATAGTTTTCGTCACTTTATGTCTAGTGACCCTGTTAGTCAAATAATGGAATAATTGGCAATTATGGCCTTTGATTTAGTTAGAAGCCTGTGAAAGATAGGGGATTAGAGATTTGATGTGAAAATTCAGAGATTCCATCAACATCTTTTTATCAGCATAAAAAAACGACTGCTCATTAAAAATCCTTGACTATCTGGTGATGATACATTACAGCAAATTCTTGAGTTTTCCACACTGGAAGCTTGGTTAAAATCAACTTAAATAATGTAGTGAGCAATAAGGAACAAAATATGATTAATTGCTGGAGGTTGCACTTTTTGGATATAATGGCCTTTAGCAGTATAAGAATTCATTCACTTGAAGAAAATGACAATACTAACACTGTTGGGTTTTAAGCATCTCAGTTTGTCTTGCGCTTTGAAAAAATGAGATAGAGGAGGGGAGGAGAATAGAAAGGGGGTAGGGACAGAGAGAGAAGAAGAGGGAAAAGCCGCAGGGAGTGTAGTGAGTGCAGAGATTACAGGAAAAAAAGAGATTGAAAAATGACTGAAGAGGGGAAGGCTGGAAAGGTAGAGGTCGGGGTGTAGAAAGGAGAGGAAGGGTTTAAGACCAGGGAAGCCCTGCTGTAAACATTAATGAAACTAATAAACACAGCTCATTTCAAGTTATCAGAAGTTGGGAAGTTGCTGCATTATGTCGTAGATATTGGTGCATTTTGTTTTATTATATATACTCTCAGAGTAAGATTATCCATGTTATTCTAAATAGGATGCTGTTGTTTACAAGAAGGTAAAATATTCAGAGTATTTACATGATATTGGTCTGAAATTAAACTTAACTGCACTGAAGTATGCTGTGGTGGAGGCTGTCACATGGTCAGAGAATCATCAACTTATCAATACTGCTAGCTTTATCTCCAAACATCTTTGACTAAAAGCCCTGTACACATTTGATATTCTGAAATCCAGTATTCATCGATAAACTTTTCATTTCATTATACACCCAAAATAAAGTAGTAGTTAGACTTAAACTTTATATTTAGAGATGTGAGGTAGGTCACACACATCTAGGTACATTATGCATTAAAATAACATGAATAAAATTGAGAGGGTGTCTCCTCTACACAAGACAATCACTGCTGCTTGGACAAACAGTCTGCTCTCCCCTAGATTATCAGCTTTCAAGAAAAGTCCTCTTTCTGAATTTATTTCACTGGTCAGAAAACTGGTTTCCCCAGACCAATCTGGGTGTTCATATTAATTCATGGAAAATATGAGCAAATACATGTACTGAGAAGGACTGATGACCTCAACTGCATACAGAAACAGCTGTGTGACCTGTTGACATTTCACTTGCCTAATAGAGAAATATAGAGGAATACATACAATAAGCCATATAATGTGATAAAGACATTGGATAACAGTTGGCACCAACAACACAAATGCCTGGAGGTCTTACAAAATCTCTCTCCCTGTCTCCTTGACCCTGTCTCTCTCTCACACTTTGTCTCTCAGTTGTCTGCCTTCATTCTTTTTCCCATCCCCTGTGCAGCCTTCTTTATACTCCACAAATATTCCTGGTGAAATAAAGTTCACATTAGCTGGTAACTGGACTCTTCTGCCAATCTGACCTCTCTGAGCAGGTTTCAAAAGGCACTGGGAACATAATTAGACTAAGGTTCTAAAAAATGTTATGATACTACACGCACACACAGGTACACACACACACACACACACACACACACACACACACACACACACACACATATATATATATATATATATATATATATACATATATAAATATATACACACACACACACATATATATATATATATATATATATATATATATTTATGTACAGTATATACACACACACATATATAGTGTGTGTGTTGTGTGTGTGCAGCAGTGTTTGTGGGGATGTGTGTATATGTGACATCTAGACAACCTGACATTCAACCTGCCAGATCACAGACAGGAACATGAAACAGGAAATTGCTTTTGGGACAGCCAATCAGAAAAAGCTCTCAGTAAACAGGAAGAACCCGTCACAGTGGTCCTGTCAGGTGTCAGTCATGTTCACAATGACCTGCCCACATGCCTCACTGAAAACATCAGTCATCTCTTAATCCCACCTCTGGAGAAAGGTACTTAGGCTCATATAATATTGTGCATGACAGAAGCCCATTTAAGTTTAGCTTGAAATAATTATATTGTTTTAGGCCTGGATCAGTGAACTTTGATTAAAGATTCAATGGATATCTCGGAGGCCTATGGCAACTAAGATGAAAACCATAAAATTGTTACATCTCCAGTTTTATCTTTGAAATCTTTGTCGTATTCCTCTCTCCCTCTCTGTATCAGCAGTAACCTACATAATTAATATAAAACAATAAACAAACAATTTACCACACATGACTACTTATAGTTATGTCTAATAGTGAATATAAAAATTACTTCATTTTGTGAGTCTAATATAATATACAATATACAAGTAATCTATAACTTTATATGTTACTTTGGGAATTTTAAGCGTAAATGTGAAGTTAATATCAGTTTATATTACTGTAGTGTCAATCTGCCAATTTAAATGCATTTTACCATGTTTATCCAGCATATAACAATATTTGTAATATGGTTTTGAAATTTGCATTATTTTATGTGCAGAAGTAAATTTATGCAACTAGTTGAAACATTATCTGCTGTGGCACATAATTTCCCAGATTATTGTGGTGGCTCTTCAAACTAAATTACTTCCCTCTAGGGTGCAGGACTGTTGGGACCTAATAGTAGTATTTTTATTTAGCTGGCCTAATAATATAAATGTTTAGGGATGTTAGGTCCAATCCAAATCACAATCATCAAATCAAGGCTTCAGTTGTTGCAGTCACCATTTTCAATGTGACAAAATGTTGGGTGTACCTTCTAGTACACTCCCTGTCTTCCCCCTGCATTGCAGAGGGTGGGTTGACAGTGGTCTTTGAATGTTATACTGTCAGAGACAAGCTGTGTGTGTGTGTGTGTGTGTGTGTGTGTGTGTGTGTGTGTGTGTGTGTACAATTGGGTGTGTGTAATCTGTCAGAGCCTAGAGAAACGATCAACAGCTCACACTGTCAGAGGGCCACTTAAGACCTGACACAGACACACCAAAGAATACACACACACACAGACGGTATCATGAGAATGCCATAGTTGATGCGCATTGCTCTGCTAGTGACACGACTAAATGTGCAATTATTCTCCATTCCTTTTGTTTCCATCTAGCGCTATCCTCTCTGCCGCCATCACTCCACTTATTTATCTGTCGACCTCTCCATTCTATTCCTTTGCAAGTTGCGCCACAATCATGAACCATTTTCTACACACTAGAGGACAATGTCATCTATCAGTTGTAGTCAGGAGAACATGAAAAATGGGAAACAATTTCTGCAAGACATGGTGATCAATAAATTCATTTTTTGGAATCATATTTACCAGTTGGAAAAGATTAATAAATATTAAAATTGCATTTCCACTGTTATACAGCATTGCTTCATCACATTATCTCCCCTAGATGGAAACACACTAGGTTGCATGGACATTTGTATTTATGTATTTATTTGCATTGAAAATGCCATGTCAACTTGAATAGATCTGCAGATCTTTGGGACACCCCAGAAGTGATTAAACAGGCAGAAAAAGAGTGAATTCATTCCATTCTCCATTTTAGAGAAAAAAGATATTCCAGTCTACTAAGGTTGATTTCTGAACAGACCTGGCCAAACTGCTTTTTCACTTTCTCCTCTCTAAATTTTTCCAGCAGTTCCAGCAACTTGAACTAGCAACGACCCTGCATGGTTAACCATTAGGCTGTCTCCACTCCTACAGAAACACATCTAAGCCTTCAATGGAGATGTGTGATATTCTGAACAAACCAATGTGTATTCCAACAGTGCTCTAAATTTAAAAACCAGAGTGTGTTCGAGTACAACAGAGTGCCAATTTTCACACACAACCACAGGAAATGGGAGTGAAAACAACAATTTATCACCTTCCCTGAGGGATTTGAATAAGTCAGGAAAATCAACAGGACTTCTAATCAATCAGTGCAGCTAATCAATCAGTAGTTGTTTCTGTCCTCCCCAACAACATCATTAGTCCTCTTTTAATATTAAATGCCCCCCTTGAAAATATACAAGATATAGAAAATTGCAATGAAAACAACAACTGTTCTCTTTAATGGGAACCAGTCAGCTAACAGAGCAATTAAGCCTCTAAGCTACTAATTCTTGTAAGGATATATCTTATGTCCTCACCTAATTTACAGAACAAGGCTACAGCGTCCACTGTTTGTGTGTGTTTTTGTGTGTGTTCGATAGCTTTGAGATCTAAAACACAAAAGATACATATATGCTGCTCACCTCTCAAATGTCTGTGGTGATTGTGTCTGTCTGCTTCCATTATGTATTTATACACCTTTCAACACATGATGCCTCAGTCCTACTGATTTTCAAAGACTTGCCATGCCCTCAAACATGACATTTTTGTCTACTTAACACTGTGGTCTGTGTATGACATGTATCTTACCATATGCTTGGTGCTTCTGTCCCGCTGATTTCCAGGAAGTCATATTTGTCCTCTAATAAGAAGTCATTGAAGACGAGAGCTATGGTGTCCCCGGGCTCAGCGAGGATTGACCATGTACAGTCCAGGTTGTTGTCATACTCTGCAGGGTATCCGGGGCTGGTTATTGAACCCGCGGTGCCTCGTAATGTACCGCCACATGCTCCCTCCGCTGGAGAGAGACAGAGAGGTAGAAAGAGAGAATGAGAAAGAAAAGCAAATCTTTAACATACACAAGTATTTTTTCATATTTCATATATTATTTGGTGTTTTCTTTCCTGGACTGGTTTGAATTTTTTCTTAATTTTTTTCTTTTCTTTCTTTGTCAATTTAATTATCATTTTATCTATTTTATTAGTTTTATTATTTTCCTTTTAGCATTTTTATTTATTATTAGTCCCAAATTAGACTCACAAACATTTTAGTCTTTTTTCTTCACAGTACTTTCAACAGCTTAATTTTTAATTTCTGTTAATGAATTAACATATAACAGATGCATGTCTTATTAAATAAATTAACATAATACAAACGCTAATAAGTATATAACATCTAAAATAACATTTTTTCATTATTGGCATTTTCACATCCTCATCACAACCTCTAATGTGACTGAAGTTTCATTAACACATTATCTGTACATTGTCAAACACTGAACAGCATGATTGATGAGAAAACAAAAGAAACAGCATCAGCTTAACACAAAAAGTAGGAAAATGAAATTATTGAATTGAAGCCTCTTTATAAAAAAAAAAAAAAAAAAAAAAAAAAAAAAAACATTTCAAATCAGATTTGCAGAGATTTATCACAAGATACTGAATCTACTGGCCCTGATGGTGAAAACCTGGACAGATCTGTTCTTGTCTGGAGACTAATGAACCATTAGAAGGGCTTTGCTTGAGGATTTCAGGCTCCATCTGGTTCATACAATGGTTTGTTACATATATTGAGTCAGACCTTGCTTCAAAACAATCAATACACCCGCGCTTCTCATCTTCCTCAGGCCTGTGACCTCATGTTAAGGTGCTTCAATTCTCATGACCCCAACAATTACAGTTTTATATTACTTTACTTTAACTGTTGAAGTTGGTAAAAGGCATTTGGAAAAATACATAAGAACGTCTTACCTCTACAAAATGGTGATGGGAAGTCCCACTGTGCTCCACTGCCAGGAGATACAATACATGTGAGGATACTGTGTCCTTCCAATACAAAACCTGACTCACAGCTGTATCGGATCTTGTCCCCCATGTTGTACCGCGAGCCATGAATAACCCCATTTGGAATGAGGCCGGGGGTGCCACATGTATGGCTGGGCAGGACTGAAACACAGAGAGGAAAACAGAGAAAATTGCTGTTTATTAAAGTAACCATTTGCCTGCTACAAAAAATCAAACCAACAACAACCAAATGAATCAATCACCAGTCCAAAGAAGAACCAAGCAGCCAACCACAACTCAAATGCATCTCATAATACCAGTTATATCAATCAAATATATTCAAACTGCTGCTATTTTATACTCACTACAGTGGGAATTGACTACCAAATATGAGGGAAAAAAGCCAAAGATGTGTGTTTGGTTTTCTAGAAAACCAAAAATATGTGAAAGTGACTGGGTGATATTTAGATGTCTGACTAGCATTTTTCCTCTAATGTGCATCTGTTGTTGCCCGTTGTTAGATGACACAGCTCTACAGTGGGAGCAGCTACAGGCAGCTCATGGTATAACTAGGCCAAAATCAATCTATGACTGTAGCCAACACGCCTTAGCTCCACAGAAGGGGCAGCAACACAGTGGCTGTAGTACAACCTGGACAAAATCCACAGCGTATCCCTGGTGTGTGTTATGTGTATTTGTATAACTGGAGCATGTTAACTTGCTGGGTGTGTAATGTGTGCATGTAATGTCTATCCAAATGGCCAAGGTGTGTGTGTGTGTGTGTGTGTGTGTGTGTGTGTGTGTGTGTGTGTACATTGTCATGTGTCTGCATGTAAGGGGTATTCAGTCAATCCGTGTGTTTGTGTACACTGTTCCAATTAAACGCTAGCATGGTAATTAGACAAAGCTTCACCATGAGACCAAGAGAACTAGGACAGAGCGAAAGAGGGAGGGATGGAATGGGTGAGAGAAAGACAGAGAGGAGAAAAAAGAAAGGGAGATGAAGAGCCAGACAGGAGAAAGGAGGAAGAAGGGGGGGGGGGGCTAGAGACAGAGAGATGGCTGAAGGGAGAGAGGAAGAGGAGCATGGGGGAAAGAGAAGAAGAGGAAAGAGAAGAGACTCCAGTCAGACAGGAAAAGAGAGAGGTGAACTAATTGCAGTGGGCCCTAAACATTTATAATTTACTGTAATTGACTCATTATTTGGAATATATGAAGTCATGAATCAGAGGGAAGTTACTCATACTCAGCTGACCATGCTGTCCATCTTTGTTTTAACAACCAAATTCAAAGCCCAACCTAAAGCACAGACTGAAGGATGGCCAGGAGAGAAAGAAGCGACGAAAAGAAGAAAAGAAGCGAGAACAAAAGAAATCGTGTCTGGGCCAAGTCATTAGTCACACTTGTGTGAGCATACAGTCCTGTGTCTGCCAGGTCGCCATGTTTTAACAAGCCAGCTTGATGCACAAAGGTATTCCCTCATTTAGACCGATGTCTGAAGAAGTCATCTGAAAGAATCAGGAGGTATTTTGGAGGATAAAGTGTAGGCGAGTATTGTCAGCATCCAGATAATCTCATACTTAACTACAGCTGCATTTTCCCTCTAAATTCTGGCAAAACAGTTGCTCTCTTTTCTGTCATCTAATGTTAAATACTACAGTCCAGTACAGTTTGAATCATGTCATACTCCTTTGGTTCTGCTGTACTGTGCAAAACAGTGGATTAGCTGCAGCACTATGTAGAATGGATGTGAGATAAAATATGCTGTGTATTGTAGACCATTGTAGATTAATTTTGACAACATCTGTCACCTGACGATTTTATGTTTAAATACACGCACACTTTTGGGGATGGCTTTATAACTGTATTTAAAGGACAAAGACACTTTTCAGGTTGAATTTTGTTTCCCTTTGTAATATTAAATGTTTTAATTAATTCCTAAGTGACATTGTAATAAATATAACCATGCAGCATATTCGAAATTAAAAGGTATAGTTTGACTTTTTGGGAAATGTGCTTATTCACTTTTGTATCTCACCAAAACAGATGAAGATTAAATAATTTGTAACAGCAAGTTGTTGGTGTGTTTTGGTGAAAACAAACCAAAGCTCCCTAGCACTGGCAAATAAAGGTATCAAAATAGTGTCTCTACATTCTGCAACCTTAAATTCTAAGAGCCCTAATGAACTGATTTGACAGATAATATGACATTCCTCTGGGTTTTGTGGAAGGGCTATAAGTCTAAGCAGGGTCACTACCACAGGTCAGGATTTGCACTCAAGCTACAGCGAGAAGATTTCAAATATCGACCTTGATAAATCTAGTTGTTTACTGTACTTCAGCACATATAAAAATAATATACACAGTCACATTAATTCAAAACATGCACAGTGGGCCTTTCTTCTCCCCAGTAAACTTCACTGGGTTTCAGTGAGTGATGCTGACAAAACTGTATCTTAGCTGAAGCTAATTGCTGACCCCTTGTCTACAATGAGCAGTGATATTCATTAAGACAGTAAGTGAGTCATTTTCACAAAAAATTCAGATTACAAATGACAAATAGCTTGTTTCAAGGTGCCATCACTAATCAGTATTATTTTGGGTTACTGCAACCAATTTACAATTTTGATTAAGAGAATAATACTGGCTGTGATTTGATTTGTTTGCCTTGTTTTTAATCAGTACTATACAACCTTGTTTAGCTGTAACCTCATGCCTGGGAAACTTCAAATTAGCTGCTTGCAATTGTATTCAGTAGCATAATCACTTTGATCACTTAATATGAATGAATGACGCTTCTCTTTATAATTTTATTTAATCTAACCATTTACAAGTTCAGGTCATTTGGGGTTATTTTACAAAAAGATTCAATTATAGTTCTGAACCAATGGTCAGATGTGTCCAAGCAACTGCATGCTCATGTAGAGCAATGACGACAATGCAAGCTTCTCATCTCACTCTCACTGAAGCTGCTTTTTTGGAGAATGAAAATGTTCCAAAAACAGAAATCCAGCATATCACGGAAAATGTATGTAAAAACTCTTAGATACAAAGATACAAAATTGTATCTTTTAGTATAAAAAGCTTGTTGTTTTGCGCTGGTACCCTATATTATGGTAATGTATGTCTTTGATGCGAAGGAGCAGTGGCTCTACTCCTAGCTCCCGTTGGATGTCAGAGCTCCTTACTCTATCTCTTAGGCTCAGCCCAGCCACCCTGCACTCACTTCAGCCACTTGTATCTGCAATCTCATTCTCTCAGTCACTACCCAAAGCTTATGACCATAGGTGAAGGTCCGCATGAAGATCGACTGGTAAATATAGAGCTTTGCCTTCCTGCTCAGTTCAATCTTCAGCACAACGGTATGGTACAATGTCTCCTCTATGGCTGACACTGCACCAAACCACCTGTCAATCTCCTGCTCCATCCTTCCCTCACTCACCCTGGGCTTACCTGGACTAAGCCCTGCTTCCTCTTCTTGAGACACTGGATGGTGGACCAGAATGTTCTTGAGGCAAACCAAAACTCCTTCTCCATGGCTTCCCTGCACCACACCTGGGTTTTAGCATCCACTGCAGCTGTCACTTAGGCCTGCTAATTTCCTGAAGCTGACTGCCTGCTGCGTCAGGAGACCTCTGGGCCAGCCAGGCACCGAAGGCCTCCTTCTTCTTGACAGCTTTGCTCACCACCAGTGTCCACCAGCAGGTTCTCAGGTTGCCATCATGACTGGCATGACAACCCTTAGGCCACATGTCCTGGAAGCCACATTCACAATGGGGGCTTTGAACACCCCCCCCCCCCCCCCTTTCTTCTGGAGGAGGGAGTTGGACCCCATGGACAGGGGCAGGGGCTTCAGCCAGATGTTCCCAGTTCACCCTTATTACTCATTAAGGTTCACCAGGTCTATCCAGCCACCTCTCCCACCCTCTGATCCAACTCACCATCAGGTGGTGATCAGTTGACAGCTCTGCACCTCTCTTCAGCTGAGTGACCAAGAAATGCAGCCACTGATCAGACAATACGACCACAAAATCAATCACTGATCTTAGGACTGAGTTGTTCTGGTACCAAGTACACTTATGAACCACCTTATGCTCGAAAATGGTGATTTTTTATGGCCAATCCATGGCTAGCACAGAAGTCCAACAACAAAACAACACACTCTGTTGCTTCCAATCGCCCTCCTCAAGGTTTTGCCATCACTGCCCACATGAATGTTGAAGTCCCCCAGAGGAACTATAGAGTCTCTAGGCAGTGCACCTTACAGAAAACCACCCACCGGCTCCAAGAAGGCTGGTTACTCCGAACTGCTGTTAGGTGCATAAGCACAGGCAAAGGTCAGAGCCTTCCCCATAGGGACTTCCAGTAACATATAGGTGACCCTCTAATTCTCAGAGGAGAATGCAAGTTAATTTACAATTATGTATCCAAGTTATTAAAGTAACATGATATTTTTCCTTTTACCCAATTTGAGATGGTCATTTCCGCTGTGCTCACACACTTGCTGTAACTCCCACACTTGCTGTAACTCCCACTGTTATCCTGGGGAGAGTATAGTCCTCCATGTGCTTCCTTCGATACACATGGAAGTGAGGGGAGCTCAGCTGCACAGAAAGTGTTGCTGGGGCAGCCACAAGAACATTGATGATGGAACTGCATCCCAGTCTGGGTATTTCTCTGTGTTTGTATTGGCATTCCTGTGTGTGTGTGTGTGTCCGTCCACTGGAAGGGACTGATGTTGCTCAACTGTTTGTCCCTTCCGGCTCTTTACAGCCGTGGGGCAGGTCACTGTGTTGCTATGGCAACTCAAGGCCAGGGTATCATTTTAATGGTGATGCAGAGGTGAGTAAAGACAGAAAGGTGATGGTTTGCGAGTGAGGCTAAGAACTGACAGCAATATGCAAGTGGGATAAAGCGAAGAGCAGAGTAGAAAGAGGAAGGAAAGAGAAAGAGTGAGGAAGGAAAGGACAAGTTGTGTTAAGAGGGAAAGAACAAATGAAGGATGACGGAAGTAAAAGATGAGAGCCAGAGGGAATAAGGAAGTGAGGGAGACAGGAAGCGTTGGATGAGAGAGGTGTTGATAAAGGCTTTTGATAAATTATTAATAAATTATAATCAGTGTCTTGGAGAAACCTTGTACATAGACAACTGCATCCTATTTTCTGTTTGATCCCTTCCACCCCCCAACCCCTACCCCACTAAGAAAATTATACATTTTCAGAGTTCTCCACCATTAGTTTCAGTTTCTCTATTACTGTCAAACAATCACAAGATAATTCTATAGCAGGAAAATACTTAAATGATAAGTTGTTGAAAAATATGTTTGCCGAAAGCAGATGTGTGAACAAAGATCAAACCTAACCTAACCTTCTTGTTGCTCACAATTAGACATGGTCTGTCTTTCTGGGCTGTTTTTCAGTTAGAGCTGTGCCTAGGATGAAAACTTCATGTCTCCATCTGTCTGTATGCGATACCAGAGGTCAGGCCTAAAACAGCTGCTGCAGAAAATAAGTTAAACATCCAAAGCAATGTTCTCTGCACTACCCTTACAGTGCTCTCTCCTACAGTATAAATATGTAGTGATGCATATTAGCAAACCATCTACTAAAAATAGCAAAGCAAACAGCTCCTTGAATCTGTTGTTATGGATGCACTAAAGCATTTGCTGGTGGATAAAAGCCAACCACCATAACCTCTTGCTTTCTCCCTGCGGTATAAATGCAGTGCTCTAGGGACAGCCACAATGTAATCCAATCACACATACAATAATGGACATAATTAAATTTGATCAAAAATAGAAAGAATTATTAGGCTCATATTAACAATTATGGAACAGGTTTCTTGCATTAACATGACAATCACTTAAAACTGCCTCATTCCGATAGAGTCCAGTTTTTATGGTGGAAAAATAAAATATCCACAAACATGACAAAACACAAACCACTCCTGCAGCACTATCACATTGTTGACACCCAGTGTTCAAAAATACAGATAGAACATACAAAAAACAAACATGTATAAGCGGTGATGATTAAAATAAACTTATGTTTAAATATTTGTGTCATGCATCTATTTTGACTGACTAAAATGTGTGCCTGATGCTGTTTGTGAGCTGTCACTCTCTAAAAACAAATGGAACACAAGTGGCAAGTGACCTCTTGTTACCTTACAGTAACAAAACAACTGGAGGGAACTATATCTGTATCCACAGCATTTAACTTGCCACAAGCCACATTTGAAACAGATGTTTTGTCAAATCAAGCTCCCCATACCTGGCAAAAATTACTAATTTCTTGTTTGGTTTCCAGGGGCTGTAAAGTTAAAACCAAGCGGAACCAGAACAAATGTCAGACCGTGTGCACATATTGCCAAACAGGGATTTGGACAGATGTTAGCATTTGAAATTTGTCTGGAAAAAATGTATCTCTTAGTTTTAAAGCTTTGATTAAAACTTTGTGAGAGTAGTCAACTTTTTTAAATTTAATGGTTTTGGTCCCTTTTTTGTCTCAACTCAAAATTAAGACAGGATTTTACTGCTGACATTAAAAAATGTCTGTCACAGTTCTCTCGTTCATTTACCAAAAAGCCTTGGTCACTACACTTCTACCTCTTCAGTCCAATAAGTCACTTTCTTGAAAAAACTTTTGGTCAGATTTTTGCATAGTCACAGCTCAACAATGTGTGTATACTGCAGTTGCAGATTGGGCCCTTTAAAGCGGAGTTTGCACATTCAAGTCTCCAGTATATCTGTTAGGAAAAAGTGCAGACAACTTAATTTTACCTGCCCACCACCCACCATTTTGAGTCTGAATAAATCACTCCCCATACACATCTCTGCTGACACCCTGAGTTCACATTGAAAGCATCTCTCAATGGTTGCAATCCATAATCCATTAACACCTCTGCTCAGTTCTTATGGTGTATACTGTATGTATTAGAGTTGTTGCTGTTGGAAAGATGCCAAAGCCCCTGAGCTAAATGGACTCCCCAGCACCGCTAGTGCTCCCATGGTGTAAATGTATTAACAGCTTCGCTGACACATAGTACATAATAACTCTAACCAACCAAACACTAATGGGGCTCCTGGCCAACTGTGGCCAAGGGCCATGGCTGAACGGCGCCCCTCACCACCTGCTGTGCTCCCCTAGTTTTAATATGTCAGCAGCTAACGCCTCCATCCATTTGAGCCCTTTAAATTGATTTGCAGGTTTTTGTTTTAGGATATGTTTAAAAGAAACACTGATTTTCAGGGTTACGCCCCTTTAAAGAGAGTAACCATAAATGTAGGATGCCAGTTGAGGCTCATTCAACATAGAGACGAATTACTGAAAAAATTACCAATTATCTTGACATTACACTAAGATGTACAATATTCGCAGCTTCAGTGATGTTTCCAATAGTTCTAACCTCATCACCCTGATGTTGGACAGAGAAATGAATACTACCTTGCATCTGGGGATGATCAAGCTTTCTGGAATATACAACAACACTTAAAACCAAGGGATGCCTACAACAAGGAAGCTCGAACAAACGCTGTGTGGTTATGGTTCATTCAGTTCATATTCAAAGCAGCATGCCGCACTGTACGTCCCAATGATATTACAGATCAGAGCTTTCACTCCTGCATTTATTGCTTTGGGACAGTGAGCTGTTTATTATCTCAAATAGTGACTGCACTGTCCAAGATAATGAGAACAACATATCTGAATTCTGCTTGACAATTCTGGATGTTGGATTTTCCTTTTAAGTGTGCCAGCCAGTGATGTTTCCAGCATTAATTCCCAACGATCACCAGTGAAGGAGGGCAATCAGAGTACAGACTTCACTTTGTTCTACAACACAGAGAATACCATAGAATAAACCACAGACTAATGAGTCAGGGCTTGTAGAATCACAAGTTACATAGTAAACAACACCAATGGATTAGAACTTGGGTGTGTACAGATAATACCAAATACTGCAATAACAAAACGTGTTCTATCTACACACAGCTCTGCAGTGTGCCATCACAAGCTGAGACCTAAACCACATTTAACCATAAAAAAAAAAAAAAAACTAAAGCCCTTAAAAGTTAAATTTCTGTTCTGCTTCCTTGGAGTAAACATATTAAAATGTATTAACACCACCTTTCCTATGTTCCCTTGGTGAAAATATATTAGCAGGGCAAGTGACATTTCCAGCACTGCTTCTCATCAATCACCTGCTAAACAGAGTAATCACTGTAGCAGCTACACTCTGTTAAACACAAGCTCTCCTCAGCCTTTCCAGCTTGACTACAGAACCAAGAAATATTGGTTGCTAATATACAACATCCCCATGCCGCAATAGCCGACACCATAGAGACCAGCAGCCTCAGAATTGCATTGTAATTGTATATTTGCCAACAGACGTTGAGCAGAAATGCAAGCCTACTGTAACACAGCAACAACTTAAAATAAATGTTTAAACCTACCATACCTGTACCTACACTTTTACTTTCTGCTGCAGGTAATTCAAAAATATAAGTTCTTTTTTTGAATGTATGCGTGTTCTAGACATAATCACATTTTTGACGTTTTTAACTGCAATTGCGGCTGTATGCCACTACGGCAATGTAGTGGCACTGTATCGTACACCGTGCATCAGGCAGAGCAATCCGAAATTGCCAAAGAACAAGAATATGAACACGCTGGATTTTCTACTTGCAGAAGGAGGCGGCGACCTGATTTTGCAGCTCACCCAAGCACACCCAGCTTCCTGAAAAGTTTCACCAAATTAACGTTACATCCCATCGTGTAAGTTTTTTTTGTAGAAATGTCTCAAATCACAGATCATTTTAAAAAGAGAGGTCGCAAGGAGGAGAATTGCGAGGACAGGTGAAACAGTGCAGACATCATTAGTTCTTCTAATGTGGGAAAAAATGTTAATTCATGTTACTGACGAGATACGGTCAATGTGTCAGGACTGAGAGTAGGCCTAGTTCTCAGCCACAAGTGGAAGGTGCCAGTCAAGGTGAGAGTACCAAGTCTTTAGGAGTGTTTTAACGAGTGTATTAAAGCCGACGTTTACATAATTTTAATTCATTAGGTTAGTACCACCCTCGCCTAATTTTCGGCCAGGAATCCCGGAGCACCTACAGAATATTCATCCCAGAGTATGTATGATCTTAATCTTGAAAAATTCCTCAGTTGAAAAAATAAGAAATGAACAAGCCTTTTTAATATGGGGCTCAGGATGAAGATTCAGATCAATAATAGTTGAAGGTTCTCAGCAGTAGGTTAGGAGCAGGGTGCCAAGAGCTGGCAGAAGTTGGCCATAAGCATGTTCTGGGTGTCTAATTACCACTTTACTGTTGCTGCAATGAGACTCTAAAAAACTGACTGACATTCAGTTATCAACAGCTGTTATAAAACTGTGCAAACAGCACAGCTTAGTTAAGGAAAGAACACCCTTTGCTCTAAATAAATGTAATCACTCCTTATTAAATAGATTTAGAGCAAGGACTAAATTTATATTTCATTAAACAATAAGGATTTGTGTCTGATCTACAGGAGGAAACATTAAATTACTGTATGATCAATGACCATTCATTCATTCAAATATAACCATTTTGATTGATTTTAAAATTCCATAAAGAACCTAATCTGTTATATACCCCCTTTACACCAAAATTAGGTGCAGGTATAAGCAGGTTTTTTAAACACGGGTAAGCCCATGAAAAAAAGTCAACTGTTTCTTTTTACCAGACAAGTTTGCCGGAGAGGACACACACAGTGTCACCTCATGCAGTTACAGATTACAGACACAGGCAAACTGGTAAAACAGATCCATCGCGTCTCATCCCCGGGTGAAATGCTTTGATCGGTGACTGTGTGTTTTTAAAACTTATTTTGCGGCTGCAGCTCTTACTTCCATCCCCAAGCACAGAGTTGCTGCAGTGTCCCTGGTTTAACAGCACCGTGCTGGGCAGGTGACAGGTCTGTTTACAGTGTTTGTGTTCTGAAATTAGTGTGTTCACCTGGGTGTTGTGTTTACATCAATGCTGATTGGAGCTGGAGCCAATAAATACCTGCATCTACTGCAGAGTCATTTGACCCGGGTGTGAATGCCGATTGTACTCTTTTCCATTGCCTACAAAAGCCAGATATTAGCGGGTCTTAGGTTTTTTGACCAGTGGAAAAGGGGCTGTAGAGACACTGGAGCCAGGGTAGGGTAAGATATAACGCCTATATCTACTTTGTATCAGACTGTGGTGGTGAAAAGAAAGCTACTAAATAAACCAAAGCTCTCAACTCCCCACAAACCTTGCTCAAACCCTGATCTATGGTCATGAGCTTGTGTAGGAAAAGAATGAACCTACGGATACATGTGGCTGAGAAGAGGAGCATACTGAGGTGCTCAGGTCAAGACTGACTTTGAGAGGAACTCAGGGCATTCCCAGTTCACGTTGGATAACATTACATTCCCCAGCTGGACTGGGAGCACTGGGGAATCCTCTATTCAAATTGTGGGACATTGCTGAGGAACAGGACATGAGTTTCCTTTTTAATAGAACAGAGGAGTATTTTCATGACCTAAACTTCTAACAATTAATTTAAAAAGAACCTCCAAAAAGATCTTGGATAAAAAGAATTCAAACATTTTTATTCTAAAGTTTTTTTCTGTTCTTATTGTAAAAGTCTCAATCCTGAATCAATAGATTTTTTTATTTAACTTTATGTTTTATGAATGTTTTTAATATTTATTTGTTATTATTTCACTGAACAGTAGGTTATTTAATACTTCCCAATAGATGTCATTACATCACTTAGACTATACTTCATGCATCCAGCATAAATGTTTTTAACCTCATTTGTTTTGCTTTTACAACTGAATTGCTATAAAAATAATATAAAACGCCTTTTTCACAGCAGACGTTTTTGCTTTATCATTGCCGGAAAAGAGCAGGTGTTACTAATGACATCAGTGATGGACCTGTTGCATTTAAGTGTGGCATGATTTAAGTCATAACAATCAGCCACCATGCATAATACTGAGAACGTGAAAGCAAAGCAATCAAATAGGATTCTGCCTTCATTAACTTTATCATTTACACCTGTGCCCCCCCCCCACCCCACCCTCGACAGAAAATTAAAAAAAACAAAAAAACAAATTAACATCTCACTGTGTAGCAGTAGCTTCCTTTGAACTGACACTAAACATCAAATGTGCAGTATAGAGGAGATTATCCAAAAATCACTATCATGGTAATCTTTAAATGTTTACCATTAAGTTATAATGACACTCCAGCAACAACGTAGAATCCTGCATCCTCCAGCCTCATTGTTGTTAACCTTTCCTGGCTCATCCTCTGGACTGTAGTTGAGAAGCACAGGGGATCGCGGGAACTTGGGTCTTGGAGGAGTTGTAGCATTTACTAACTGACAAACAGCCTAAAGTGCACACACAGTGCACTGCGATGTTCAAAGCTATACTGCTAACTTCGGAAAAACTAGCTAACTCTCTGCACCGGTCGCCAGCCTCACCACTCTCTCGCCCGCTACGCACACAACCTACGTACTGAGCTATTCTGCTACTTCTGTAAAAATATGATGTCTCAAACCTCTCAAACTTGCTGCAAATCTTGCACAGAGATGAAACATCCCAGGACAATTTGCTTGTTTACTTGACCGCTTCTGTTCGCGCATGCGTAAAATGCGTGCTGCTTGCAACATTTTAACGGTAGATGAGATGAGTCAAAGACTGCGGTCGAAAAGACAAAATAATCTTCTCTCTTCTCATGAGGTCAAGGACAAAGACGTGAAGGAGAATTCAAAGGATTTAGGAGCAGACACCCGTGGTGCAGGGAGAATCCGACAAGATGACAAAAAAGAAAAATACAAATAGAGAAAGTTGAGCCATTAATGTAATAATTCAATAGAAATAAGGAACTGAGGAAGGGATCAGAATAAATTATATTCAGGCATGAGTATAGTTTCCTGGCATAGGAGCTTTTGACATTTTTATACATTCTTTAGTTATGAGTAAAATTCATTTTTAGCCATTAGGCCTATTCATTGTGCATTCCACAATGGGAGGAGATATAGTAAAACAACATTTATAGGCTATAGTATTTTGTTATGATGATGATATTGTTAATTAGAAATTCAATCTGGTTGTTCTTCAAGATGACTCCTACCTGGACAGATTTGAAACAGAAGAAATCTGTGGGGTTAAGGATTTGGGGTTAAGACCATTATACAAAGTTTTCCATGAGTTCTGGATCGTGTCATGAACATAAAACAGGTGCTTTGATGTTTCTACATTTACATGGGTCTGTTTTGTTGAAACTATAATGGTGCGTCGCTTCAAATTTTGCTGCGGCAAGGAATTGTGGGACGGAATTTCGCTGTTCCTTTCGTAAGGGAAAGTCCTGTGTTTCCTATGCTAAAGGATATAAGATAAGAAGCACTGAAGCTCCTTTCCTTATCATTTAGAGAATTCAACCAGTTCTTATCATGGCTGCCGCTTAGATACTTCTGGTTCATACTCAGTTAGGAACCTCCCTAAGCAAAAAAGGATTTTTGACCGCCACCAAGGACAGCTTGAAAAGCATAATGGCTATAGTTTATCACTCATCAGAGCCCAGAATTATCCTCAATATGCATGTGGAAACCTCACCACTTGATAAGGTCCCATGAAAATTACAGAAGCTATAGCTAGAACGGCTGCTAATTAAGCTAGCCGCTACAGGTGGGCAGTAAAATACATGATGAATGTAAACAGGCAATATCAGAGCTTTTATGGGACAGAACGCTGTTCTAAGGAGAGATCGCTTCCACTTCTGTATCAGTCTGTCTATTTTTATCTTTACAGCACGCCACTGGGTGAGAGGTAGAAAAGACTTTTAACCAGAGGGGCCAGTGAAATGCCGCTTTTCAGCTTGCTATTATGTAACTCTTTCAGAATGAGCAATAAATAGAAATTATTAACATCATTAGTATAGCACCAACGAATATAAAACTGCCCAATCAATATATATGATATGATTATACAAACCAAAAAAGAAAATCCAACATTTTCAAATCTCATCATTTTGCATATCCACTTTCGAATAATTTATCATTTGGAACAACAATCGATCAAGAGTTCAGCAGGAACTAATGCATAGTCCTTATTAAATCCGCGGTGCTGTTTCTGCAACTTACCCAACTTCACGATGTCAGTTTCAAGAGTGTGTCTCTATTTTTGATAAGAGTTGTCCTTTTAATGGTGTGTGCAACAATGGTAACACAACACCACTTCTGGGAACTGCAGTCCTGGACACTGGTTGCTATGGAAACAGTGACCTAGCCTGAGGCTACAGAGTGCTGCAGGGGACAAACTGAGGAAACACCATTCGACCTCTGTATAACACAGCACAGAACGTCTCCACATCTGCACTAAAGTACTATTCATATACAGTATGTAGTTTTTTTGATCTGGGACAGTTCAACCTAGATTTGTAAATTAGTGCAACTACCTTCCAAAATGATAATCTGGAGTCTGAAGACTTCAATCTGACACATAAGAGACAGTCTATATTTATATTCTAAAGCTCCAAAATATAATAGTAGTCTATTTTTTAAGCACTGCAGCATTTGCAAAGGCTAATGGATTTCCTTTGGTTTATGTTTACTAATGGCTTTACTTTTTTTACTTTTTTTTTTCCACATTAACAAAAAAATTTCACTTTCAAACTGAATAACTGAGCTGTTCATAAAAAGGCTGTTGCTGTTGCAAAAGGTTTGCATACTTTGTTAATATTAGACGTCAAGGTAGAATATCATATATTCAGCTTACAAAGTTGCAAAAATTGTAACTTTTTATGATTTTTATAATAAATAATCTTCATGCATCATTATGTAGTAAACTCCACAAGCCTAAAGCAAAGTGGCCCCACACCACACACTGACAGACAGTCCTCAGGAAAAGGGGAGAAGCAGATTAAATAGGATCTCATGCAGCCAGAAAACCTCAAAATTTCTAAAACCACATCCATTCCCAGTCTCCCTCATCAGCCCCTCATCACTGGTCCCTCCTTCTGCTCTTCCTTCCTCTCCAAAGAGCACTGTCAACACACCCTGTTTTACCTTTTTTCCTTCTTGTCATCATTGCTATTACAACCTTGAACTGACCATGAGTTCCTGTAGTAAGAATGGCCTGCCCTGAGGCTGTGGTGTGTCAGAGGGGACAAAAACACAGAGGAAATAACATCACATGTCTCATCAATACTCACATGCACACTCTTACATGAATGAGCATGTGCATAGAATCATGTGTGAATCTCTAAATGCAGCAAAGACTGAGGCAGACTATTGTGTAAGTGTACATTTGTGTTACATAGGTATGTTGACTTTATGTTCTTGTGTATGTGCTTTTCATTGATATGTGCAATGTGTGTAAAATACCTAAAACCACTGACTTTCTGATCCAGCCAGTCAAGTGAATGCTTAAATGAATAGGTCACAGATTAGACATGATTAGACATGACAGAAAATGTAAAAAAGAAAAAAAAGAAAAACCCTTACAGAATTAACCAGAACAGGGAAAGGTTAACAACACTGATATATCATAACATAAATAACATTTATGAATACTACAACAGAAAGTTAATGGAGGAACATAGAGTTGGATACAACAGGGACAAAAGTGTTCATTGCTCGAATGTTTAAAATGGACATTAATCATCGCTGTCCCTATTGCTTGTTGCACCTCTCTTTCTCTCTCTCTCTCTCTCTCTTTCACTCACACACACACACACACACAGAAAGAGAGAAAGAACAAGGTCTAATGCATCTTCATTTAGTCTTGCTGTCCTCTAGGCACATTTACATCTGTCAACTCACTATACAAAATGGATGGATGGGCTTGTGCGTGTGTGTCTTTCTTCATGCTGCACGTATGTGTGAATCCATTTGTCTTCCTGTGTGTGGGTTGTGTATTTAACTTTGTATATCCTAAAGGAGAAGTCCATCTTGATGTGAGCAGATGCATATTTGCTTCTGTCTCTGTCGTTGTATACACACTGAACACTAATGCATGTGTGTTTGTGTGTGCTCATACATGTGTGGAGAACAGTCAATTGCCTTGGTAGGCAACAATTCATGGTCCCCTGGGCATCACAGAATTGTGGGTAAACTCGATGTCAGAACTATTCCCATACATCATCAGACTGACACAAAGATATGCACAGGTACGTACACACACACACACACACACACACACACACACACTACACAAGCACACAATATAATGCTTTAATGACATTTTTAAGTGTAAACGGTTGCATCATTGCTTATGAGGAAAACTAATATACAGCATAAATATATAAATCAGACAAGTAATGTGCTGCTACGTAAAAAACACATTTTTATCTTTTAACCAACAAATATGCATTATCAAAGAGGATATAGATATGAATATAACAGAGCTTACTCTCAGTACATGGTATTTTACATAAAATCTTTGTTTGGGTGATGCAACACCAAAGAAGAAAAAACTGTTTTGTACTAGTGTCTGCCAGATGACGTCAAAGAACATTATTTGGCAGGCACTTTGGAGGACTCACTGAAGTTTTCCTCTGCGACACAGAAGTGGGCTGTAATGGTACAACAGAAAAATTAAGATAATGGTTAAAATGCTGTGTCATTATTTCTTGTGCCTTCCCTGCTTTATTATCACTGCAATTTCCCCAGTAAAATTTCAGAGAAAAGAGACTTTGTTCAGCTAATTTGAGTTTGTAAGGGTGTAACATCTGCATCACTGATTCTTCAGAAATGAAGAATGATGATACTAATCACATAACTATAATTAATATCATTATCTTCTCTTATACTGTGTGTAGACTTTTATAAGGTATAATTAAATGCTAAACACAGAAAACGCATGTCACACATCTTCCAACTGAAAATGCGTGACGTGCCTAATCCTGCATTTGCCTTTTCACTTGTGAGCATAGCAAGAAGAAGAAGAATAAAATGACCCATGTTCCTTCACAGCTGAATGCACAGACTTGCACTCATATGAAATTTAATGTGTAAAATGGCCAATCACTGTCAGCAAGGGCTGTTATGTTCATGTGACACCACACAATGACAAATCTGTCTGGGCAAAGATCAAACAAAAAATGAATTCCCTACCACAAATGTTGTCCAATATGAGTGGCAAATACTGTCAATGCCAAATCAATATCCCTGCACGTCTTTCAATCTTACAGTAAACTCTATGAACGTCTCCTAATCATGTCACCTAAATTAAAGCTAACTACAAATAATGCATATCAGATATGACTTTTTTGTCTGTCAGCTATACATATACTTCACGGGGCAATAAAACGTGAATAAAGTGACAATTGAGATAACGCAAGATGCACAGTTATTTTTTTGCTGACTCTACGTCACAACTCCAAATATTCAAAACAGCTGTTTTTGGATACTGACATCTGAGCACTTGGGATAAATGTCGGATCCCCCACACCTAAGAGCGTGTTTAGGTCCCAGAACAATGTTTCTGCTTCATTCATTCACACAGTGTCCCTGAAATTTCAACTCCAAAGTAATCCCCTGTGTATTTTATTGCCTTATTTATCACTATTTTCCAGCAGTCATTCTGTCACTCAAGCAACTGTCACAGCAGGAGCCCCATTGTTTTCTGTTCTGCTCAGCTGAAAGCTGCTGCTGATACTAACTCAACACTTCCTGCATGTGCTTCACAATAAATGCGAAAGCAGCGGTGGGCCTTGTGAACCTCTTTGGAGAGTGTTGACAATGCCACCGAGGGTAGCTGACGTTGGGAAGTTGATTTGAAGCTTTGCAAGGACAAAACAGGTTTTATCACATCTCTAACAAAGCAAGACAAAGGAGAGCAGATCAGGAAGCACTGAGGACTGATATTACATTTTATTAACAACAATAACCTTTTACCTGGTGTAGAAACAAAACAACAAAAAAAATATTTAAAAAAATTCCAACTATAGGAGCCTATGCAACAGAGAAGTTTGATTAAGGTTTGCAAACAAAAAGAAAAGTGGCATCGGAAATCAGTTTGTATCCTCCACAATAGCAGTAAATATACATATGCAGCTCAGAAGAGACTGATCAGTTTGATAATAGCTGAATCTATAAACCCACACGACCAGATAATCTTGACTGATGACCGAGCCTCTGACTGAAATTTCTCCTTAGATGAGAAAATATGATGTAAATACTGGTGTAAAGCCCAATAATCCTGTTAAGGGGTGTCAAGGCTTGTTTGTCAAGGGCAGATGTCTTGCAGGTTTTTGTTCCCTGAAAGTTAATGAGCCGCACTTTGTATCTGAGGCTCATTAACTATCTAGGAGGAACAAATACCTGGAGGACGCCAGGACTGCAGTTTGACTCAGTTAAAAGATGAGCAGCCAAAAATAAAACAAAACAAACAAAAAACAAATAATAATCTAGTGCACAAAGTTTTTGTTTTATCTTATATTATACATGTATATATCATATATTTTATTGCAAAAATCTTTAACCCTGCCCTGCAGAATACAGAGCCCTGCATATTTTCATGCAAGTCATTCAATCAGATGTGGAACACCAGGTTAATGCAGTTAAGAAGATAAAGATGGCATCACGTTCACCTAAACAATCCGACTTATAGACTAAATGCTTGAGGGATCAAATTATCTCTCCAAACGGATTTAGCTGTGGATGTGTCCTAAATACTAAATGATGTGCTAGATGAGCTGAGGGCAACACATCAACATATAAGTAGCTAATAAAAACATGTAGAGTTGTTCTGGTGTTAAGTACCTTTTCACATCTTAAATGTTTAATATGTGCTATGAAAAGATGAGACCATGTATCATTTATAGTTCTAAAGGAAATTAAATTTTCAATTTGAACAACCAGAGGTGAGAGTCCTCCTATGGGTTTTCCTGCTAAATTAGAGTGAAATAAAACTATTGCTGATGTTGCTGAGGACCCTTGGGAACCTCTCTAAGCACCTAATTTTCAGTACTTTTTGTAAATTAATCCAAAGTTAACCATAATGTTTTGCTTTCAAACCAAATGACTTAACAGGGGAATTTTTTTTTTTGTCCCAAATGAAATAACAAACCAGGTGCTAATAACTCGACCTGGCCAAACATTAGCCATGGTTCCTGTCCAACACTTCTTAGAAAGCTATACAACAGTTTTTATGGTGATGGAGATGGAAATACTCCCAAATATAAGTAGAACATGACCTAAGATATGTGATGTAGAATTTAAAAATAACTAGTTTTGTGGCCATGACGTAAAGGCCAAACTTGATCTTTGACTGGCTCTGCTTTGTTCTGCTCTAGATTTACTGGGAAGTTACTTTGGTGTTACTGTTTGACTGTAACTGTGTGTGTCCATCTGTGTGTGTGTCCATCTGTGTGTGTGTCCATCTGTGTGTGTCTGTGTGGGTGCGTGTGCGCGTGTGATCTCGCAGCTTATCCCAAGCTTTCCTGTTCTGTCTGCCCACATGTCTGTGTGTGTATGTGTGTTCCTCTGTGGGTGTTAACCATAAAAACAATGTAAGCCCTGTTAAACCTCCCCATATTTCAACTCTAACACTCTCATCTCAGCTCAATTTGTGTGTTTCAATTTGTGTGTGTGGGAGAGAGATAAAGTAAGAGATAGAAATTTCACGTAGACCTGTTTACACCATTGTGTGTGTGTGTGTGTGTGTGTGAAAGTGTGTCTGTTTGTGTTTGCGTATATGAATCAGTGTGGGTTTGTGGGCGTTTCATGTATTCTGGATCAATACGTGTTGTGTTTGGGGAAATAAACAGCCCCTTTAGGGCTTTCTGTGGTATAGCTGAACACACACACACACACACACACACACACACACACACAAACAGTCATGCAAACAGAAACACAAACAAAGACACACACACTCACGCACTAAGCCCTCTGTGCTTAAGTGCTCCAACATATTTACAAGATAAATGGGTGACTGTGGTGAGGAGTGTGTAGTTCTTTATAAATCTTTGTGCATGTGCATATGTGTCTCTGAGATAAGCGTTCAGTCTTTACAGTGTGTGTGTTTTAGATGCATATGACTACCTACAGTATAACACACACTGATGTTTCACGGCCAATAAAGATCGCCCCTGTGTCCCAGATTTTCAAATTTACTCTGGTTGTAACAGAACCACAGAAATATGGCAGGAAGAGGAACCAACCAAGTCTTGAATTCAGTGTTGAAACAAATCAGCATTTCACCTTGTTATGACAATATTCTTGATAAAAGACGAGGCATGAAACATGCTCTTTGTGCATATGAGCACTGAATCTCCTCCTCAGACACATGTGCGTCACTCAATTGTGTGCACTTGATGATGATTTGTTATAGTATTCTGCGAACAACATATGGCTTTAAAGATCTTCTCCGAGCCTCACAATACTTAAAACAAGGTAATTATGATACATGAACAAGTCATCCAATCTCTCTCTAGGTCCACAGTTTTAATAATTTAAATACTGGAAGATAGCAGCACTGAAGAATTATATACTTCACTGACACTTTTAATGTATCATCTTCATTAATGTATGTTCTACATGCCTTGTAGCAAGAGATTAAGTCTTAACAGATAATATACTTAATAGTTAGAATAGTCATGGATCATATAGTTAATTGCAGTCTACAGTATGTGAATGCACAAGATAAGAACACTGGCAGCACTGTGTGATTACAATAGAAATATAGCAATAAAGCAAATCTACATGTGGCTCTCCTTAAAAAGTAGTGAACAATAAAAAAAAAAAAAGCATGATAGAAATTCTACACTGATATTACTCCATAGGTGTTTCATAATTATAACATTTAATTGAATTAAATATATTTTACCATTTGGTTTTTGAAGGTGCCAGAGATTCATAGCATACACACTGAGATGTGACCACCAGCTACTAACAACAACTACACACAAACCATATGTATGTCACCATCAATGCACATGTGTGTAATGAGGCATGTTAGCCTAAATGATGCAGGGAGTTTGGAGAGACCCTTACAGTCAGCTCTTGAAGACCACACTGCGTAGTGTCGTGAACTGACTGACAACCAGACATGAGCATTGGCTGATGCCATGCACTCACTTATAAATGTAGAAAACAAAACAATGCACAGTTATGTTTGCAGCAATTCAGTTGGCGATTGTGTGGAGAAAGCCTTGCCTCACGAATCTTGATTTGTCTAACTGCTGAAGTCTCTCTGTTAGCTTTGGTCAAACTTTATCACACGCTTTTGCATCAAAGGAGGACTAAAGTTTGTCTCCCAGTTCATACAATGAAATCATATTGGGTAGATATATTCACAGTAGAGCAAGTGGAGTTAATGAAATGACAAATGACTCTTAACATTTGTATTGGCATTTCAGTATTTTTATACGATAGACCTGAAAAGATCTCCATTAAATAGCCTTTTGTGTAAGAGGGCAAATAGAAATACTACAAACACCTCAAAATCAGCACCACAGCTGTAATACATTCCAGTTTGCATTACTGTACCTGTAAGGCAACTTTACATTTTACAGTAAATTCCTCTAGGTCTGACTGGATTATAAAAGATACATACACAGGATTGCAAAAATTAAAACCTATGCTTCTAACAAGCAATTTACAACACATGTTTCAACTGTTTTCAGGAATACCACAGTTAGATGAGATGAGAGAAGTAGCATTGGTTGCTAGGTAACACAAAAGAGATGATAACGGATGTTGGATTGAGTATGTGGGATTTCCTAACCTGAGATAGGATAGGATGAAGTAAGATAAGATAAAGTTAGTTAGGATTGAATATAACAGTTAGGCAAGATAGAAAAAATCCTTTCTTATGCTCAGACTTAACTTAAGACTTAAGATAGGAGGTTTCTGTAATGCAGCCCCTGGACCTTTAAGTAGAGGAATGAACACACACACACACACACACACACACACACACACACACACACACAGATATAAATCATAGTTAAATGATAATATATATTATAGCTCATTATCCAACAGAGCAATGACTATTAATCATCTCTGCACAGGCATGGCAGTGTGTGTGTTTTTTACATCATAAAGCAAAAGCGCATATATATATATATACATATATATATATATATATATATATATATATATATATGTGTGTGTGTGTGTGTGTGTGTGTGTGCTTATGTTAATGCCTCATAACAAGGAATCAGCATATTATTGTATTTGTGCAGCTGTAATACTATAATAAATACCTCTGAGTGTGAGTGTGTGTGTATGTGTGTGTATGGTGTGTGTGTGTGTGTGTGTGCGCGTGCGTGTGTGTGTGCGTGCGTGCGTGTATATGTGGTCATAGATGTGTGTATCCTGCAGCAGTCAAGATCATCTCAGGAGATTGATGGTGTAAGCCTGAACCGTGCAACCATTCGCCACTGAATGCACCTTGGTTTTACAGTATTTTACAGCTTTTTAAAAAAGATTTTACAGTGTTTCCATTTAAATAGTGTTCAGTCCAGAGAAAACCATTTCTACGCTTGGAGAAACTCATATCCTGTTTCGCACATGCATACCTGTGCACGCACACACACGCACACACACACACACACACACACACACACACACACACACATACACACACACACACACATTGTTAAATAGAATAGGTTTGATTATGTGACAAGCCATAGAGGGCTAAATGACAGACACAATCATTCACGACTCACGTGTCACGTGCCCACGACACACAAATGCAAAATATACACACACTCTTTCTCTGTTTCAATCTCTCTCTCACACTTTCTGTCACACACACACACACACACACACACATATAAAATCATTCACTGATTCATTAACCACTTTGTTCCATCCATCCATCTTTCAGCAGAGGGTGAAGGACGGCTGGAGGAAGGGAGGGATGGAGGGAGGAAGGGAAGAAAAGGACAGATAGAATAACTGCAGGAACATGAAGTAGAGAATGACAGCGGGAGAGTGATGCTCTTATAATACACACCAAAAAAACAGTGGATAAAATCATATTTTTTAAAAATGAAAGCAAGAAGCTGAGAGTAAGAATGAGAAGAGTAGAATGTAAAATAGAAAATGAAAGAGAAGCAGCAGAAACCTTTAAGGAAGCAAAGAGAGGGAGCGCGGGGAGAGGGTACGCTGAGGGAATGTAAGAGGCAAGTGCAATGGAGAGAAACTTTTGATGTTCTCGTGTGAAACATGTCACGTAAAAAAACAACAGGGGGAGTAATAATTACAAGCATCTCAGAAAACCAGCAGCTTCCACGCTCATCCAAACAATACACATGTACCCACATGTGACTGAAAAACAACCAAACCGAATACATTAAAACCAACTGTGCCTGTAGCCCACACAAGAACAGTCTGTCCCTTATCTTCCTCTGCAGATTACATTTCTGACAAAATCATGGCAGAGATGGAAAATGAGAAGAGACTGATGAGAAGACTGCCACCCATACTAATATTAATAGTAATAATTATAGTGACAAACATACAAAAGTAGGTATTCCCATGATCACTAGTGTGCCAATGTCCTCTTGCTATGATTTTATAACAATAACAATGTCTCTGCAGAATATACAGTAGCTGTTTTGTAACTTTCCACCATCTCTAAACAAGTAACAGTAACAAAACATAGTAAAAAGCAAAAAGAGAGTTGAGCAAAAGAACTGCTAGAATGTAATTAACTGATTTCATATTGCAGGTCTCACTTTACAAAGAAGAGCCAATGAAATAATACAAAAGTAAACAGACTGTACAGTACTTAAAGAAGAACTACATAAAAAGTTGGAGGAGGAAAATCTCTTTAATTCTTTACCACTTAATAAACTGTGCAGTTTCAATAAAATCTTAAGAAACTGCACAGAATCCTTACAAAAATGTTTTTTTTGTTTTGTTTTGTTTCTACGTGGGCGCCTATAACATCACAGATTACAATAATTGTCTTTGCATTGTGTAAATGTGTGCAGTTATGTGTATGTGTCAGGAAAATGTGCTATTATGCATTATTGTGAACTGGTGATTTTTTCATGGAGCTGTAATTGCTTTGACTGTGAATGTTTTGAGCTAAGTATTGTACTTTGCCTCCCATTTAAAGATCTGCTTCGTTTTAAAAAAAAAAAAAGGCAGCTCTTCAAGATTCCTGTAAGCACTGAATCAAAACTTGGACAGCCATTTATCTATTATCTGCAAAACAGTCCAGTCACCCAAGAGATCTGTCTTAATTTACAAAGAGACTACATTATTACATTATTTTTTGGATGCAATGACTTTGACGCAACAGCCACATTTCTGTTTGAAATTAATACTCGGAGCAGGAAGACTTGTTTCACTTGTTTGTATAGCTTGTCTTACTTAGTTTTCTTACATCTTATTCCAAACTGACAAAGTTATTTCTACCACAAACTATTCTTTTTTTAAAAGCATAATGTTCTAAAATATACATAAACAATACTGATGTTTTGTTTGATGGCAAGCTTTGGTAAACCCGAGATCTATCCTGACCCAAGGGGCTATGAAAACGCTTCACATCAGTGGTGATTATTTTTCAAAAGAATAGAAAGTTTATTGTCGATTATTTTTTACCTGGGTTTGAACTGAATTATGCTTGTTGCTTTTGGTTTAGGACATAATCAGTAGAATATTCCCTTCGTCTCAGCTGCCTTGCACCACATGACATCTCAGGGTATACATGCTTTCTGACCTCACACCTTGAATGAAAAGAACTGTGGCATCACCAAAACTACATGCATCATTAGGATGGAAGACCTGCTGCTTCTGTTGGGCTGTTTTATTGTGCTGATCACAGACTGTGGTGCATGCTTAAAGAGCCGAGCCTTTTCCAACTGCATTACCATTCTTTGCTATAAACCGTGCTCTTGACTATGCTGAATACTTATTATTTTCTATTCTGTTTCTCCTGCAATAACCGGTTTGATTGGGACCTATCCTATTTTTAAAACAAGCCACAGCAGTTTGTAGCATGATATACATGCATTTAACAATGCCTGTGTATCTGAAGTGTGTGTAAATTTGCATTAACCAAAATTTTTAGGCAGTAGAGCCGCTTTTTTCATATTTCATGATGTTTGGTGGTTACTGGACCCTGATATGTAGGTGGAAAGGAGAAATTTACCCCCAAGCATCTGCTGTTGGCATGTACTGTTGACAACTGAATCACCAGGATTAGACCAAGCACAAGCACACACACAAGCACACACACAAGCACACACACACACACACACACACACACACACACACACACACACACAAACACATAAGGTTTTGTCACATGAGCCAGTCATCACTGACAAGTTTGTGGTTAGTCTCCTCACTATACAGAGAGAGTCCAGTTTTCACAAATTGTGCATGTTTGTGTGCCTCATTTTGAGCCTCTGTGCAAAACTGCAATCTGAGTGTCAGCAGTCGGTGTTTTTGCCCTACTGAGTGTTTGTGGATCAAACATGACGGGATTTTATTCGTACACTCAGAGCTTTGCAGTATATATGTGATTTGATTGAATGAGTCTGTCTGAGAACGTTAAAGCCAGTAATCCTACAGTCTCCTTTAACGACTTCCCTGTATGAAAAGAAAAACCTGAAAGGTTCCTGTTCACCTACATGTTTTACACTAATCTCCTCCACCGGTTCTCTTGCTTTTGCTCAACAGCTACATTTTCACTTCTCCTGTGATCCATAGCTGTTTTTGTGGCCTTTTTGAAGGTTACTCCAATAAAACATAGTCTGACCCAGGGAATGCATTTTTCATTTGATTTGTAGCCCTGTTTTTCCACTGCTGGTTATATTTCAGCCAGACTAACCAGCAGCCAAGACACAACAATGGCTCACTGGGGTGCAAATCACATACAATTCATTGTGTACCTAAGGTAAATAGTTGTGGTGAACCCGAAGCCTGGTGGCACTGACAGTGTTGTTTTTAATCATATCTGTCTGTTGTTGAGTTAATCCAGCGGTGCGTCAGTACTGCCAGAGCAGCCCTGTGACATTGCCACCAAACACAGTTCACCGGTCAAAAAATCCTCATCCCATTTTTCTGTTAATTAAATTTCATAGCCAAGGGTCAGAAGCTCAGTGTGCGATGTTGACAGCGGCCGCACCTTGTTCGAGTTACTGAAATGTGTCTCATTTCTGTCAAGGGAATGTAACTAATTCATTTGTCACCAGGTCACACCCGCCAGAAGATTTCACCAGGCAGTGTAATTCATAGCAGAGAATTTATCACAGTGAAAGAAAAAAAAAAGAATGAAGCAATGCTGATGATCACAAACGTGGTAAAGACTTATTAGCTATAACAAACCTCTAACTATTCTTTGGCTGGTGGCTTTTGAATTTAATGCCCTTCAACAACACATAATCAGATTATATAGCAGTGGTACAGCAAATCTTAACCTTCATTTTAACCTTCGGCAGCTGAGGATCAAGGCTCTGCACATTCAGAGACTGTTAAGGATATTTTACACTGTGCTATATTTCTACAGAGTTCATCTCGGTTACTCTCTGTGCTGGAAGATAAATTCAACAGACAAAATGTGAGGTGTAAACAGTGTTGGGGGTCATAAGGTATAGCATGATTGTATCATATCACTTTTCCAAGTAACACAGGAATGTAACACACTACTCTTTGATATCAGTAATGACAGTTGCAGTTGGTGGCCTGGTGAAAATTTTGTTAATTGTCTAACACACAACAAATTAACCATGGTATGCTAATTGCACTGAATTAAAACCTGCGTAGGTCATTGTCCCGTGCTCTCTCAGAAATCATGTGCATGCAACTGCCTCTGTGGTGATCGTAGGAGGGAGGAACATAAACAACAAACTGTGTATTGGGGGGGAGGAAACTCCCATAGTAATCTGTCAGAGCACTTTATCAAAAGAAAAAAAAGAAAAAAAAGAAAAAGGCAATTGGTGGCCAGAGAACCACATCTTGTTACAGAGAAAGGTAAGGTTAAGATCAGTTTTGGGCTGGCTGTGAAACAGTACTGCAGGGAGAAACTAATGGAAGATAAGTATTGATCATCTGACTTTGCATTTCCCTTCAGCTCTAAAAAAAAATCCTTTATTCTATTTTGGATCACTGTTTTGTTTTACTAGCCCACAGCTTCGCTCTCATCAACTTTGGTTCCAGCATTAACAGGCAGCTGATTTTTGAAAAAAAAAAAAAAAAAAATACACAATGATAAATGCACTGTACACCTGCCCAGCACCAGGAACAAACAGCATCAGGAGTTGGTGGAGATCAAAACATAGCTAAAAGGAGAATCAATACCGGACTTACTATACGTTCACCAAGTTGCGGGGAACATGACTCTAAATGAATGCTGATGTTGTTCTGTTGATGCTGAATGTGTAAACTGGCAACTGTTTACTAACACATGTGCCATAAGAATTTAATGAGGCGATAATGTGTGTTTTATTTTCAGCTTATTTTACTGCCCCCTAGTGGCCAAATATGTAAGTGATGAGAGAATTGTGAATACTTTCAGAGCTGATGATGAGCGTGTCGTGACACTTTTCAGGTAACATAAAACATAGTAATAAATTAGTATAACTCAAGGTTATTTTCTCCTCACTGGATCCCTTGAGCCTCCTTTGTATGAAAAGATATGAGAACAGAACTGAACAGAACAGCTATATTGCAGTTTTTCACAACCTACAGTAAAAATAAAACTAATGTTCCTTGAGTATTTATGTTGGTGTTTGCAAACAAGTCCCTGCATATGTGATTGACTGTGTTAGGTCTGTGTGCACCAGTGAATTTAATGATTTTTTATAGACAGCCTAAAAGTTGTGTCTGTCTGTGTGTGTTCAGCTGAGGTGCCACCTATGCTGTACTTTATAAGAAGTACACAACACAGGGAAAGGATGTTTAAACTTTCTCACCCCTTCTTCAGAGGAAGCGTGTGTGTGTGTGTGTGTGTGTGTGTGTGTGTGTGTGTGTGTGTGTGCGTGTGTGCGTGTGTGCATGTGTGTGTCAAAGTGAGTGTGTGTGTCAATGTGAAGTCTTTGATGTATGATCAAGGATTCTTATTGTTCACGGCATGACTCCGGCTAGCGTAAACACCACACAACACTTTCATCTATCATGCACACAGATAGCCACACACCACACCTACACTTGCACAGGTAAGACAGACAGAAAGGCACACATGCACTTACATGCACGCGCACATCTACAAGAATACATACACTTTCATTTACACAGAGCCAAATGCACATCATTCACTGAATGCTGCAAAATGAAATGGAAGAAAAGGGGAAGTAGGGGAGGACTTGAAGGCAGCACTCTCACCCACACTCCATTTGTTCTTTCTTTTGTCCCTTCACTATTTCATTCTTTTCAATATCCTCCCCCCTTGCCCTCCCTTTCTTACCATCCCTCGATACTCACTCTTCCTGTGTCATTGTTTCCTATCCCCCTTTCCCTTTTGAATCCACATTAACCTATGAAAGCTTTATTTTATCTTCACATTCTTTGGTGTTTCCCATCTTCCCTTTGTAAACTGTCTCTATGTATTAGCTAGCACTTAGCATTTTTGCATTCACATCAGTTCACCCCCAGTTCTTACCTTTAAAGCATTTCTAAATAACTAGACCCTGAGTGTCGTCTCCACGGGCCCCATACATCACACTTCATTCTCTCATCCACCATTTCATCTTCTCTTTTATATCTTCATCGTTTAGCGTTTCCATATTCATCTTTTGGAATCATATCCCAGTATGATTTCCATAATATTTTAATGGCCTCTCTGCATCACATTTTTTTCTCACTAACCAAGCTTTGTGATTTTCCCTCCTCTCTTCTGATTTTTTTTCTTCTGCTGCTCACCTTTCAAATAGACTCTGGATCTTTCATGCTTTCAATACCTGTTTCAAAACTTGCCTTTTAAATGGTCTCTTAGAAACTAAAGTCCCAAGGTAATATACATACACCTAATTTCTTCTTCTTATACACCTGCATATTTATTTATTTCTCAGCATTCAGTTATTTTTTTATATATATATTTTAGTTAACTGTGTTTTTTGTCTTGCAGTGTCCTTTGATAGACTGAAATATTATAAGCACCTGAAAGGGTATGTGAATGTATGTTTTTATATGTCTGCTTTATTAAGGGCACATTTGTGAAACTCAAGGTGCAAGATGGAAAATGCAGTCAAGTGCAAATTGTGCAAAGCGCATTTTTGAAAACAGTATTTCTGTAAAAATTGTTGTGGTTGCACAAAATCTTCAATGAATTTCACATTTATTTATCATTTTGTAATGCAGAAGGAAATGAGAGCCATTAAATAAACCATGCTGGAAATGTAATAGTGCCAATAAGCCAATTTGAAGATGTAGTGTAGGAGAAATGTGGGTTTTCTTTAAAAAGACATGTTACCCCTGCGGTGATGCACAAGGGCTCCAGGCTGTGCTCATCAGTCTGCAGGCTGCGGGATCATACATGTTCTCTGTGACGCAAGGTTCAAGACTGTTAAACTTTTATAGTGCATTCAATTTAATGACACAGAGGGTTATTAACCAAAATAATTTGATGTTAACTGGTTCAGATACTTTACTAGTTGGAAGACATGGAAAAAAACACAATGTTTACATCACTATGAATGGGAACCTATTGTTAATGTTGCTGTTTTCTGTTGGAAATAATCACCAATACAGAAATGTTGTATTATTGCAGTTTGCTTATTTATACTTACTATATACAATATACTGTATATATACACATACCTATACACATACTGTATACACACAAAAGAAAATCTAGCATTCCTCAGAAGTGTGGACAGGACTGGGCACTGTAATGTCAATTCATAACTTTAATGTGATGCCAAGAGGAAGATTTAAGCCTGCATATCACATGCCCTGCTATAACTCTACCCCTGTGTTTGTTCTCACTTAAACATTGAGCTGTGAATTTGCAGTAAATCCCCAACTGTGGAGAAGTTCTGAAAAAACAGTGGGAATGTGCATGTGTGGATCTGTGGTACAGTCCACTTCAAAGAGTTCAGTTTTGAGGGACAATTTGCATCATATCATGTTCTGTAGATGGAGATGAATAAAAATGATGAAGGGCCAGTTAGTTCAATAAGAAACGGTAAGAATCTAATGTTCAGTGTGCAGCGATACACAGTTTGCAATAGTGAGAAGAAAAGTGTGTTGCAGTCCGGAAAATCTGAGCCTCACATAATCTGAGCTGTAAAGTGACATGACAAAACAGTGCAATCTGGGAAAAAAATCTGTGTCAGCTGATACAGCTGAGCAACATAAGTAAATGACATTGTTTTGTAATGATGCTTGACTGAGCAAAAATGTCCCAGTGGGCAAATGTGTGATATGTTGATTCCTCTGTTCATGCATCCCATCCCAGCATCTCTCCCTTGGGTTTTTAGTGGGAGGAGCTGAGGAGCTGAAGAAATGCACACACACACACACACACACACACACACACACACACACACACACACACACACACACACACAGTGTGTGTGTACGTGTTTGTGTATGTGAGTACGTTTCATTAAATGCCTGGATTTTATGAGTCCTTGGATATCCATCCTCCCTCTGCACCCTGTCTCATTGTTTCCTTTCCCTCTCTCTTTTTCTCTCATCTATCCTCTTCACTATATGTACAGTTCTACTGGTAAGCACATAAAGAATGACAAATTATAACAATTCAAATCAAAGTGTCAACCAGTGCTGGGCAATATCCTTGCTATGCCTTCCTGTTTCTCAACTGGGTATTGTCTAATAAAGTAGAACTTGCCCCTTACTTAAAACCTTGATTTTAACAAGACAGGGTAAACTGAGAGTTTGGTTGATGAATGTTCTCCAGTGGTTCTTTAAATGATGCTGGGCTTTGTCTTCCTATTGTAACTGCTCCATGTATGTTGTTTCAATTACTCTGTGTGTGAGAGAGAGAGTAAACCAATTTGGATGAAACTGTATAGTCATCTTGTAGCGTCTTGTTGGTGTTCAGTAGCATGCTGTATTGATTAATAAGCGTTATTTCCCTTGGGGAAATGTTGATGTTACAGTGTGTTGTACAAGACCAAACAGCCCACAAAGAGAGGATTACACAGATACATTAATATAAAGGCATATTTCAGTAAAGTCAGACCATTATCAATACATATCTTCAAAGAGCAAGTTGTCTTGCATAACCTTGTTTTTTTTAAAGCGTGAAATAAATCCAGTGACGGATATCCACCAAAGGACACTGGAGCAATGAGGTTAATTAAAATGTTGCAGATTAAAAAAAATATATGTATCCCAAAGTATCAGTGGAGGACACACCTCCTAAGTACTTTGACAAAATAGTCACAACTAAAACTCCACTTACTTGCTTTTTCTGGAGCACTAATGAGGTCATCCAAAGCACTTTGTGGACATAACAGTCTTACTAGGGTTTTGGGACATCTTGCCTACGTCAGTGTTCTTGTCCATCTGCTAATGAAGACTCATAATACAATTCAAAACTCTTAGTTTTTAAGTCTATTATAATAGTCTAATATTATTAAAAAATGGGACGTATCTTTGTATCTATGAGGCATATGCATGATACATGATTCAAAATGCTATTTTGGTGAAATATATGAGAAACACACCTTTAAAACGTCACATCATTACTGCCACCACCAGTGCCATCTTTAAACTATCAGATCAAAAAACAAATCAATAGTTACATATTCATCTGAATTAATATTACATTATAGTTTTAGTTCCTGCTCACAAGTATTTATTCACTTGTCTTTGATGACAAAATGGACCAATGAAATGATTTCATCTGATCCCATAATTTGACAGCATATTATTAGGCATGGCCTGATTTCTTTCTTGCATCTCTCTCCTGTATCTTCCTGTTTTTCTTTCTCTCGGTCTTTCCCTCTAGATAGTCAGATGACTTCTGAACAGATTGAACAGAATATTAATTGCCTTCCTAATTTATGTTAATTTATGCTAATCTACACACTCATCGACTCTCAACGGGCTCGTTATCTAGATCGTTTAGAACGGCCAGGAAGAGATTCAGTCTGTGTGACCCTGAAGGTTGCCAGTTCAACTCCCAATGAGCTGAGCCTCGGGGCCTCAGCAAGTCTATTCAACCCTCCGTGAACTGGCATAAAGCTCTACTCTTAAACTGGTTAATGCTTAGACAGAATTATCTAACCCATTAGAAAGAACAGACGCATACACCATAGTCACATGTAGGCAGTGACTCTTGTAATACAATCTGTGACACACAAATAGGGAAATGGAGGGCACGGTGCTCCTGTGAAAAAAAACAAACCCATAGGTTGTCCCTGGAAGCAGCTTATTACGACACATAGTTACGTTTTACTGTTAGTTGACCTCTAGCAGCCGTAGTAATATTGATAGGGGAAAAGGAGAAAGTCAAGTAACATATTTGGAAAGGCTGGAGTGGATAGATGGTTCAAACACAGAACTTTGACACAGTGGAAACTGCTGTTCATTTCCAGTGTGAAACCGTTAACATTGCTTCTTTTATCTATGACTGTTTCACAGGCTTAACCCAATATGGAAAAACTTATTTTAAACCACAAGATTTTCATAAATCTAACCATTTTTTTGTGCCTATAACTAACCAAACAGTAACCACTTCACAACCTTAACCGTGTGTTTATTATTGTTCACATGACAATGAAGGTCCAGCACGTACGCTGCTGGTACCTGCCTTGTGTCTGAGGGTAAGAACAAGCAACCTATATGGTTGTTTAAGTTTAAGGAACACGCAAGAAACACACAAGCACTGATAAAACAATTATTACAAATGTTTTTGAAACATGACTAGTGTCCATTTTAAAGATATACTGTGAGTGACGTTCTTTTAATGCCTTTCAAATGATTAAAGTGCTTCTCATGGTTTGTTTGAAAGAAAAGAATACAAATAGAGCCAGAGAGCATGACATGCCATCTTGTTTTTTACAGATTTTACAGCAAATGCTTTACTTGAAAGGCTTAGGGCTAGAGACACCAAGCAGATGAGCGAGAAAAATACAGGATCAGGAATTAAATGTGAATAGAGGACCTGATGGGTAAGTGCTGTATGTGGTATTCATTTAAATTTTGGAAATTCATAAATTGCCATTTAAATCCTCTCAAACAGCAGTTTCACGCACTGAATGGAAACTGTGAGTTCTGCCCCCTTTAGTAACAATGTTAAAAAATTTTAAAACGTGTATTGCTTTAATTGCTGTAACTGCAATAGCTTGTATGTATAAGGATTTGTTTTTTTGTTTTTTTTTAGTGAACCATAGAAAAGATGATTAAACTGCATTTAACATGTGTATCTAAACAGCCACTGCATCAATTATAGACAAGGTTCACTTTACTTCTGTATAAAGCTGTATGAAGTCTTCTGTTGCTTTCTCAGGCATTTTCTAAAATCTGATAAAATAACTGATAACGATGTCTTCAGCCTTCTCAGACTGGGTTTGGAGGTTTCACATATTCAACTGGAAGTCTTTGTAGGTGTGGAGTTGAAAAGATGTATACTTTAGCCCATCAGGGAATGCTTGAGAAAATACATGAGTTGCAATATAAAAGTCAGAAGGTCTTAGCTTTACTGATTTGCCTTTGGAAGTGCTACATTAAAACACTGGGGTATCACGGTGAACACCATCCATATGTGATGTAGCATCATACTAAAGAGAAAAACTATGACACAACACTCCCTAGCAGCCTGGGTTAAGTTACTTTTTAAAAGTGAAATGCAGCACCATCTTTATCTACACCGTCCTCAGTAATCAGTAATACATGTTCTCCAACCCATTTCCAACCAGCACCTTCAGCTTAACATGTTTTTGAATTGAAATCTACACATATTTATTATTTTCTGTTTTTCTTTCATAAGGTGTAATTTTGTAGTTTTATTACTAGTGTGGGTGCATTCACATGTGTCTGTCTCCCTTATGTTGTTGTGATGACCTAATTTCTCCACAGACTTTATTAAAGTTTCATCTTATCTTGTCCGGTCGGCTCCTGTGAAGGGTACAACAAAATAAAGATGTTCAATTTTAATTTTCCCAGCTAGTGAGACCGGCGGACTCATGTATGACACATACACACTCTGTTGAAAGCCACCAGCAAAAAACATCCACAGATGTTTTTCAATTTCTGATCTGATCAAGCCCAGAGCAAGACACACACACACACACACACACACACACACACACACACACACACACACACGCACACACGTGACACAACGGAGTGAAAGAACACCTTCTGTATTCATGAAAAATTAATAAAGCTGCTAACCGTTCCAGCTCCAAATGTCTGCATGTTTATGTGTGTGTGTGTGTGTGTGTGTGTGTGTGCGTGTGTCATGCACTGGGCTCGATCAGATTGAGCTAAGCTGAAACAGAGGGACGCAGTGAAGCATGACAGTGTTTGTGTGGGTTTGTGTATGATGGAGGATTTGGGGAAATCCCGTTGCTCTGCTCTTAATAAGAGCAACAGCACCTTTCTGTCAAACAAAAGCTGCCTCCAGAACCAAAAATAATGGATAAAGCTTTTTCACATTAAAGTTCAAGGTCTGAAAGGTAATGCTGACAACAAAAATAACGTATATACTGTCACAAAATGGATGACTGACTCTGCCATACCAGATGACTTTGTCCTTTGTTTGTTTAGTGTTAACTCGGTGTAGCCTTACCCAGTGTAATTGCTGCCCTTATACAGATGGTAGTGACATTTCTGCTCATTTGAACCCTCATAGAAGGAGACAACCAAAGAAACATGTTTGATAACAATTGGGACATCCCACTCGTGGTCAGGAGCATTGGAGGGCAATTAAATGGAGGCATGCTGACTCTCACACAACAGGAGAGCGATGGGGCTCCATAATTACCCTGCCGACATGCCGATCCAGAAAACTCATCACTCGTTACAGGTGTAAAGAAACGCTTTGCTTCCAAGCAAATAATCCCACAGTTCTGATTCTTTGCAGCCTCCTACACTCAAAGAAATGAAACAAGCAGCATTGCATTAAAAATATAGTATTAGATGTCAGGGCTACAAAAAATACCACAGATTCAAACCAATGTAATCAGCTAACTTTAAACGTACTAGCCCTTGAACTGAAGCATTTTCCGTACTCACAGACATATGCAGTGCATACAAGGCACACAAGCAGGGAAGCCTTTTACCACCACCATAACTTGTGCACCATGAGGTTCTTGCCAGTTTTTTCAAAGCTAGCCTCAACTCATTCAGGGTTAATATATATATATATATATATATATTCATATAAAAGTGAATCGGCCTTAACAGACAATAAAGTGAAAAGTGAAAAGAGCAAAAGTACTTTTGTATCTGTTTTGACAGGTTGACAGTGATATTAATTCAATGTAACTCTATAATTTAATTAACTAAATTTGGTTAGATTTACTTATTTGCTTATCACTTTACTACCAATTACCAGTTGGGACCAGTTGACAAAACTAGATTAGGTAAATACGGCATATCATTTTTTTTTTCTTTTTTGTATTGATTCGTTTTAACTGCTTTTATATCGTTGCATCATGTTCCTCTGAGATTCTTTGATTTTTGGGTGAGACTAAGATTGTCTGTCTTCATAGGTGAAATTTCAAAAGAAAAGGAAGACTGATTTGATTGCAAAGCCCATTTTTGTTAAAGCTGAACCTCCATCACCAGAAACCTAAATATGATTCCACCTTTAGGGTTTGGATTAGGGTCAAGTACCGGTCATGTATATCATCAGCAACTTCCTATTAAAGTGTCACAATTGTCTTTTGTAACAGAACAACACAGTGGCTTAGATCCCTTTCATCTTGTTCCACTTTGGTTTTCTTATTGTCTCAATTTCAGATGATTTCCTATTTTTCATACCTATTAATATTTTTGTTGCTATTTGCTAAATGGAGATATTAAGATAAGATAAGATAAGATGAGATAAGATAAGATAAGACTTGTGTTTGATTGGCTGTTCCTGCTCTGAACACACATGATGATTTACTGTCTACTGTGATACATGTGGAGCTATTCATGATTACTACTATGATTCACTGTCTGTATGTCACTTGACAAATCCATAGTTTTCTTCGGTTTTAGTAAAGAACATTTTCACTAGAGAAATTGCTCCTTCAGACCGTTATCAAATATGATTCTTTGAAGTGTGATAAATATGAGCCCTGATCTCAGCCTGTTCTGCTGCGCACTGTGCAGATTAGTTAGCAAATCACATTATTATTGTATTCCTGTAAGATTGTATTCTAGCAACCATAAAGAACATCAAATTTGAATTTAGTCGAAACAAAAATTAATCTAAAATGGCATAAAACTGACGTAACATTTAGACTTTTAAAAGAAAAATGCATTTGGAGTTTGCATTTTATTTCAGCATTTTTTTTCTCTCACAACGATAATGTAACATACGGTAAGTGCACACCTGGCCTGCAACACATGTAGACACACACACACAACCACACACACACACACACACAGATATGATCCTACAATGGCCTAGTTTAAACCCTCATACACATACTCCAATACAATTTCAAAGGCTTACTGTCTCTCCCTCTTTTTCATGCACACATACTTAATATTCTTGTTGCCCCCTCTCTCCCACTTTCTTGCCTTCTGCCTTTCACTCACTCCCTCTGTCTCTCTGTCTTTTATGCACACACACACTCTTACACACACAAAGGTTCGCCCTGTCTTTCAGCTTAAGCAGAGATTGTCATGAAGTCATGCAAAGTTTGAACTAAAGAATGTCAACCAAGCACGTCAGATTAACACAAGGCTGGCTCCACTAGATAGAGCACACACACACCCACACACTCTCTCACACACACACACACACACACACACACACACACACACACACACACACAGAACTGCACATATATGCACATGTAACACATCAAATACACGTGCACACTCTCAAAGACACACACATTGATTTGCTAAGACCCTGACTGACTGACATATCAGACATGAGTAGATGACAGAGAGAGCGTGAGAAAGAGAGAACGAGAGAGAGAGAGAGAGAAAGCAAATGGCATAAACAGCTGGGAGAGTTCAGAGAATAAAAAGCAGTAATATCAGAGAAAAGGAAACATAACTGGGGTCATAATTACTCCAATCACTTAACGTACCTGAGCTAATTCTTCCAGGACAGAGTTGAGATGAAGTTAGAGAAAAATGTTGTAACGCTACAGAACTAAGCAAATACATCTAATCTAATGTAGGAATCTAATGTGGGGCGGCTGTGGCTCAGGAGGTAGAGCGGGTCATCCGCTAATTAGAAGGTGGTTGAATCCCTGGCACTTCCAGGCTGCAAGTCGAAGTGTTCTTGGGCAAGATACCGAACCCCACTTTGCCCGTTTGCTGTTCCATCAGTGTATGAGTGTCACGTACGAATGGGTGAATGTGGCAAGTATTGTAAAGCGCTTTGAGTGGTCAGTAAGACTAGAAAAGTGCTATATAAGATCAAGTCCATCTACCATTCAATGTATCAAATGTATCTTAGGTTTCTTAACTTCTACTTTTGTAGAAACACAACCTGGCAGGGGTTTGCCCTCTAGGGTTTTAGCAGAAGAAGAAACCTTGTCATTGTTTCTCAAGTGGTAAAATAATTATAAACTTGTGAATGCAAAGAACCAGGACAGCTATACAGAAGGGAAACCATACATAGTATATTGTCCTGAAGGTGGGTGTAGAAAATAGACTATAACATTACACTTCGCATACAGCTGAGTCAACACTGACAGCAAAGAAAAGTACAACTACATAATGATAACAATAATAATAATAATAATAATAATAATGATAATAAATAAGAAATAATAATAATAATAATAATAATAATAATAATAATAATAATAATAATAAGCAGCATCTGGACCATTTGTGGACAGTTCAGAGATGCTTTACCAAAGCAATTGAAAAGGGAATCAATGTGAATAACACCTCCAGCTCAGGTTGTGACTCAACAGAACTGAGCTTCGCAATATTTCTAGGTTGTAAAAAACATGTACGGGGCAATGATTTAATCAAAATGTATACCTTATCTTAGCTGCAAGAAATTGGTAGATATCCAGTCTTTAATGGCAATCAAACAGCTGAGCAAAACAATTCGTGTGTTATCAGGCTTAAATGTGACATAAGCTGAATGTAGTCAGCATAACAGTGACAGGATGTACCTCTGCATTTGCTAATAATTTTACCTAAGGGAGGTATATATAAAGCAAATAGTATAGGACCCAAGACCAAACCCTGAGGTACATCACAAGAAAAAGCAACAATATCAGACCTGTAGGGACCAAGTAACACAGAAAAGCTCTTATCCGAAAGATAGGAGGAAAACCAGTCAGAAACCCACCCACTGTCTAAGTCTTTCAGTCATGATTCTACAGTGTCAAAAGCTGTCCCTAGATCCAGCTGCACCATAATGGAACACTTGCCTACAGGAGATCACACGATCACATCATTAGAGACTCTGAGAAGAGCAGTTTCAGTGGAATGCCTCTGATGGAAACCAGACTACAGAATATGCACAACAAATAGAAGAATAAAAATCAAATAAAATTGGTCAATATACATACAGTAATAGAAAATAAACACAATGAATAACAAAAATAAAAATAGAGTAGAATAGCTCAACATACCTAGTAAAAAAATAAATACAACAACTGTATCCTCAATTTAAATATACTAGGTTTTGACCTTGTCTTGTTTCATAGGAGGCTAAACAACTGCATGATTAAACGAACCGGGGACACAGCCAGATAGCAGTGAGATGTTTATAATAGAGACCAGACATGGAGTAGAGGAGGATTTCATACTGCCCACCAGCTCAGTGAGGTCTTGCAGGGAAATGGGAAAGAGAGAGTCCAAAATTGATGGCCAAATTGGATATGTGGAGAGGCGAGTAGAAGAGGGGGTAATATTAGTCCTGACATTTCAGATCTTATCCACAAAGAATGAAAGAAAATTACTACAGTCCTTCTTTGTCAAAACAGGCACATCAGGAGGTTCAGGAGTGCACATGTTATTAATCATGTCAAACAGGACTTTCTTGCATTTACCAGTGGAAATAAGGTTGGCGAAATAAGAAGCCCTTGCATCTTTAATCATGTCGATTAGCTCAGTTAAGAGGTTTTTGTAATAAAGCCGGTGAACATGAAGCTCCGTGGATTTCCACAGTCACTCTGACCTTCGACATTTATGCCTAAAACTATGAATAGAGTCATTTAACCAGGGAGATGAATTAACATAAGGGGTAAATTGCATTTTAATAGGAGCCACCTTATCCAAAACAGAGGAGCAATGTGAGTTAAAGGATTTAACAGCCTAAGGGTGCGTGAGAAGACAACACTACTTTCGGGTCAAAAGTTGCAGAAAACTTTTCAGCAGTCAGTTGATTTACGATGTGAGACCACTTTCAAAGTTTACTGGGTAATGGATTTATATTAATAGACAGGTTGAATAAAACACAATTATGGTCAGTAACAGACAGCTCTTCAGAACAAATGGAGTCAATATTTAAACCATTTGTTAAAAAAAACAAAGGTCCAGAGTCTGCCCCTTAATGTGTGTGGGACCAGACACATGTTGAATAGAATTAAAAGACTCAGTGATGTTATCAGCTGTGGTGTAATCAGCTTTAAAGCTGCAGGGGATGTGATCAAGGTGAATACTACAATCATCAATAATCAACATAACTCTGTCCAACCTTATGATGGAAAGTAGAAAAAAAAAGAAATCACAGAATTCAGATAAAAAAAAGAACTGCTAAAACCAGGGGGACACTGGATTAAAATGCAATAAAATAGATCAGAACAACCAACTTTAGTTATCTCTAGTGCTCAGCATCAAACTCTGACAACAGCTCCTGAAGAAGAGAGTGAGTCCTCCTCCCTGGCCCGAGTACCCTTGAGTGCAAGTAAAACTACAATCAGGCGAGCACAGGTCAATTAGAGCGCTGTAATCCATAGTGTTTTGCTTAGTGTCAGTTATTTACAATGAAGCACGCATTTAACAGTGCCATCCGGAGGGGCACAGACTCATTGATATCAAGATTAAGAGGACAGGAAGGACGTGTGCCTGATAAAGTCTGGTGACAGGGTTAATGACAGCCGAGACTAATGGAGGAGCTAACGCAGGGGACAGCACTCTGATGTACAGATTGAGGTGGATGTTTCAGGAGAGGGAATGAGATGTAAACAGTCAATCACATGGGGTGGACAGGTCAGCAATAAACTGAATGTGATACTATGATGGGCAGTGGAGCCATGGCGTTGTTGCTGTCAAAAACTTATACTACAAGTCCAACGGCTAAAATCCTTATCTAGTAAAAGGTATTGATAAAAACAACCAATATTTAAAAACATGTATCATAAAAAGCAGCTCAAAACCAGATAAAAGGCCGTTTAAAAATTGCTTTAAGAGAGAGCTTTCTGGGTAACAAATACATTGGAAGCAGATTATGTTGAGAAGAAAAGAAAATACCTGGCAGACAGGCAGTTGAAAGCATGTTTCACAAATCTCAATAACTTCCAAAAACAAGTGTCAGTAGTAAAGAAGTGGTGAAGTTTCCCAACAAAATGGCCACAATCCCCACAACCTCTGCCTTGCCCCCCTCCATATCGCTGGGGTCACTCTATGTCCCCAACTGAACACTTGTCATGTCAAGTGTCTCGGATCTGGTTAAAATCCAGATGAGATTTAATACACTGTGTGTCACTGTTGGCAAGGTCACAAATCTGACCACTGTTTCTGTGGTTTTCCACAGAGCAACAGAGCAAACCAACAGCTGTGTAATCTGAACGTCTTAGCGGATAGTTGTGTTAAAAAGGAAATGTGTGTGTAAATGTCCCAAAATTAGCGCGCTGTAATGATTAATTGACAGAAAATACCACAGAGAACACATTTAGCATGAAGTGTTATATAGAGTGCAGCTTCACTTTGCACTGATCTTTGTTATACACAGTGCTTGACCTCTCTCGCCCTCAACTCTCTGTCTTTCTCTCTCTGAATATTAAAAAGCTGACAGCAATGTGGCCATTAATATTAACACTCGCCATGCATATGTAATAACATTTAGTCATCATGGATTCAGCACTTTCACTGAAGGGATTCGTGCCTTGAAGAGCAGTGAAAATATTTTCTACTAACCAGGTACTTGCCATATTGTGAAGCAAAAGTTTCCACAGTGATAGTTTCATTAGAATCATCAGTGAGATGATTGTCCTGATTAGCTGCCAGCCAAACTCTTAACTTTTGTCTCTCTCTTCCTCTCTGTCCCCTGGACTCGCTCTCCACCTGGCCTGCTTTTCACAGAGTCATGTAGTTAAATAATTGAGGTGGCGGGTGCGCTGAGTCTCGGCTAAAATAGAGCCGACGTTTGCAGCGGAGCACTTGATAGGTGACCTCTTCAACCTTCCAAATTCAAGTCTGGATAAATCTTCTGCACTGCTCTACCATGCTTGACTCTACCACAGAGACACAAACATTGCTATCAGCCTTTTATGTCATAGCGGGTTGCTAGGTATTTCTACTGTGAGAGAGACAATGACATGTTGAATTTGTTCCTTTTCCTTACTGGGCAATTGTCACAATGGAGATTAAGTTTCAACATTTTTTGCAACCTAATTTTCACACTCATTCGCATAGCTCCCTCAAAGCTCCCTCTCATTCTCTCTGTGTCTCTCCCAACCAGTGCTTTTCTCACACTGAAGAGAAATGCAGCTGAACAAGTGAAGCACTGTTAAAATCAAGTGTACAGTCAAGAGCCAACAATGGTATTGGAGTGGAAAGTAGCATACAGCAGAGCTCTACTTGGCCTCTGCTGCCTGGTCTGTCTGGACATTTAACCACTCAACACACACTCACACATGCACAGATGGGTGACAAATTAAAGGAAAAACCAAAATAAAGGGTCTCAGTAAGGTTTGTATTGATTTGGAGTGATGCTTCCCTCTAAGGGGACATGTGGACCCAAACCATGCCAGCAAAAATGTCCCCCGCAGTATAACAGAGGCACAGAATCCGCTCACTGTAGGGGTCAAGCATTCAGGCCTGTAACATTCTCATGGTGAATCTGACCGCATCACTTTTTTTCCACATCTCTGTAGAGTTTTCATCTTTGTAATGAGAGGTTAATGCACTGCAACCCTACTATGATATCCCTCTCTATGTAGATGTGGGTGGACTGTTCTTGCTGACACAGGCTGATCACATCCAGCGTTGAGATTCACATGAAGGAAGAGTTGCTCTTCTGTTTTTCCTTACATATTGCTCTTATGCACAAGAACCACAGTCATCAAATCCCTCTTGACCACAGTCTCCGACTTTATTTACTGACGTCTTTCCCATAGATCTAAATACCTTCAGTCACTGTTCCTATTGAAACACCAGCCAGTTAAGCATCTGTGTCTGAAGTTCCTGCCATCCGTGACCTGCTAAGCGTTTTTATACCACATGTGCCACAGATCATGATTAGATGTTACTTGCTTAATCGTACCATGCAATTCACCTGTGTTGAAGCATCCGCATTCGCTTTCTCCACTCATTTATTCAGGTTTTTTACCTTAATTTGTCACCTGACTGTACTCCATTGATATCATTATGTAAAACTGTAACCATCCATGTAGAGCTAAGAGAAAGGGCAAAAAAATGTACAAGCTCATACTGTAAGATCTATAAGACTATACAGGATGAGGATGAACTCATAGACTTTCCATTACAGTGACTGAAGCACAGTGACTGTGTGTCACCTGACAGATGTTGGTATTAAAGGAAACCATGATAAATCATAAACAACTGCTCATTCTGTCACTCTAACAATGCGTGATGAAACATGGCAATGGAGCCTGGCAAGAGAAGAAATTTTCAACTTAGTGCTTACACACTTTTGTATTGCAGGGCATGTCTTCAATCTGGTGGCTATGGGCCTAAAAGTTTGAGAACCGAAGATCTAACCAAACTACTTCCCTGGCCCTGCTTTCACCTCTCGAAGCTGTCACACAGAGGGGTCTGAAGCATTTCAAGCCCCTGGCTTTTGAATTTCTAACTCAGTTGTAAAGAAATAATAGCTAAAGCTTTGCTTACTGGCTAAAATTGTATTTTGGCCTCAGTGACTCCAGTGGCAGAACTCTTTTAGATAGACATCTCTGGTTTGCTGACTGGCTGGAATTGGATTTGTTGCATGAGCAGGCAGAAAACATCCAAGCGACTGCTAGCAATCTGTTGGTTTGGTTACCACATGCACAGATGCAAACACACACACACACACACACAGACGCACGCACACGCGCACACATGTGCACGCACACACGCACGCACACATGCACGCACACAAACATATGCACACACATAAATTTGAGATTACATAGGGATCACACTGTGTTGGTCTTTCTATAGATGTGAGGACACTCAATGACATAATGTACTAACTCCTTACCCTAACTTTAACCATCACAGCTAAATGCTATCTATACCCGAAACCTAATTCTAACCTGAACCTTAAAACCAGTTGTTAACCTTCAAACAGCCATTTGAATTTGTGAGCACCACACAAAATATTCTCACGGTGATGGTTTCAAACCAAAATGTGTCCACACAACCATAGAAAAACATGTGCACACACGATTCACTAACACTCTCCCACTGGCTAGGTTGTAGAGTTGTGGACTGTGTTGACAGCTTTCACTGTGAGAAGTGAAATCTGTCAAGGATTATTCTGTTTCGTGTGTGTGTGTGTGTGTGTGTGTGTGTGTGTGTGTGTGTGTGTGTGCGTGTGTTGGGTGGGGGGTGGGGTTGTGGGCAGTGATTTTGTTGCACTCCAGTTGTGGAGGGAATTTGACTGCTGATATGCTCATTGCAGCCCAGGGCAAGACAAGTGCATGTGTGCGTATATCTGTGTGTGTTTGTTTGTGTGTCTGTGTGAGTCATTGGTGGTGAGAGAAAGCGACATTTGGGTAGGCAGGAAGTGACCTGTATATCAGACGCGAAGCAACACAGTACACACACACACACACACACACACACGGACACGCTCTTGTCTCACAACTTGTTTTATGGTGAATCTATGCTTGGATGAACCAAAGCAGAATGCCGAAAAACATGGCAGGAAGAGACAGACTAAGGCCGGAGTTATACTCGCTTTTTAAACACACATTCGCATAGACGACTGGCTGCGTCGTGAACATAATTGCTCACTTACTTGCCAATGTACTACACGTGTTACTACAGGGTACCTCTAGAGGGCACACTAGAGACCTCAGACCATATAGATTTACTAATTATACACCACAACACACACTGAGCCTGTCAGTCCAGCAGAGCAATAATAATACAGACTTGATCGACTGGTTTGTCTTCAAAACTTTACACCATTGTTGTTGCTGCTGACGTGCCTATATCCTGTCACGTTCCCATATACCGCCCTTACTGTTCATGTGCGTATTGCATCATGTGGACGTGTAGCATTCATTTCCTAGGATGTGCACAAGCGATGCTCCATAAGGACGCAGGATATCTATGTGAGATACCCACCATTAGCCATCATTAGCACATGAACGCAGAGTTAAAAGAAAGTATATCTCTGGCCTGAGAAACAGGGAGAGAAACAGTATATATAGTTTTGCTCTTTTAAAGAGAGGTTTGCAAACCAACTTGTTTTGACTGGAGGCACTTAACAAAACATCATTTATGACAAAAAAAAATGCACTTACTCTCTTTACTTTATATCAATATACATACTGAATATAGTCAGTTTTGCATTAAGTGTATCAATTTTGTATTAACTACTTTAATTTTTTACCTGAATGTAGATAAGTATATGCATGTAAATGTGCTAGACATATTATAACATAGCTACATATTCCCATGAATAAAATCAATTATGTGAATAGACTAAAATTGTAATTTGTAAAATCTGTTGAAACATTCAACCAAACAGAAACAGTAAATCATAACATACATATGAGAGAAAGGAAGAAAGAGTAATGCAAATGAAAACAGGGAGTTGGTTTATGTAAAACTGTATATTGCATGTATGGGAGCTGTTGTATATGTTGTCTTCTCATCTGTACGGGATCATCATTCTGCTCAGATACTGTGCTGTGCACTATGGAAAAATCTTCACTTACCACAAAGGAAAGCCACCCGTAAGGACCCACAAACCATCACCCATTATAACTTAGATTTGTGTGACCACCAGCTGATTGGTCACAAAGACTCGGAGCCAATCATAAACAAGGAGCTGTGTGCAGTCTGTGTGACCTCAAATTGAGTTATTTCAAACTGGAAGAGGCATACACAGGGTCGTAACTGTGGAATAAATGTAGACTGTTGTAAAACCATGCAGGGGGACTTTTAAGCATCTGTATGTGCACGGGTGCTTGTGGCAGAATAAAACATCTGGAAAAAGTAGTTCTAAAAATGAATAAAGAATCACATTAATTGAAAGAGTTATTTTCTAGTACAGTATAACTCATCACAGACAACACTTAATCTTAGTGCTGGAGTAAGTTTTTAAAACCATTACTGGCAGAGTCTTACACCATGTCTTCAAAGGATGCGTAGTGTGAGCGACATGCTAGCACAGCAGCAGCTTCAGTGCTCTCTGTGTCTACACAGGATGCGTTCAGGCACAGTCTTGAGTGTAGGTCTCCTGTGTTTTGGCAGTGCTCAGAGCCGAACACTCAATCACTGTAGTTATGCACATAAAACGGAAGAAACTAGACTTGAAGTGTAACAGTATGCTTCGGATTGCCAGTATGCGGCCTGTATTGTTTGAAACAGAAGCATACCTGTTCCCAGTCTTGTGAGACAGTCAGAAAAATGTGGCTGAAATGCCTCCTGTGTAGACACGCTGTTAATGTGAACAAGAACGAATAGGTCAGAAGAAATCATCCACATCCTTGTTGAGCCTGTCACCTTTAGGTGGTTTTGATGGATCCTCTATTGGTGCTGTCAGTACTGTCTTCTGGACTGTCTGCTTCATGAAACAGCTTTGGATTGAAATGAAGGAGACAGAGTGAGAGAGATACCAGGCAAGAAAGTGAAGGAGAAATACTTATGCGTGTCTTTGCTTGATGCTACCTTACGTGTGTGTGTGTGCGCGCGTGCGCGCGTGCGTACATGCGCGTACATGTGTGCGTGTTTGTGGGTGTGTGTCTTTTGATCAATGAGCAGGGCGTCCGTGCAGCCAGCCTTGTTAATGTGTCTGACTGGGAATGACCCTTAAGGCGAAGGGAAGGACAGACGCATTAGGGAGAATGAGAGAGAGCGGGAAGACAGAAAGACGACGACATAGAAGAGAAATACAGAGGGAGAGAAAGCTGTTTTTTTCTTCAGGGAGGCTTCATCCTTCCAGAAGAGCTTTTCACAGACTTTAAACTAAAATTGCTGTGCCAAATGGCCAATACCCGACACTAAACAGCCATTTTCATGTTGTCTAATTCTCTAATTCACCAACTGTACTGACAATTAAGACTGCTGATCAATTTCCAGCCTGCAGCATTCCAGTTTTAACTTCTAAAATGTGTTTTCAGACACTGGGCAGACTCTAACAAATTGCTATCAGAGATCCTGTTTTATTTATTCAGAGCGTCACACCCCTGGTGCCTTCTGAGAGCATTCTGGCCGAGGAGAAGAAGCAGCAAAGAGTCAAAATCTTCAGGTTATCAGATAAACTTGCTGGTGGGAGAGCTGCCACTGCTACAGTGAAGAAACTCCACCTTTCCACAGCGTACGCAGCAGTGAGGGGGAATGTCAGCTTTAAACATGTAACTGACAGGAAGTTATTAACACTTGCAATCTTGTTTTTGTGACATATGTAAACTGAATGTTGACTCAGTGCCTCTGGTTAAACACACAAGACTCAAATAAAAACCGAACTGAACAGTAAATCACAAAAATCGTGACAATGACAAAGACAGAGCTCAGGACTGTGACCATTTTTTGAGAGTGTGCAAGTTGAAATTTCACATGGTCACATTCGTTTGAGTGCACGATGATCATTAGGCTGTGTTAGTACTGTGTTTGCCACTGTGGCTGAAAGTAGTAGGCCTACTTTTTCTTCTTCACTGACTCAGTCAGTCTCTCAATGCCTACATGAAAAATGCAAACGATCCATTTAGCTGTTATGGTACCAAGTTCCAAAGATGAAGCTATCTATCCTCTTGGCTTTTATATTGATATATTTACTTTTACTTCTGTGTTATTCTTCAATTCAACATTGACACATGAAAAAATTTAGCAAAATTTGCTAACAAACTAAACCATATTTATAATTTGGTTTTCTCATTTTTCATTTTTTCATTCAAAATACAAAGACAAGGAAAACAGCACAGTTGTTGGTATTTTCGCTTTTTTCATGTTTGGTTAAAAATGAATAAATAAATGAATAAAAAACTGCCTGTACATAAACACGCCTGATGAGGATGAGAGTGCAGGCTGCAAGGAGACCGAAGCCAGTGAAGAAGGAAAAACACTACTTTAAACCACAATGCCGTTTAAAATACGAGGGGAATGCTATGCTGTGTGTGTATTGTAGGTAATGTGGCCTGTCCGTTGCACTTCTTTTCAGCGGTTAGATGAGAGTAATCGCTTAATGGACAAGAATGTAATGGAGTGCTATTAGTGGAAAAGTTAAAGTTAATCTGGAGTCTTTCAAGAGTAGGTTCCAAAGGGTATTGGGTGGCATTACTCAGACAAAACAGAAATGTAATATGTAATAATGTAATAGAAAATAGAGTATATAAGTAACACAGATTTACAGTGTGGAAAATGTCACACCATAGAGTATTCAAGGGAATTTTTTGGAGAACGGTAGCCCAGTTTCAAAAGGTTAAATGGTGATAATACTTATGGCTGTATAACTACATGTCAGAGATTTGGCACTGGACATCCTAATACTACTTATATAGGTTGCTGAGCCAAAAATTCAGAAATTGCTCAGTGTCCAACTCTGGAGCTGGCTGTGTTTGCCAAATCTATCTGTGTTATGGCTGTGGCTCTGATCGGTAAATGACAGGACACAGTGAGTGCTGGATGTGACTCCTGGCTGATTGGCTGGCTGGGTGTCCAAAGCTGCTCTAAAGGGGATTGTTCAAATGTAACAAGGGGATGATGGCAGGGGAAGCATTGTTTTGCTCTTTTTTTTATGTTCCGTTTCTGAGAAGAGAAGCATACTGTCTATAAGCTGTGTTAATGCCATGATCCAGGATTTATTTGGTAATTTAACAGAAAAGCTTATGTGAATATTAGCCTCTTTTTTTTTAATGATTCAACATAACTAACACTCACGGATGTTTTATTTTTTTCATTTTATTTATTAACTTATTTGTTTGTTTGTTTTTTGGCATTTTACACCTTTACTATTTAACAATATTGGAGAGATGACAGGATATGAGGGAGAGGGATGCAATAAAGGTCCATGGCCAGATTCACAACAGTTTCAGTTCATTGTCAGCATTTTAACCCCTTTCATATTGATGCATTATGAGGGCGGGACTTATTTTATCCTCTACCAATGAAAGCTACTCAAAACAACTGTATTCCCTTAAAATTGCATGGTCATGAATCTGTACATGTGCGTGTGTGTATTTAGTCTGTCTGTCTGTCACTCTCTGTGGTAAACACCACCTGTTACACTGTAAAGCAGCACAAGATGCGTGTTGCCCTAAACTGAACTCAACGAGGTGGTGAAAATGACAAAGGAAAGGAAAGTTTAATATGGCACACTTAAATTCATCAAATTCCACCTCCAGAGCCACTGTCAGAATAACAAAGTCAACTTTTGTCAGAGAATGTCAGGTTGTCATAATGTGCCAGAACAGAAATACCAGCTTTTAAAATTACATTGACAAGGTTAAGGCAACTTCTGAAAAATCATCTGTCCTTATTATCAGCGGCCCACTGGCAGTGACAGTTATACAGCAGAAGTTGCTGACATTGAAAGGGCAACCTCCCAGCGATGCAGAAAAATCTCCAAAATCAAGAGATGGTGAGAATGTTGACAACAGTGCACTTAGATGATAAAGGTTTGACAGCTGAGCTTCAGTTATCTTCCACACTAGGACAACCTGAGCTGACAGGGTTAGGGCAATTTCTTGGCAATGCAAAAGATGATCCATCTTTTTTTTTTTTTTTAACACAACTAATTTCAAACATACATTGTGTCACATGTCTCATCCAAACGAAAACGGTTTGTTTTTTGGCGCAGGGCAGAAACAGCTGCATGAGGGTGCATTCTTTCTCCAATAATGTAACATTTTTGAGGCTGCATTCACTTAATGCACGCATCTCCATTTCTGTCTGCGATATCAAATACAGACAAAATAATTTTGCATTTTTCCTCCCTATACACAGCATCTACACTAAGTTATAGAAAAAAAATGTGTTTTGTTTTGTTTAACTGTGTAAGTTGATAGAAAAGAGGAGAAGAGGGGAGAGGAGAGGAGAGATTGCATTTAGCTTGTGCAACAGATCAAGGTAGTAGAGAAGGACTTCAAGTGTGTGTTGTATGTGTGTGTGTTGTTCAATTTATGGATGATGCATAAATATTCGAGGTTGGCTTTGATCTTTTAACAGGGATCTGGTGTTTTGGCCCTAAATACTTTAACTGATTACATGTAACAGTGATGATGATGTCAGAATGTAAATATTCAGTAATTACCAAATCTAGTAGATGAGCACACAGGATACTTTTGTACTGACAATTATATCAAACCAGTTTCACAGAAGAGGAGAAGTGCCACATCTGTTCTTACAGGGTACCTACCTACTCACCATCTCACCTTCCCTCCTACCTTTGTACTGTACATGCAGTTCAAGAGCTGAGTCATGATTTGTTGAATTGAACAGCCAATGGACTGATAGCATGAAGAGAAACTGGCAATAAAGCAAGGTGGTTATCTTCACCCCATAAGAGCCCCTTGTGAAAAGAAAGATGGAGAAGAGTGAAAGAAGGGGAGAGTGGGATGGAGAAAGAGAGAGCTGTACACACATGACAGGTGCTTCTGAAAGATACGAGAAAGGTAAAAGAAAGAGCTAAAGGGCTGCAGGTATACAGAAGTGGATTTTCTTTGCTTTATATCCTTCCTCTCACTTTCATTATCTCACATGCACAATCATGTAATTATTATTAATCAGATCGTGAGAGCAATTAAGCCATTTTTATGGCTCTTCAAAGTAAAAGCTTCTGCTACAATTCAGACTGCATGTGACATCTCTTTATTGCAGGACACAGCCACGTGAGATACACAGACAAGTACAGACGACACATGAACAATTTGATCATGATTGTGATTACTCTTTGGTGTGATAACAGAACAAAACATCCTCATTGGTGTCTATTTGGCTGTGATCCCATGCAACACTTATTTCTTTTGCGTGTGTATTTTTTTTCTTTACTAACAGACACAGCAAGAGCTTAAAGGGCACAAGGCTGCCTTGCAGCTACAGCAGTACAGGGCAGCTAACCTGAAACAACAGAGTGGATAATATTGTTGAAGGAAAAATAAAAACAAAAACATGGAGAAAAGCCAAGTTGTTCGCAAGCTATGTAGTGATGGTGATGGCGCTCCAAGAAGGTGTTAAAAAGTGACAGTGCCAGCCCTGATTAAAACAACTACATGCACCAACCACTGTGATTGTACTGTGATTAAGAGAAAAATGAAGGAAAAGATGGACCGTGTAAATGCCATGCAGTGATTATGCTGCACAATTATACTCTTCTTTGGAGTAAACATAATCATGCTATGATATCACTGCTGTCAGGTGAAACCTGTGTATCTCCAAAATGTCAACTTTTTGTGCGCAGAGAAAAATATCCTTCTTTTAACTGAATGACAGTGTTGTTGCCTGAGGGCTTTAAAATTTGTCTCATCTCATGAAGTATGTAATCACTCCGCTAACGTGAAAACATAAAAATCACCAAAACTGGAGTTACAAGGTTTTAATTATTTCTGTGTCAATATGGCCTTTGTCCATCTCATCCTTTCTCTTTCTTTGCTCCTATTCCTTTTTGTTTATCCTTTTTTCTTTCTTCCTTTCTGTACATCTCTCCTGCTCTTTCCCTCTCTCCATTAAAAACAATAACAACTTGTGGCAGATAGTTAAGGTGAGACAACATGATGTCTTGAGTCTGTATGTGTGTGTGTCCGCAGCTTGTCTGCAGTGTATATGTCTCAGTGTGCATGACAGTGAGACCACCCCAGGGAGAGGTATGGGTCTCTGAGTGTGTGTGAGAGTGTGTGTGTGTGTGTTCTATTTTTAGGCACATCTCAAACAGAATGCATCTTGGGAAAAGGTACGAGTTCAGCCAGGCGAGCTAGATTCTTATAGTCAGTTCTCTCTCTTTTTCTTTCTCTTATTCTTTTTCTCCTTCCCTCCATCTCCTTTACTATCATCTCTCCTTCCATTTCTTTCCCCCCTCTCATTCATCTCCTCATCCGCTCTTCCCCTCCTCCCAGTTCCAAAAAATGTCTCACCACTTCCATCTACTGACAAATAAAAACAAATATATGATTTATTATTAAGAACTTTATCGCTAAAACAACTAATCAAAGAAAAACAGTTAATGCAACTAGGTACCACTAACTAAATTCAAGTATAGGTTTCTATTTTTAACTACTAGCAAACACTTTGGGATTAATGTGAAAATAACTTGAAAAGCCTCCTAGCATTTATTCTCTCTTTGGTATTCTGTGGCTGCTCTCCATCTTTCACTGCAACCCCTCCTCTCCTCTGTTCTTTCTCTCTCGGCCAGAGAAGTGCTTGGTATTCTAGGGATTGTCTGCTCTTCTTTCCTCTCCAGTCTACTCTCCTGCTCTCCTGTTTTTTTCTCGCTCCTCTTCTCTTCTCTTTACACTCTCTTCACCTATTTTCTCTTGCTTCTTGATGAACCTTCTTTGTTTGTCACTCCTCCCCCTCCCTTTTCCTCCTTCTCTCCTCTTCACTCATATTTACATCCTCTCTTCTCCCGTTCTCGTTTCTCTTTAAAAATATTCAGGTTTTGTTCCCACTGTTTCTGAGAGTGACTAAGCATTGATCTCTGGTTGTTGTTCCATGTTGCAGGCAACACACGCATATAACATATAACTACATACATTCAGTATTATGCATCGACTGCATCTTGTTCACCGCTCCATCTGTTCTAGGCACGATAAATATTCAACTACAGACCCACATACAAATGAGCAAAGCACACATGCACTGTCAGTGAGGTGAACTCATTGCCACCCACATTACTTTATGTGACAGTGGTCAACAAGCAAGGTGTAAGCTTAAAAGGATTGATCTGATCTCCAAGTGAAGTGTTAGCAGCAGCGCACTGTTTCCTTTGCTTTGAGAGTAATTGAATTTGGGAGAGGTGCTGGAACTGTCCTCTGAATGATCTCTACCTGAGAACACTGCACATTTGTATTAATAAGAGCTACATTGAAATCCATCATTAGAAATGTGACCATGCACCAAAGAGACAAAAATACAATATAAAAACACACAGAAAGCATCACTGAAAAAGCTGAAATTATTGATGATGGCAAAACTTTTTAGTTTTTGTATCTATTTTGAGTACTTTAAAATGTATGTGATGGTTTTATTATTGGCTTGTTGTGTTCAGTGTTGTCATTGTACTAATGCAAGTTCCTGAATGTGTGTTCATACAGAAAGCAAATTTTCGCCTCACGTCACTCGCCCCAAACAGCCAGTGTACCAACTGTACAGACTGAAAGCTAGCTAGCACTTAATGCACTGACCTTGTCCGTGGGAGTATTTTTGTGTCTGTGCTCAGCCTGTGATTGATTGAACTCAGAACTCACCAGAAACTCTTATTGCGAAACATTTTCAACACATGCAGACACGTGTTTGTGTCAATTCATGTCTAATCGCATCTTTCCATTGACTTTGTATACAACTGCATTGCCTCTAAAATTCACTTTACATTCTGACTGAACACACAGTAACTCTGTTTTGTTTTAATGGCAATACATTTAAGTCTAACTCTATTAAGTACACCTCCAATGACCTCCTTTGACCTTTCACCTCTAAACTTCACAGAAATCAAATTTTATTCTTTCCTTGTGTTATAGTATCTGTAGAGACTGTCCAGTTGTTCTTGTGCCTACACTTAACCAAACCTTTGCCACAGCACTGTCAAGACATAAAAGGGTTAGTTTTGTGATTTGTAATAGTTTATGTGTGACATATCTCCTGCCGTTGTAGGGGCGCTATCAGAGGGTATGGACGAACATGGTCATTTAGGTTGTAGGATTTGTTGTATCTGCAGGATAATGGAAGATGAAATGGAAACAGAAGGTGGTTACTACTGTAGAGGTAAAAGTGTATTACTATGTGACACGGATGAAATTACCTTAACTGCAGGTGTATAGAGAGCCAGAGAGTCCAACAGAAAGCAGAAAAAAAAATTGGACAGATGTCTAGTTCAGCTTCAGGTGAGAGCTGCATTTAATTTTAATAAAATATGCAGACTTTGAAATGCAGGATCCAGAAACCTCTGTGAACTCCACTCAGAATTTCAACTGCATTCAGGAGAAAGTGCTATTTGGAGTTTTAGTTTAGTTTCCACAGCTTTGCAGTTTCCTTTGGAAGGCCAGCGTGGCTTTGTAATTATTATAACAGTTCAGTAATCAAAGGCTGAAAATGATCACTACAGTTTTATCAGTATCACTAGTTTAACAGAAGCTTGTAATGAGGTAAAATAAAAAGGCAATGCACACAAAGGTCTTGTTCTCTTCTAGTGGAGAATACAGTCTTTTGTGATGCTGCCAGTAGTAATGCTGTATCTGTGTTGAATTAACACATCTTGCAGGAAGGATTTATTGCAGTGCTGTTTATTGTAGGTATTAGTATTAGTTTTAGCTAAGTGTACCTAATGAACTGGCAACTAAATGTATAGGCAGTAGTAAATAGTTCATAATGCGTATGCACAAAAATATTTTTTTTTCAAAAACTTTTAAAGGTTATTAAATTTAAAAACCTATGTATTGTGTTGGAGTGAAAAGACAATCTATTGATTATCCTCATCTGTGACCCACCCTATTAGCCCCTGACAGACATTAAAAAAATGACACAAGAAAAGAATCAATTTGTAAAGAAAGGGATGTCCAAGTTATCAAAATTCTATATAGCTATTCACTGGAAACATTTTACAAGCCACAACCAGAATTTGATAATAATAATCTGCCTCTTTCCCTTGGATGGCCATGATGTATTAAAGATTTAAGGTATGAGAGCCAGAGTTAGAAACTCAGACAGTGAAAGCCAGAGAGAAACTGAAAGCATGACTGAGAGTCAGAGAGAGAGCGTCGCTTAAATGACAGCAAGCGAGCCCTTCCTGTCTTGAAGATTGTCACACAGATTTTATAAGCTCTGCTTATCATCAGAGAGAGAAACACAGAGGATAAAAAGGGGGCACACAGATATGAAAAGGCAACAGAAATCTTTTATCTCTGTCCCCCAATTCACATTAGACTATTACAGTGCAATTGAATTGCACTGAATTGTAACTTGTGGGACGTAAGAGATAAGAAAATCTAAACTTGGGGGGTCCCATGTCACATTATCAGAATGTCATACTTTTTACATCTCTAAATGTTTAAATTCCTGACATTTACTGAATGTAGCATTAACCTCTGAGGTCAGCAATGTGATAAACACATGCACAATATGTCAGTGAACAAGTTTAGCAAATGCATACTCTGTATGTGAACTGTTTTGTTTGTCTCTCCAGTGTTTTACATTGTCTAGGTCTAACTAGCAGGCCTAGCTTTAACAAATGAGCTGCAGTATGTGTCCGTGTGACTTTGAAAACAATTTCTGGTAGAATAATATTGAGCAGGAAAATCAATACCACCACAGCATCTGTAGCCTCAAATGATGTCCTTCATGAATCTTCAACTTAAGTTTTTAATGGCAGTCATGTCATCCTACATGGGGCGATGGTTAGAAAATCACTGGACCTGCCTCAAACCTGAATGGTGGATCATGAAGAAAATATAACCTCAGAAATTTCACTTAAATATGATGAATGACTGGCAAATAGTAGGCCAGGTTAATAATATCCAATCTCATAACTTCTAAGTCCATGTAATGCTTTGTGGTTAACAAGATATCATGGCTGTAGGAGAAGAAATATTAAATTTAAGCTTGCATTATTTACATATTTCTATGGTTCAGTGATAGAAGACAACCTAAATGCCTGGAACTCAACTCTGAGTAAGGCTCAATATCTTTAGCTGCTGAAGAAGCGCTGTCCAGTAGCCAACAAAACAACACCATGGATGTGCTGAACATTTCCCAGGTGTGTTTGAGCAAATATCCCTCTGCTCTTAGTTACTGTGCGGAGAGCAGCTAGCCCAAACAGCCTGAGAATAGCACAAAAAGGGTGCTAAGTTCAAACCGCTTAGATGTCATATTGACTTTACTGCATGGTGGGAAGTTGATTACACACTCACAACACTCGCTAAAAATGTGTGTGTGAGAGAGTGAGAGAGTATCTGCCTTGGCTCTGACAACATGCTTTGATGAGGATGGTATCACCCTTGGACACTCCTCTGACACACTCACGCTCTCACACACACACACACACACACAGCAGGATAGTTGACATTGCTGCTTTGATCGATGTAGCTGACTACTGCTGGCGTCAGTAACAACAGCGTTATATGACACACTCCCACAGTGAAGAGCTTCCTATGGTGTTCCAGTCAATATGGGTTAATGGTGTAACGTACTGCTTCTCCCATTTCTCTCTCATTCTCACTGTCTCTCTCCTGCTCTCTTTATCTCACACACACACACACACTCTCACACACACACACACACACACACACACACAAACATACGCACGCACACACACACACACACACACACACACACACACACACACACACAAACATACGCACGCACACACACACACGCACGCACACACACACACACACAAACACACACACACACACACACACACACACACACACACACACACACACACACAAATATGTAGCAGCACCTGACTATCCAAGTTGACAAATCCACCAGTAGTCCTTCCTTCCTTTAATGATTTGCTATGTTTGCTCTAAGAAGCTTCCCTGCTGAATCCATTGGCTTTGACTAAACCCGCCAACCTATTATTCTCAATGAAGGGCACACAGATACTGATAGGAGCAGGGGATAACAGGTCGATAGCGAGCTAAAATGGGCCATGCACTGGTAACAGAGAAATGCAGTAAATGTCAGTCGTAATCATAATCATTGATATCCTGCTGAGAAAAAAAAACACACACACACACACACACACACACACACATACACACACACACACACTTCTCAGAAACTTAGGAATTGACATTTTCTATATTTTGTGTATCATTTGTCTCAGCTGGTTGCAGCATCATTTCCACTTAAGATATGAAAGGATATTACAGTTATATATTTTTTTACAAACCTAACCTGCATACACACTGAACACTGAAATGAGAATCTAAGGTGCATAATCTGTCTTTTCATGTGTGTGCCTGCGTGTGTTTTCGTTTACATGTATGTGTGCATGAGTGCTCTACTTTAAGACATCCTATTACATACATCAAAGCAATTTACATAAACATATTATATTTACACCAAGCCCATTAATTTCAGTCATCTTAACCATTTCCACTTCAAACAGCTAATATTTTACATGTATATATAACCCATTTCCTCAACAAGCTAATCAAAAGGAAATCCAAATGAATTTATTTTCCTTTGGAATGACTGAGACTTGTTTACCCTCTAACTTTCACTCAGATAGATGGAGTCTGTGTTGCTGTTGCCAAATCTACAAGCTCAATAATTCTCTGACCTAATGAAAGCAGTTATTATTGTGAATCTATAAATGCTAAATATAGAACACAAGCATTTTTCTACACCAGCAGCTACAGTATGTTCAGATGAAGGAAATGCTGACAGAAGTGTAGGTGTTGATTAAATTATCCAAATTTCAAAGGAGACTGTCCTGTAAAAAAGACCATTCAGATCACCTGTGCAAGCAGCTTATTACATTTTATTGTTAAGCGACCTCTATAGTCATTATGAAGAAGCAAAGTCAGGTGACGTAGTATTGACAAAGGCTGCATAAGGAGGAGGATGGTGTGGGTGGATGGGTCGACAAAGCACAGGAAATCAAAAGTCGAGATTGTTTCTCGTATCCCTGACCTTAACCGTGGGTTTATGATTGTACAGAACGTACCACAATCTTACCACAATCTTTTCCAAATTCTAACCAAGTCATTTTTGTGCCTAAACCTAATAAAACCATGACTGTTCCACAACCTTTACTTATTATTGTTATGAGGACAACAATGGTCCGTCACGCCTGCTGCTGGTGCACTGCTGCAGGTCGTGTCTGATGGTAGGGCCAAGCGGCCTATATGGTCGTTAAAGCTTGAAGACTTACTGTTTTAAAAGTATAATGATGAGCATGATGTGTAATGACAAATTTAGGACACCATGAGTGGACAAAATTTCTTAAGGAAGTCAATACTTCTTTTAGCCACTGGTGCCCGTGAACAGAGATGCTTCAAGCACGTTTTAGATATTAAAAATACATTTGTCTTTATCGCTAAAAACACAGCCTAAAAACAAGGGTTGATGATCTCTAAACCTTCACATGTGAAACTCCTGGAGCTTTGTGTTGATGATTCTTTATTTAGCAAGCTGGATCCACTTTGGAACCTAACAGACTGGTAGACTGTCATTCAAACAGGGAAATTACACCAGCCAAGAAGATGAGAACAACGTAAAGCATATGGTGAAAAATGACTTTAGAATTTCAATGTGTAATGTCGGATGGAGCATGCAATTAGAAATTAATTTAGGTTGTGACACAATCATTTAAAAAATAAAGTGCAGTCCACACAAAATGCTTTTTGAATTGTATTTGACATTTGTCACTCATCCTTCTCACCAAACAGATACTACTCTTTGATTCTATCAAATGTAGCAAGATAAGATCAAATAAGCTCATATTGATCTCTGAGGGGAAAGTTTTCCCATTGAAGCAGCTCAAAGAAAAAAAAAAAGATTTAAAAATGAAGAAATCAATAAACAAGAGATAAAATGAATAAATCAATGTATTTTTTTTACTGTTCTCTAATAGAAATAATGGGCCAATTCACATAGAACAGCAACAGTGGAGCCCTGTGTTCTTTGTGCTCCAAGGCTATTATTTTCTTCCTGTTGCACTTAGTGATACATGATCTCCACAGGAAGTCTGTCTGGAGTCTCTAGAAGTTTATCTGGCAGGGGGAATAAACTTAGTGAATCAATAAATAAAAGCAGTGGTGCTTTCTTCTTGTATACTCCTCAAAGAGGCTACTTGAAAACAATTTTTGTCCAGTAAATTTCTGATGTTACTCAGCCTAGTGAAGACAGTTTGACCAGTCATTGTCTCTACTAACAGGGCAGCTGGGGACAGTGACCGTCAAACCTAGACTGGAGACTGTGCTGACTGAACAGATGGATGCTGAAACATCACTGACATCTCACTCCTGATGTGAATTTCCAGCAGTTTCAGGTTCCGGTAAAATGTGTGAAATTTAACTAAACAACCAGCTAACCAGCCAACCAAATAACTAATAAAACAACTACCTAACAAATTATTAACAAAACAAAAAAATTTCTTTATTAGTTAGGAAAAGTAATAAAAAAATAAAAAGATATAAAATTATCACTGTCACTGTCACTTTAAGCAGTGGCAGAATTGACTATCTATAATAATCAATTTAGTTGTTCATCTTTCTGAACCCTTACATCTGGAAGTAACTCCTCCAAATATGTTTTAGTCAGTCTGCCAACATGCTGTGTTTTATATTCATACTATGTCAAAATTCCCATCTACAGCAGTGCAATTTTCTGCAATGGCTATTTGCAGCCCTCCGAGATTTAGTAAGGCGAAACTCTGTGAAATAAAGGCACCACTAAGAAAACTATCTGGCTAGAGGCAGGGGAAAAAACTCTAGATGAATAAATCTTTCTTATGTGTAACATCATGTCTAAGGACCTAAAATCCCAGAGCAGGAGGCTGCGATCTTTTTGCATCTCGTCCAATGGTTGGTGGCTACAGGGCTCGTGCCACAGTCTGTGCAAAGCCTTGCATCAAGTCAGCAAGATTTGGAAGCTCCTAGAAGTGTTCCTAATGGATTCTACACTAGTCTGCACAGCAGAGAGGGAGGAAGAGAGAGAGAGAGAGACAGAGACGGTGGAAATGCCAACACCAAAGGGGATGAACTTCCTGCAATTTTACAGATATACACACATTCAGGCACGGGCACTCACACATTATGTGTTGTAATGCAGTGTAAAAGTGATACCCCATAATAATCTATACATGGTGAAATGGTAAATATCACCATAACAACAAGAAATGAAAAAAAAACAAAAATACCCGTGACCTGTAACACATGCACTGAAACATGTACACGCAAACAGGAACACAGCCTGTTACTTTTCCAGTGTGATCCCTGTGTAATCTCAAATGTATGTGTGTGCAAATGTTTGTGTCAGTGTGTTTGTGTGTTTGTGTGTGTGTTTGCATGCACTTGCGCGCGCGCGTGTGTGTGTGTGTATGAGCCTCTATGTGTGCGTGTGTGCTTGTGTTTAATGTGCAGAGTCCCTTTAAAGGGTTTCCAAGTCGTATTTTTCACAGAAGTCCCTCAACAGGAGAGGAAACTCTGCAGCTAGCCTAGGGACTGAAAAACGTACACTCGCCCTCTTTCTCTTAGAGAGAGAGAGAGAGAGAGAGAGAGAGAGAGTGTGTGTTTGGGGAGAGTGGGTGTGGGAGGTTGAGACTTTGAAGATGATGTTCCTACTTTGTCTGTAAGGTGGTGGTGGGAGTCAAAAATCCTCTCTCACACACACACACACACACACACACAGCTCAACTGTTATAGTGCATATTGTACATAATTACCACCAGTTTTAATTAATAGGCCTGGTTAATTGGAGCACTTCTCTCGTATTCTTACTCAAGATGTTAAATGAGAATTGTTAAAATATCTTTTCTCCAGAAAACAATTAGTTTCATGGTCATTTGTATACTGGCTTTACATAGCATTTACACATTAAAAATACATCCGTTAATAAAATAAGATGAACCCATTTTTGATTTCATACAAATACAATATTAATCATCATTTTGTATTTAAACTGTATTATACATTCATAGTGAGTTTGAACAAAAAGATGTTTGTCATTAAGTTTCGACCCTCGAACCCAACTAACATATGTATTTTATAACATCAGTAACGAGCACCACAGCTGCACTTGTTGTTTCCAAACATGCCATATTAAGTGACTGACATTTAATAAAGCTGAAGAAGTCTGACCCATTTTTTGTTGATCAGTTTACTCAATTTACTGAGTCACAGGTGGACTGGAAGCAGCAAGGAGATGACCACTTGTTAGTGACAGTCCTGTCACTACGAGAAAGTAAGGCCCTGTAACCACTGGGTGGTAACCAGCAGCCTTTCTTCTTATAGGTAGAATCACATAACGGATGCTTAGGGGTTAGTGCTGGTAGTGCTTCTCGTTGCTAAGCGGCAATTGCAACTCATTTGAAGCAAGGCAATCTTTTACTAAAAGTTGAAATATTTATAACTTTTAGCATTTGGCACCATGAGTGCTAAACATATGTTCAGCTTCCAGCTGCAGCAGGAACGTGCACCAGGGCATCTTTTACCTTCGAAAAACACCACCTTTGTGGAGAGAGGTTCCAATTGGACACACAACATATTTTTTCAAAAAAGTCCACAACTATAGCTGCAGGTCTAACTCCTGATGAGGCAGCTGTAAAGAGTTTACACTCACTGAATGATTCCTGAACACAGAGGCAATAAATATAAATATTTCAAATTATTTTATAACTTTTTTTGCAGGGGAAACAGAAGGAGATGGTGGTGTGGGAGATGAGAGAATTACATGTGACAAAAATGCTCCATCCAGGACCCCAATGCACCTGATGCACCATTATTGTTAATAAAACATGAATGAAGCACTTCAAAACCTTCTCTTTTTAATTTTAGGATGATGATGATGATGATGATATGTAGGATGTTTGTTCTCTTGAGTAATGTGTTTCATCCCTAATGTGGTGAAGACAACAAACTAGATATAGCCAGATATAAATCCCCTCCTTCTGTCAATCTACCCCTCCCTCATCTTCCTAGCCATCTCTCTTTTCACACCTCTCTCCCTTTAAGTGTCTCCCTTCAAATCTCTCTCTCTCTCTCTCTCTCCCTCTCTCTCTCTCCATCCCTTCCTCTCTCTCTTTCTGCTTCAGGGGAAATTAATTGATGATTATCTTGTCTTGCAGAGCTGGTTTGCAAACTTGCTTTTTTCTATCAGCAGGGCTTCGCTTTCCACCACTTACAGCTACATTTGACCCAACCTCCCTCTCTCTTTCTCTCTCCATCCATCCCTCTCTCAGGCGACTGGAGTCTTATCAGTTAGCTCTGTGTTCAGACTTATAGTTCAATTTGGTTTCCTTTAATAAAAGAATAGAACAGAGCAAAGATTTGTTAACAGAACCTGCTATGTTAACAGAGAGATGCAGACAGACAGGGGAGATGGGTTGTTAAAGACAATAACAAGACAGGGCCGAATAGATTCTTTGTTAGTGTGAATTAGTTTAAATGAACAGAAACAGAGAAGGGCTTGGGAAGGGAGAAGACAAGGTTGAAGAGAGAAAAGATGTAGGTGAGTCTATTGCCTTCAATAAACAGAAAATAGCAGAGGAGGAAAGAAGATGCTGGAAATAATTATGCTGAATAATAACTGTAATTTATCTAAATCAGGTCACATAAAGTTAAGATTAGTGATTCTATTGTGTTTGTTTTTCATTCCATAAGGATAACTGGTTGCAACATGAAACCATTGCAATGACAGGGACAATATCCAAAATACAGAGACAAAAGTTAAAGATGGTAACAGCACAAAACAATACCCCCAAAACACAAACTTTACATTCACAGATGCTTTTCAAGATATCAACAGCAAACTAGGAAGGGGTTTCTCTCAGGACAAAACATAAAAACAAGTCAGTGACTGAATCCAAATGCCCGCCTCTTGTCAGACACAGTGATGTATTAACTGCCATCGGTTAAATGTGCTATCAGATGGGGTCTTAAGATCTCTCATGTGTCCGTGGTTATGAATTCAAGTTTGTGATATCGTAACCTATCTGGTAACCCGAGCACATTTACGATCAGTTTTTAATGGTATTCACATTAGCAATTTATGCAATATATGGGTATGCAGGGTCTCCTGCTTTACATAGCTGAACAGAGATACAGGTTAAAGGATAAATAAAAGAGCATATAGGTTAATATGCACAGTAAAAGTCCTTTTGCTTTGTTAATCTGAACACAAACACTGCTAATATCGTATTCCCATCAAACATTTCACTCATGATTCTCACCCAGTAGGTGGTCCCAGTTTCTTTCTTGGTTAGATGAAAACAAACTTTTGCCTGTCTAACTCTGCAGATTATAACAAGCATCCCAAATCAGAGATGAATCGTGCATCTGCTCTGGATTCAGCCTCAGTGATGACAGGAACAGAGGTGATTCCCACAGTGCCTAAAGTCACATTTTTCCTGCATCAGGGTTTGGCCTCAACAACTTGAGCAGGCAGCCAACAAGTGTTTTTGTTTCAAGCCAAAAAGTCATGACTATGACAGTTAACAGTAATATCTGAGTGCTATCTATTAAAGTGTGGTTAAAGCTGCAAAGCACACCCTAAAATCTCTCTGAAATTGTCTCACAATTTGAGATGCACAACTGATTAATATTTGATGTCTCAACGTGTTGTATTACACATGCTATTAACTTTTCAGTGCACAATGACTTTGTTTTGGTAGACTTCATTACATGTGCCAAAGGATATGGTTTGTGATAACTGTTTGTTTCTCATTTGAGAGACACAATCCTTTGAACGATGTAACTAGATTAATTTTGCCACAAAATGTTGTTTTTATTTGATTGCATTTTGCACAAATAATATAGCATAGCATAGAAAATAACATAGTGTTAAGTGTCACAGTTTAGCTTCCCTCTGATACTCTGCTATAAGGCTGCGACTGAAGTCTATCTCCTTACCTCGAAACTGAATCTAATCTGCAATAGACACCTACTTTCTTTTCAGTGTTTTATTTCTCTTATTTCTCTCTCTCTCTCTCTCTCTCACACACACACACAGACAAGTATTCACACCCACAAATACACATACAAGCACACATACAAACAGTCATGAATCAATTTTTGATGTCTAGGACTTAATGCAAAACAAAGTGACATTAGCAGAAAGACCTGTCAGTCAACTGATATACCTACCTACATGGATACATATATGTGCACGTACATGCATGCACATGCACATGCGCGCACACACACACACACACACACACACACACACACACGCGCACATGCACAAACTCACGCACACACGCCCTACCAAGCATTCCTGAGGCAACAAGCACACTTAGAGGTCCCCACAGATGTGAAACGGAACAATGGAAAGAAAGAATAAAGACAAAGTACTTCCTGGAAAAAGGTTTAATGGCTGTCAGGTTTGCTTTCAACACACACAAACACACAAATGATACACATCCAGGAATACACACAACAAAACACACTGAAATTCAGTATGACAAAGGTGACACACACACACACACACACACACACACACACACACACACACACACACACACACACACACACACACACAGGAGAGTAAATGTGTATATCTGGTCTCTTGAGTTTGTGTTTGATATTTAGAGTTCATGATTCATAGATGACCTGTTATACAAGCGTAATGAAGCGCTCTTGTATATGTTGTGTATGTGTGTGTATGTGTTTGTGTGTGCGTATCTTCAAAAGGTCAGGCTAAACATTTGTGTTACATCGCAACAGGCACATAGACGTGCAACAGTCTGACATACAACATTCATAGCACACACATAAGACACACAACAAAACAACATGCAGCCAGGAAATCAGCATGGCAAGCACCTACATGAACATACACCTCTCAGTGCAGGAATACGAATACAGGACACAAGTTGTGAATATATGTCTGTAGAATATGAATACATATACGTATAATGTATAGTTCCCACTGATGGAGGGACAACCAAGATAGCAGCTCTGGGCTGTGAGCCAAGACTCGCCCACACAGAACTATTAACATGAACAGTTATTCTCATAAATCAGAAGCAGAGTTCTGCAATACAGTTTCACCCTGAGTCCAGAGAAATCTTCTGCATGTACATCACTGCTTATTCAACTAATTTTGATCAACAGAGGATTTCTCAGTGCTATAAACTGACACATAGTCCATGAAAAACCAACCTACTTCTAATACCTGATCTAAAACATCTCCAAGTGATTCTCACTAAGAAAGACAATGATGATTTAAAAAGTTAGACACTGATAAAACAGCTAATCTGAATTAGATATCCTCTAATCAATAGCAACTGTAACCAAAGTGTAGAACATTGCTATTGACCCCAACCATGTCAGTAAAGTCACTCCAAGTAACCGCAACCATCATGTCATTTAGATGAAGCACTACATCGATTGTTGTGCATACTTTATGTTCTAGTCAGTAATAATCATAATCAGTAATGTCCAGGCTTATTTTCACTTTACTTAGCATATTGTGTTACTTAAAGCACACTGTTATTCATGTACATTTTCTGACATGATTTAGTCACTTTGCAGGTCAAATCTCTCTTCACTGTCGCCTCAGAAACAGTCTGTGTATCATGATCAGCATTCACACATCACTATGAACACTCACACAAGGTCTTACCTTCATATACCGCTTTGAAGCCCTGTGCACTGACGGCAAAGTCTGTGGTAAACCACAAGGCCAATATAGATCCACTGCTGACTATAGGAGAGGGCAGCATGAATCCCGACAACCTGAAAAACACAAAGAAATGCTTAAAAAAATACTCCAAAACAAAGCAAGACAGTTGACTGTTGACTTCTGAAAGAGAAGAACGAGGCCACATCAGATCTGAAAACCTGAAACACTCTTGCAAACTGTCTGTTGTTTGTGGGAATGCTTTCACTTTTTCTCAAGTGCGCTTTGGCCGCGGAGGGTAAGCACACTGCCAAGTCTGAAAAATAAATAAGTATATGACAGTAAAATACAATGTTGATGTGGTGGTTAAGACCCCCAGCCCTGTGGCCATAAAGATTCCTGCTGGCCCGAGATCACGTTTATGAGACCTTCTCTTTTGTGTTTTCCCAACTCTGTGCTATACTCTCAGGTTTCCTGCTGTCTTCTCCGTTGAAGAAAACAGACAGTGAAGGGAGTGATTTTCCGACTCTCTCAAAATAAATCTTTGATACACCGCTGACCAACCTAACCAACCATATCGTGCGCCCCAGGAACACTGAAAATAAAACCATATTGCAATTTATAGCAAAACAGGCAAACTAACATGTGATAGGAAAAGTCAGGTGAGCTCTTGATTACACTGGAGCTCATGCTGAAACTGCCTTTTGAGACTCAATTGAGAGGTAGTGGTTAAATAATTTTGGAGGAGAACAGGGAGGTTTCTGAGGGAATAAACAACACAAAACTGAAAGAGCTGGAATTGAACGAGATGTATTGACTTGCCAAGATAATGAAGCCAAAATAATGTGGATAAAAACAGGGTATATAATGAAGAAACACTTATTCAGTGGGGACACTGACATCTGACTTTCATACAGTTATGACTGGGAGTTCTGGTATGGAATCAAGTAATTTCAAGGTTAAGTCAATCACCAACCTTGCTGCACATTTGACAGAAGCATATAGATGTACTAGACAAAGATACAGCTTAAGTCGTGCATCTAGACCTCTACAAGGACTCGCTATCATACAGTGGATCAAAACATATCTTTATTTGCCACTATAAAGAGTAAAAACCCACCTCAAAATCCAAACCCAAATTTACAGAATGCTTTTCAAACTGATAAATGAACAACAATAAACAAGTGCACTGACTGCAGGTGTTGGATTCCAGAAACCTGTTTGGTTTCTGATTTTTATGGGCAACATTTCTAGGCACAGCCAAAAGCAATGTGTCAATTTTGATGATCTTTTACAGATGATGGAGCTCTGCTGGCTTTGTTTGCAGATGAAGGTGAATGGTCAGTATGAGGTTCAGCATCTCCATGTCTGAGACCACAGTGCTCTGCTTGATATGGAAGTTTGCTCCCTGGGGAAAAACTGTACACCAACTGAAGAACTAAGTAAGGGACCAAAATGTCTTCATGAAATGTCTGAGCTCGCTCTTAATGCAAGGATGAGGATATCTGATACTTAGAAGAGACTCAGTAGAATCACTGCTTCTTATTGACCAGTTGAGGTCATTCTGCACCCAATCGGGATGCATCCTGGTGGAGGTATTCTGGGCATGTCTGACTGGGAGGAAACCTCGGGGCAGATCAAAGACCCCAGGTATTACATATTCAATCTGGCCTGGGAACACCTGGATATCACCCAGGAAGAGCTGCAGGATGTGGCTGAGGAGAAGGACGTCTGGGCTACCTTGCTTTACCTGCTGTCACTGTGACCCAGACCAGAACAAAGATGTATGGATGTGTAATAAAATCTATTATAATATAATGTTTAAATTCAACATGTAACCCTATTCTATTCTATCTACAGATTTCCCTTTTAAAAATGCTTTTTTTTTCAGTTATTATTTAGATTCATGATTTTAATCTTACATGTACATTTTATCGTGCTATTGTTATTACAAGCAGAACAGGAAATTAAAAAACATGAACTGACGCCATTTTACTTTGAGTGTCTCTGAAAGCAAACAAACCGTAATACAGTGTTAAAGTAGCTCTTGATATATCCAGGTCAGGGGAACAATGACTGGAGGACAAGTTTGGACACAATCAATTTTCCTTGGTTCACAATGCACAATGTATGCAACAATGAAAGGGTAGAGGAGACAAAACCAAAGGGAATTAGAATAGAGGGAAATGAAGACAAATATTAAATCAGTATTCAAGTGCTAACATAATCAAAACAGTGTCAACAATTACTCTGTTTTCTGTATTATCTGCCATTTCATACAACACATTTTTCATCATTGGAAAAGTCAACTAGGTTAATATAGTTTTTGTGGCACGCAAAAAATTTGACGATGAATGTGAGAAAGTGGAAAAGAGTCAGACATGAATAAGGGTTTGTACAGACAGTGGAAGAAAGGTGGATGGACAAAAAGGACAGTAAAACAGGAAACCACTTTACTGCTAAGCAACACAGACGACAGTGAAAACAGAGAGAAGTGAAAAATGAAAAAGTTGAATTCTCTGGCCTCAGAGCAAGGACACAGAGGACAGACAAAAACAGATGAAGGGAGCATATGAAAAGTGACAAACGGAAAGAGAGATGGAAGGGAAGGGAGGGGACAGAAGAAATGGAGAAAGGACAGAAGAGAGAGGGATGAAAGGTTTAATGAGACGAACCACAAGGAGAAAAGAAAAGCATTTTTCTTCTTATAAGTGTAAATGAGGTTTTAGTCACAATGTGGTGTGTGGCACCACATTTTATTTATTTATTCTTTGTTCAGTTGTTGAGCCAGTAATCAAACTTTTGGGTTATTTGGGTTTATAGATACTTTTTGAGGACAAGCATTCAGGTCCCTGTGGCTAGGCTAATTAAACATTGTGCGCAGTTCACACCAGCAGAGGACAGGACATGCTAATAGTTGTGTGCAAACTTAAGAAACTTATGATTATTATTATCATATTACAACTGCTTTTGTAGTTTCTTAATATTTTTAAAGTACTAAAAATAATCCCACTTATTGCTTTGTATAATTTAATATAAAAAGCAAATTAATTCATATTTTAGCTGTCCACATATATGCTTGTTGGCAAGTTACAGTGATAAACCTGACAATCATTTACATTTGCATTACATTTACTCATTCAGCAGACACTTTTATCCAAAGTGACTTACGAGTGAGGGACATCACTAAACCTTCAGTTCAGTAGCAGAACTTGGTGTCGGTACTAAGTACTACATCTGTTCAATAAGTGCAAGGCGATCAAGTGAAGAAGTGCACCAAAAGGACCTAGTAAGCGTTAGTTAGGAATGTTAGGGTGTTAAAGATGTTAGGAGTGAAGCTGCTTGGGTGGGGTGATTTGGGTGGCCACTGTAGGTTGATGAGTAGGGGACTGATGTGCCATTTTTGGCCAATCAAAGACCAGAGGGTTGCCGCTTGGACTATCTGCAAGTGTTTCACTCCGTGTGAAGGGAGGCCCGCCAGCATTGTGGTAGTCAAAGTGAGAGAAAACCATGGCCTGGAGCAAGAGCTGGGTGGTGTACTAAGTCAGGTAAAGCCTGATTTTTCTGATGTTGTATAGTGCAAAGTGTCACAACCGAGAGACGGATGCAATACGGTCTGAGAAGGATAGCTGGTCATCAAACATGACATCAAGCTTTCTTGTGACCTTGGTTGGGGCAAGAGATAAAGAAGTGATTTTGATATTGATATGGTGATAGTGAGTGACTGATTGGCCAGGATGACTAGTAGTTCAGTTTTAAAGAGGACACATACTGTGTGTGAAAATCAATTTTACACTTCAACAGAAACAAACTCCTCCTTGAGGTTTAAATTCAGCCAAATATCTGCCCCCTCTTCACTTGTGATGAAATAGCCAACATCTACAGTACATTTCATTATATCTTATTTGAATTCATAAAATCAGTGCTGGCAAGTGCAGGTGATTTCACATGGGTATTTGCTCACATGTAATCCCATATGTTTCATATGGGAATTCACATGGACTTAACACATTACACCACAAAAGTATTCCAAAACCATGTTTCCAGTATGTACCATCATATGTGTTCCACACACCTCACATGTGATTTTTTTCTGTAAGGGATTTGACAAAGAGGAACACTAGCTACCCCCCTCTTTTCCAGCCGTTTCTTATTTAGCTTTTTCTAAAATTAAATTTTGTTCAGTGAAGTTCTGGTTTGCACTGCATATACTGTAATAGTGTTCACTAGAATGTTTAAAATTATGTCAAAATTGTATAAAAGAAAATAAAAAATATAACAAATTTATCAGTGAGCACATTGAATTCAGTAGATTTTTATAATTACATTATTTTCAGTTGTAGTCCTGAGTAAGCACAGTTCAGCTGTTTTTGTGTTTTGGCTAAATACTATATGTATTGTGTTGGATATCATATCACCACAAAGCTTCTGTTTATCCCCGTGTCCTACTGGTTATTATAAGAGGACAGAGTTCCTGACATTTATACTTAGTGCTGGTGCACAAATCCTGCCATTACTAAATAAAATAAACATAAGTGGGGCATGCTATGGCAAGGATGAGAAGAAATGTCTGTTCTGCTGCTGTTAGGTGCTGTTTGTTTTGTTTTTACCGTTCCTAATATGTACTAGCTTGTGTCACATTTACCTAAAACCCCTTGTAACCCATCACATCATTTTTAGCTTTGAATCATATATTATGATTCTGCGGATTGCATGGGATTGGCATTTCTTTTGTTGGTAGTGTGACATTGTCTACTTTTACAGACTGTGTGTGCTGCACTTTCAGTGCACCTTCCATTTCCTCAACCAGAAAGAGAATTGCCTGGTCACAGGCTATAATAAATCACTTTGGTGGCCCACAGGGGACAGCAGTTGCATTCTCACATGAATATTTCACTAGTCAACATACAAAATGTGAACAAAGTGAAATGAGTATAACCAATTATTGGGCGCAAGCTTAGCTGCTTCATTTTTAATTTCATGGATGCATAAACTTTCAAGGGCATTTTTGCTATCGGTCAAGGTTAAATTTTGACAGTCATGGGAGATTTAGATAGAGGTTGATTGGTACATGAAGGACTTCTATTGATCAAGAACGTAATGGCAGTAGCTACTATGGCTGATACTGGAAACTGCAGACATAAAGCAGTTTTCTTTGTGTTTTCAACATGTTGTGGTATTGACCTAGATGAAGATTTAGCTCAAACAAATTCATTAATAAATACTGTATTGATTGGAAAAAACATGTCCCATTAAAATATATACACATCTTAAATGTTATAAGTCATTATTAACAGTGCAAAATCTGTTTTTAGGCAAAACACATTGTGTAAACCCAAACACAAACAAGCATCATTATCCCTTTTCTCTTTCTGTCTATCAAATGGGAATAAAATGGTGCTTTGATTTGTGTCTCAAATGGAGTGACAAAGAGACAGAGGAGAATTCACACACACACACACACACACACACACACACACACACACACACGCTCGCAGCCAAGATTGCCAGTCAGTTAGTCAGTCAGGTAATGAGCAGTAATCGCCTGGCTGTCACTGTACTGATGGACTGACATGATTCTATATCCCTGTCTTGCTCTGCTTCTCTCTCTCTCTCTCTCTCTCTCTCTTTCTATCCGTCTCTCCTCCCCCTTTCTCTGCTCTCTTTCCATCTTGGGTTCCCTCTCAATCAGGCCAGCACACTGATCCTACGGCTGTTTGACATTTATACAAAAATAAGTGAGCCGGCTTTAGAGTATGTGACCGTTTATCCAGTCGGTCAACTGTCCAACCAGTCAACCAGCTTATGTAATCAGACAGCCACTCAGCGATTCCAGCCAGCCGGGCTTTACAGTCGACCAACCAACCAGCCAGCTTGCCTGTGTGCCTTTCTGTTACTTTGTACATCTGTCTGACTGCCCATCTGTATCTGCCTGTTTTACAGTCTATCTCTTGCTCTGCCTGCCAGTCTATCAGACTGTCGGCATGTCTCACGTTGACAGACCCTTATGTGCTAAGATTACTGTTGAGATCGGATAGTAGAACAGTAATATGGTATTGGAAAAAAAGCATCAGCGCTATTTTTATTATCATCACAGGACCACATTTCCACAGATTAGACGGCAAAAAAAAACAAAAAAAAAAACCTTGGCATAAGTGTAAACGAGTTAGTCCCTCAAAAGATTACAGCTGGTGCAGTTTGGCAGCATTTCAGATTTGTACAATATGATAACGGAGACCCAGGAGATCTTGGTAAAGATGTATGTTTGATTTTCATGAACAAAGTGACAGCTGGAAAATACAGCTGGGAATACTTCAAATTTGACACCCCGAACCTGGAATCTATGAATCTGAAGATATGTATTCAACACCTCCACATCCAGCTGCGGCCCAAACATGACCACCGAATAATAAGTGTATTCAGCAAAACAGTAGAACACAAAAGGTACAATGTGAGGTGGAAAACCCCAAAATTGAGTTAGTGAACTGTCTTTGTGGAAAGACTCAGTGACGTTCAGCTGCCTTTTTATAAAGCAGTGATGCCTAGCACAAAATTCTCCCTTCAGGTGACCACAACCACATTTCACCCATATATCAGAATTAGCCAGTGAAACCTACTACCTGTTTAAGCTGGTGAACCTGAAAGAACAAAACCCATAACAGCACAAAGTTGGAAAAAGATGAAGAAAACAGATGGAAACATCTAAGAACTCACTTACTCTTCTATCAGTGAAGAAACACCCTTACTGTCCATGTGCACAAAACGTACTGCTGTGTGATGGTTGATGCAAATGTGCCATGAACATATAGCCCAGTTATTCAGTTACAGGCTTGTTACGATGGCGTTTACAGATGGAATTTGGAAAGTTTTTATTAATTTATGTATTGTCACACATACTGATAACAATTTCAGTTCAAGTCATTTCCAGCAATCCAATTTCATGTTGCCTTTCTTATCTGGAAATGTACACATCTAAATCAAAGCCTGACAACCTTTAGTACGCCCTTGCAGTCTTCTGGTAAAATAAGAGCTTACAAGTCGTCCACCAAACAGAAACTTTCAATGACATTTACGTTTTAAGTGTTGGTTCAAACAGCCTTCTGAAGCTCACTGTATGTCAGCTAGCCATCTCATATGGAATATACTGTATCAAATGTATATGCAGAATAGACAGCGCTGATGTTTGGCATCTAGGCTGTGACCTCCTCTCTCCAAACACGAAATAACCAAGAAGGGAGTGGGGAACGACGATACTAACTTCTCCCCTGAGGAGAAGGTAGACTCAGAGCCTGTAGCTGGATCCATGGGTTGGAAGTGGGGCTTTCAAATGTTACAGGAGGCAGGTGAGCGATGGAGCACTGATGGCTTAAGAACACATCATGATTAGAAGGGTCAAATAGCTATATTTTCAGTAAGAAAAGTATGCTGTGCGAATAAATAAAGCATTACAGGTGGCTTAACATATTTTTTATACTGTATGTTAGCAGGTTTGATTAGAGGCCAATGGTCTTCATGTTGGTGGTCTCATTTGTTTATGCTTAATATACTACTGTAAATTAATTAAGTACTTAACTATTGATGTTAAATGCTGATCGCTCGTCTCCTCTCTTTAAGGTTTTATGTTGATATTGACCAGTACTGAGCGAATGTTTTTCAAAACTTTATTTACGAGTCTCATGCACTGTTTTCTAGCAATGTCTGTGACAACCTGTATCAATCACACCTTAACAATGCCAAATCAAGCGTGATGTTGGCAGTCTGGGAATTTTAACACCTCACACTTAAGAAATAAAAAAGAAGCTTGTGAACAGACTGTTGTAGCTTGAAATCCACCAGACATCAGGGGAAATCCTGACAGGACAAGTGAAGAAAAGACGTATTTAGTGACCGTTTAATGTGTTTCACTGAGGCGCTTGACCTCCGACTGCTCTGGTGAAGCTGGAACAATAGATGGCTCTGATGGGGAAAAATGAAGTAGAAAAAAAATAGACCATATTTCCACTTCTCATGTCAGTGAAGTAAAGTAAAACTTTCCAGTGAGTCATCATGACTGCAGCATGCTGCTTTCAAAACCTAGGAATGATATTCTTTCTGGGTTGTGGATTTTAATTTTAACAGTCCAGTTCCCAACAAAAACATGACTAAAACCCACTTTCTAATGAAATTTAGATGGTGAAGCAACTCATGAGTCACACTGATTGATTTATTGATTTGTTTGTAAAGTTTCCTTTAAATTTGCCAACTTCCACAGAAAATGTGTCAAACTACAATCAAATGACCTGAAAATTCAGTTCAGTTCCCCTGCGTGCCAAAAGACTATTACAACAGTGTGCGCCACTGTTGTAAAACCTGAGCTTGAATTTTATATAATATAGGCCCTGTAAAATCCATGACCTTTGGAGCCATGAAACCCATTCATCTAATGTAAAACAACATGACTGTCCACTGGAAAATAAGAACCACTTTCTTCTTCCCAGCAAAGCTGACTATTCTGAGAGATAGCAGTAATTTCTATCTTTGGTTCCTCATACATCTACTGGCTGTGACATCTAGAAAAACAACCTGTCACACACAAACCAGAGACGAGACCGATGTAAACTCATAAAATAAATATTACTATTTTCCACCACAGTCTTGCAGAGCATTTGGTTTCTTCTTGCCAACACAAGATACACCTCACACTTGTACAATAGATATATGTCCCTGGCTGAAACAATTTGTTTCAACCCGTCATTCTTGGAGTGTAATCCATTTTTTAACTCTGTCTGAGCGAACACTATTCTATCAGTGACACAACACAGTTCGAAGTAAAGTGGATAGAAATGAAGCGCCTGTTGAGGAGAAAACCTCAGAAGAGAGTGATGGAGAGAGAAAGAAAGGCAGTTAGTATATGATGGAAGAAATCTTGAAAAGACGTTAACACTCTGAAAACAATAATCAACCAACTTTTAGTGGGGAACATTTTTGCTAACATTAAAACAGTAGAAAAGTGGCAGAAAATAGGAAGAAGACACAGACAGTGTTATCATGTAGGGTTTTTTGGAGATTTGTGTTAAATTATAGGCTCGGTTGGCAGCGTTTTCTGTAGAGACCGTAGATAGTATAGAGGGTAAAAAAGTGTGGTAAAAATGTGTAAACAATGGTAGTGTAAGTCTCTGACAACACGGCTGTGAATTTTTGGAAATTTGTGAGGCCAGATAGGGATACCCGAAACAGCCAAAGCTTCTTTTTTCTCCATGTGCTGCTGAAGAAGAAAAAAGAGTATACCCTTAGGCAAGATAGGCATTTTTTTATTTTTTTTTTATTTTCTCTGTGTTTTAACACTTAATACATATTACTGCAGTCATTTGAAATCCGTGTTACTCCAACTTTCAAACCCCACTGAATGATTTAAAAAAAAAAAGAAAAAAAAGAACTGGGCCCAAACTAAACACAAAGAGGTTGGTGTTATGGAGATGTGAGGTTTAAAGCCAACAGTGACACTTTGAGAAACAAAATAAAGTAGTAAATGTCTTATTTTATACCCACATTATGTTGAGCAGTTAAAGAAGATATTAAGTTGTATTTATGGATAATTGGTTCTCTGGCTTAATTGTAGACCCCTGGCTATGGAACAATTCGACAGTCTACCCAAGGCTAGCCAATGTAGCCTTAAGCTAACATTTTTAAATAGCACTTTTAAAGACTGGTTTTAAAAGTATTACTGAGATGTTTAATGCTGTTTTTTTATTTGTTTTTGAAAGGGAAGAGAAGAGAAGAGAAGAGAAGAGAAGAGAAGAGAAGAGAAGAGAAGAGAAGAAAGGCAGATAGACAAACAGATCTTATTCTAAAGAGGAATTACAGTTTCTGGGACGGTGTGTTACCCTGAGATACATAAACTCATTCACACATACAGGAGACACAGGAAAAACACAGGAAGTGAGAAGTACACACAAATTCACACAGATCTATGTGGCAGCACTGCTGCAGTGTTGTAGGGAGTTGGGTGCCTTGCTCAAGGGCACTTTGATGGTGGGTGGCATTTGATGTGTTCGATACGAGAGTAAGAACCCCACTGATTCTCTGGTGTCCTCAAGTAACACCCTGCTGCGCCAGCCCCTTATATTCAAACCAGGAACCCCATCCACCCCGACAGCGTCTGTCAAGCTGTCTCTCTACCAGAGCAGGATTCTCTGCAGAGGCCTGTGTGTGTTTGTGTACGCTACTGTGTGTATACAGGTGTGTAACTGAAGCAATTTAAAATAATCAATGCACATATCAATCCCAAAATTTCTTTACACATTAAAATCACCAAAATCAACAGAAAAGCTTTTAAAAATAATGACATGGAAGATAATGAAGAGGACAATTCTGACGTGATTCTTATTCAGTGCAACACAAACAAGGAGAAGCACTTTGTGTTTCAATTGACCTGCAATATTATACCATTAAAACCAAGGTCAAACACAAATGTGGATATTTTACATCAAACTATATGCTTCAAAATCTTGAAAGATGGTTCAAAAATTAGCCTTTCATTTAATGTTTGCTGTGCTGACAATGAGGTGAAGGTACATTTATCAAGACTGCAGCCTGACAGCAGAATTTACTCTGCTTCAAACTTTCTTGTCAGACAATTCACAAGATGAAGACTTTAAGTATTTCCAGTAGCTGTGATTTTCAGTATGCTAATTATCACAGGAAATCATTATACATTACCCTTTCTTGTGATACATAGCTAAATTTTGGGTAACAATCACATTGCCATTGATTGAAAATAAAGCTGCCTCAGTATCTTTTTTGTTTTTCTCTGACATGCAATTAGCATCTATTTGCAATTATTACATACATATCGCAAAAATAGCCTGCATTAAAAATGCAAACAGCTTTGCAATTTTTGAAAAAAGTCACCATAATTTCAGGTCACAATACTTACAAAAAAAACTCTGCAAAATCCCAGCGGGACCAATTTGTCTGAGCTGTGTTAAGGAACACGAGCAGGGCAGCAGGATATTGTGAGTAGGGAGCTGGCATCAAGCCACATCTCAATTGGTCTTAGACCAGTGTTTTTCTAACTGTAAATCTGGCACTAACATGGGTCACTGGTTGCTTCACATGGGCCCTAACAAGATGATGTTTTATTGAATGGGGATCTCAGTTTGAAACAATGAGGTTGTGAAAAGGGAACCATGTGATAAAAGCACCGATTTGCTACTTGATGGCAAGTTAAGAGAAAGCATTTAGTCACTGGACCATAAACAGACCAGTAGTCTGATATGAACCCTGCTGTTGACAAAGATATTTTGTCAAGTCACCACAAAAGAAACATTTTGCTTGGACAGAAAGTTGGTCTCGTCCTTGACCTGCCCAACCACATCTACAATAGGAGCCAGGATTCATGGCAAAGACTCCACACCCCTGAAAAAAAACTCTGTCAAATTTCAAGTAATCATAATCTGGAGGCATACAAAGTTCAAATGTGGCAACAGAGGTTTAACTGCACTTTAGAAAAGCCCATTGTGCCTCGCAGCAGCATCAGCATCAGCATCAGCATCAGCAAGGGTTTGTGGGTATCTAGACTGCTGGCTTTCAGCCAACACTCTGGGTCCTTGAGACTTAAGTACTTTCTTTTTCTGTCTCTAAAAAAATCGCTCAAAATATATAGTATTGTATTAGTGAGTCCTGAGGACATTGGGAGTTAAGTTGCTGAACATGTAATTGTAACGGTCTCCTCATTTCCATTCTGCTCTTCACTTTATGCTATCTAATGAAGGGCAAGATGAAAAAAATCTGTAACCAAATGACTTTTAAGAGTCTATCCGTCTGTCAAACTATCAAACTCACGTACTGTTTGTACACAAACCACTGGTGCACATGGCAATGGTGGAAAACTAAATTGAAAACTGGCCTAAAGCCTGACATTGGCTCTTTTCCATGAGTAATGTGGGACACTTGGAACAAAACCAAAAAAAGCAAAAAGTTGTGAATGTGAGTTATGGACATGAGCCAGACATAGGGGCTCTTGGCAAATCTGCTCATCCATTAGAAAAAACAAAACAAAAAACCAAAGATAGAAAGATTGTGATTAAATAATCAGGATTATGGAGATGCATCTCCCATGGCTGTTACAGAATAATTGGCAAAAACTGTGTATCATCACTTTGTAGTTTATATTGTAGCAATGAAAAGCAAATGATAATAATTGTTTAAAAAGAAAAAAGAATACATCATATATTATAATTGTTTTAAAGAAAAAAACAAAAGCCATTCTATTAATACCTTTCCAAATTCTTGCAGTGTAAGACTGCATACTGTGAAAAATGCAGAACTACTGTTTAAAGAATGTTTAAGTCTGCAACTCCTCTTTCATTTCAATGACACCTCAACACTGACACAGCAGTGGCACTGACTAAATGAAATGTATTCAATTGTTCACCTTGCAACCATCAAGACTGATTGCTGCAGTGTTATATTTCCATTGGTTCGATACTACTACAGTATCAACCACTGCACAGTGTTTTGGCATACCTGCAGCAGCATTGACACTCCAAAGTAGCCCTTTAGATTTTTTTTACAGTGTGGTTTTTGGTCTGAACACCCCCTGAGACATTTCAACTGTCAGTACAGCAGGAAAAACGACACACTGTATCTGACCTGTCAATGGGTGGAGTCCACTGAACTGACAACTGAACTGAGCTTAAAACGTGTTCGATTGAACCAGGACTCTTCAACTTTTTGGACATTTGGGACGAGAACAGTTAAACTGATATTTTATGTTCCACTCTCACTCATCTCCCTCTAATTGTCCATCTGCGTCAGTCTCTTTTCCTTCTATCCTTGTGATTCTCTACCTCCACCACATTCTCTCTAGCTCTGTCATTTACAGAATAGTCAGGCTATAAGGAACCATCCATCAAAGTGCTTACAGATGAAGATTTATCAATATTATACACACATACATACATACATACACACACACACACACACACACACACACACACACACACACACACACCGACACACACTGTTCTATCAATTTCACATTTTTAGTCTCACACACAGATTGGTTATAACTAGCCTTGACTGAACAAAGCACAAAAAAACAGAAATATACGTACCGGCAAGGAATTGTTAGGGCCCTATAAGTCCCTCACAGAGGGCCTAAGATATTCTAAAGAAAAAAAATTTAGTAAAATCACTTCTGATTTTTTCACTTCATGTGAACAAAATGTTTCTGAACAAACTCTTCCTAAACCTAAATCTTCCATGCCAAAGGTTTTGATATTCAGTTCTGCCTGGCCAGAGTGGATGAGCTACACAGAACAATTGAAAAGGAGTTGGCCCCACACAGTACAGGGAGCGCTACTGCAGCATAATTGACAGCCTCCTATTCAAGAACCAGTCGCTTTAGTGACCACAAAAAGCTGGTGTTCCTGTCCCTTCTGGATCCATAACAGTTCAGGCATTACAGTGACCATTTTCCTAATGCTGCCTTTTCAAGTTTGATGGACAGCTGTGGCAAATATTTCTACCAGCCCCAACTCTACACCATCATGTATGGCATGTCTGACTTTGCAGGTAAAAGCCCAGCTGACTCTCACATGCCTTGTCCTGACAATCCCTGTGTCCACGGCCTCTGTGGAGAAGTCATTCTTTGCACTGAAGTGCATAAAAACTTACTCAAGGAACAAGCCTGATGATCCGATTCGGCCTGTTGCTGATGAATTTAAAAGCAAAGGATCAGTTGAACAACACCGCCTTCAACCACCAGTTATTTAAAATCTGATTGGCCACCGCTGCCACTCTTTTGTACATGTTAAGGTTTATTTGGGAAAATGGCCAATCTAATAATAATTCAGCAGTGAACAATATTCCTTGTTTGTGGTGGAGGGTTCCAAATGCCACCGTTACTGTTCACTGTCCATGGTTCCTAAGTGTGTCGCTAATGGTTGCGCTGTGCGCATGCTGTCATTGCATTTTCCTTTAAAAATTAGCTGTTTTTTTTTTCTTGTGGTGATAACTCTCACTCTCTGCGCTGTTTGCTTGTTTGTTGCATTTTAATTTTGTTTCAGAGCTAGAATTGTCACAGGTAAATTTTGAACTATTATAGTAGAGGACACAGTAAGCTAGGCTGGTAGTTTGCCACGAGGGATGTTCGGTGAGAGGGCCATGGTTTAAGAGTAAAGGAAAAATACGCATCCACAAATACATGAAGTCACAAGCACACACACTGTCACCAAAAACTAGTGAAGCATAACAGTTCTGTCAGTGTGAGAAAATGGGTATTGACATAAGAAATGCCACAAAAGACATTCTATGACACACACATAAACACACATACTGTATAGTTTATAATATAATATTAGTATCACATAATATAATGAAATGTAATAAGATAAGACACTGTGTTAACACGTCACATTGACCAAGACACATAAACATCATAACCCGAAACAGACACTTCCAGTTGCCTAATTCAAATGCTGCCAGTGGGAAAACATTAACATCTCTGTATGTAATGTACACTATGACTCACTGTCTGGACATATATGTCTGTGTGTGTCTGCATGTGTTTATGCATAGGTGTGCAATGCTACACCACCTATATACATACATTTGCTCTCCCTTGTGTGTGTGTGTGTGTTTGTGTGTGTACGTGCAGGTTTTGTGTGTTTGCATTGTCTTCCGAGTGTATGTGTCGTGAGTGTGTGTATTGTTTTGTGAGTGTGGATGTGTGTGTTTGACCACATTGAAAAGCGTATAATCCGGCGCTATGGGCAATATCAACAGAGAAAACCACTGGGCTAAAGTAGGGCAAGCTTCCCTTTAAAACACACATACATACACACATGCACACACACACACATGCACTCATAGACACATACACGCACACGTACACACACACACACGCATGCACACACAGACACAGACACACACACACACACACACACACACCATCACTAACACAAACACTGCATCACCAATCCACTGTGGGGGAGAAAAGCATTATTTGACAAACCATTAAAACTGATTCTCTATGCTTCTGAGAGACAGTGAGAGAGAGAAGGGGAGAAAAGGAGAGAAGGGGCGGATTAGAGAGAGGAAGCGAGAATTAGGAGACCCCCCCTCCTCTTCCTTCATTTCCTCTTCTACACCCTCTCTCTCCCCATCTCATTCTCCCCCCTCCTCTCTCTGTCAAGTTTTGTTTAGTAGCCCATGACATGTGTCCTCTACATGCCTGTGTCTGTGTGTGTGTGAGAGTGTGTGTGTGTGCGTGTGTGTGTGTGTGTGTGTGTGTGTGTGTGTGTGTGTGTGTGTGTGTGCACGTCACGTCAGTGCGGTAACTGAAAGATTTCTGACAAGGTGTGAACATTAAAAGCTTCTACAGTCACATACACCCACAGGCCTAAGGGAAGGGCACCTTCACACACACCTCAATGCACTCAAGCATATACACATAAGTTACATACACATACATGCATATGCACTCACTCACTCACACACACACACACACACACACACACACACACACACACACACACACACACACACACACACACACACACACACACACACACACACTCACACACACTCACACACACACAGATATATCAAAAGACCAAGTTATTGTGCAGCTCATCATCTAACCAAACCCTCACTAGTCCCACAGATGAAAAAATGAACACAAACAGGAACTTGTATGTAGGCATGTATTTAGTTGGAACGAGACCGTTACAAGCTGACCAGTATAACTGAAATGAGCACCACACATAAGTCGCATACTCTCAAGAAGTGCAATACTTTTTACCCTAAAAACAACACTTGTTCTCACATGACAATAGTAGAAGCCATTCCTGGTGTCTGCTCATGAATAAGGCCTGTGATATTCTATACTTTACCTATTGTCAACAAAGGCAAAGGAATCCCATGAAAAGACAAAAAATTAACAATGAACTGATCCTACAAACAAGTAGTTACAAGTGACTTTGTCCCTCACTGGCCACACTGTAACTACACCTGCTACAGTCTCCATGCCTCCAATGATAACTAAGCATTCAGAACAGAGCTCTTCATCCGTAATTAGAGCAGAGTTTACATCATTATCTAATTGTTGCCTTTATACTTGATATGGGAAAAAACTATCAGAAAAATCTACACAGCCATTTATAGAAATCGCAGAAGAAAGGTCGGTTAATGGGTCTGCATGCAATCTTGAGAATAATATTACTGACTGAATCAACGGTCATACATCTATGCATATCTTCCCTGCATGTACAGTCGGCTGTGATTCTGTGGCATTTAGCATTCTATTGTTTAGCAATTTATTGTGCTGCAGATTAGAATTTGAGGGCTGAGGATGTTTTCACACTTGGTCCCTTTCAGCCTGAAAAACAAACCCCATCCACCCCCATCTCTCTCTCTCCCTCTCTCTCTCTCTCTCTCGCACACACACTTTCTCTTTTAAGGCTGTATTTGTTAATGATTACACAGCAGTTAATGATAATGCAGACATACGCCTATTTACTGAGTTAATAATACTATCCAATATACTATATTTTATGAATAATTTAACCAAATTAGTCATATAACATTACTAATTTAAGAAAATATGGATAAGACAAGTACAGTAGCAGCCACCTTGTTCCAAGTGAAAGCTCCCCATAATCCAAAGTGGTAAATGTCTGTACCATAGTGTGAACAGAAAGACAACTGAAGCCCGATCAGAGCTGAAGTGGCCCATGAAGAGAACTGAGTCTATCAGATGAACTCACTATGTGAATGCAAAAAGAACAGAATCCCTTTTTCCATTATTCCACTTTTTGGTCCACTTTAAACGGAGTTTGGTTGGTTTAAAAATGACTATATGTGAAAACACCCTGAATGCAAATAAAGACAGTGACAAATAAAACAAAAACAGTTAAATTAAGGGAAAAGTAAAACATGTAGGTTCGTGCTGAGCTCATTCTCTAGTGTATAAAACATGACTGACATGAGAGAATTCCCCCTCCTTCACATCCTTACTCATCCTTGGTTGATTGATTGCCACTCTTCTGTTACTGCAGTAATCCTTCACTGTGCTTTCCAACCAAGAGAGAGAAGCTGGACAGACGAGATTCCTGTGTCTTGTGAGGCTTAAATTCCATATTATTGGAGATTTGGACTCCTACAAGCCTTTGCATTTTAGGATATAAGGTCATCACTGTGGGTTGTATTATTTTGTTTTCTTCAGTGTCTTTCGTCTTTGCAGCAGTGTTAAGTAGTGGCAGACACAGGCTATTTTAAAGCCCCCTCCCACTCAAAAATGTAGATTGCTTATTGTTCACTTTACTTGGATGTCTGACCCTCACTGTGGAGAATGATGTCCGTGAAGAGTTTAACACGAGAAAGCTGTTTTCACATTTGCCTGCAATGATGGAAAATGAAAAGGTGAAATTATTTTAAAAAAAAACCAAAACAAAAGAAAAACTTCATGGTGGGAAACTTTTCCGTGGGAAAAATACATTAGACACAAATTATTATTCCAAGCAGAGCACTTTTATACTGTATGTCTTAAAATATGCATGCAAGGTTGATTAACTCATCAACACAAGTAAGCACAAGGTAAGAGTTAATGTGAGTAATGGGTGGAGGTGGCTGGGGGCACAGATGGTGTCCTAAAGGTCTGCCAGGAGATGTGCTAAAACAAAAGAAGTGGCAGGGATGGGTTCTGATAGGCAACAATCTCAGTACAAGGTGAAGAGAATAATAAGTCATTTTTATGTTAGTGGAAAGTAAAAGACTTGCTTATTATCCTTTCATAGTACTAAAAGTGCTAAAATGACAAAAGCCTGAACACATAAAAGACTGGTAAAATGACTATGTTTCTCAAGCTGTGGCAATGGCTGCTATGAGAAATCAGTTCTGCTTGGATCCTGACAACGATTCAACATTAGTCAGTGTTATCGTGATTCAGGCGTTCAGACCTTAAAAATGACTCAGACGGTCAGATCCTACGCACAGAGTGTCTAACATTTAACACTGATAGATAACAGAAACAAGGAAAAAGCCAATTAAGCATCTATCTATCCATCTATCTATCTTGCTTTCTCACTGTTCTGTCCTTTTTTTTCCTCCTTTTCTTTACCTATCGCATGAATCTGCGTTTTAACAACAGAAGCCATCGGATTATGTTCAGATATGATCATATTTTATCAGAAAAGCTATGGGGATTCATTGGATCAAATAGTCTTTCCGCTCTCTAACATCTCCTCAAATCATCTGCACTTGCTTCCCCTTTATTCAACTTCACTCACTTTGTCTCTCCCCTTGTATCGTCTCTCCTGCCCTCTTCGCTGCTGTCATCAACACTACACTGCCATTTTCTCTTCTATTCTCCATCGTCTCTGACATTCGGCTGCATCCTTTTTTTTTTCTGAATACATGAGGCCAGGGACATGTTCAGGCAAGAAGATAAAAAGATAAAACGAGAGAAAGGAGGAGAAAGTGACAAATGAATCGGCCAAATCAAGGGACAGGAGGAGGAATACTCACACACACGTCCTGAGTTGAGTGAGAGCAGTAAAGTGACAGTTTGTGTTTTTGTTATGCAGCAGATGGGACCTGACTCCACACACGCAGGCACGCACGCACACACACACAACTTTGCACTGCACCTCCACATTCTGAGCACTATCTTCAACTCTCACCACAACATACCTCCCTTTCACACTTGTCGTAAGATAATCTTTATCCTAAACCTAAAGCTGTATTTGTCCTTCTATATTTGTCCAGACAGAAAATCTGAAAAGAACTGGTGAAGGTCTTTGCTAGGTGACAGACATTTCTGTGATAATAGACCTATAGCAGAAAATGGAAAAGCGCTCATGGTGAAGGGATCATTAAATGTGGTTTTCAGAATCTGATTAAATACAATTTATGTTTGCATGAATATTTATCACATGTCATATTTTAGAGGGAGGTTAGCTTGCTACAGGCCTTTATTTAGTTTGTTTCTCTCGTCATCGTCACTTTTCTCTTTGAGAATTTTCGCACAAGTGAAAGTCAGAACAAATTATGCCTCTTAATCCTGATCCTAATCTAAACCAAAATCCAAATACTTAACAGGAACCTTTTTTTTGGGAAGAAGAGATGTTTAGTTTAGTAAAATCTGTGTTCATCTGTCCTATCTAGGCTCTTTTTCCTCTAATGAAAGAGCCCTTAAGACACGGAGCAACAGGGGGAAATACTGAAAGTTTTGTGACGGCCCACCACGTACTCAAAATGTTTTTTTGAGACCCAGTTTGTTTTTTAAGAAGACAGTGAGCTTTTCCTTACCCTCTTATTATTCTCTCTGTCTTCTCTTTCCTTCACTATACTTGACATTATCTTTCTTCAGTCAGCCATCTGTCAAATGCCCCCTCTCTAATGCCCTCTCTCATGCATTTCAGTCTATGCTCTCTCTCTCTCTCTCACACACACACACACACACACACAATACTGTCATGCTGGAATAAGTGGGTGTATACACAATATTATAAGCAACATTTCCATATTCATAAACTAAAAATCAATATTCCCTAAAGACATCTTTCTGAATCATTTTTCACTCTGTGTGTGCATTTATGTGACATCTTTCCATTTTAAAAACCTCGGTGTTTAACACACCACAATGTTACTCTCTTTTTACCTCCTCATCTCTTCTCTTTTGTTGTCTCTTCTGAATCCCTCAGTCTTCTTATTTTCATTCTCCTGCACTTCTCTGTTCCCGCTCCTCCTCCCTTTTCCAAGGAGACTGGCCCAAATTTCTTTGAAATTTAAATCGGATTGAAACGTAAACATTTGTTCTATAAACTCCAAAGTCAGTTGCATGATTTGAATTTTGCGCTAACGGAGTAAAAGAAGCAGAGAGAGAAGACAACGAGGAAGAGAGTTTCTTTCGAAACTTTTGAAATACAAAATACACAAGACGTAAAGCATGAGGGGAAACTGTGATTCTAGGTGTGTCTTTCTGACGCTAATCTGTCAGATGTCAGTCTCCCATCACGTCTCCTCTTCGGTTGCTATAGTAACCTTGTGGTACTCTGTGAGGGGAAAAAAAAACTCATTATAAATTCAAAATCCGGCCAGGTGCTGTGCTGAGCTGCAATTGGCTACAGGGCTAAAAAATATGCAAAGCATACTGACTCATTGGCTGATATGAGACTTAGTTCAGTTTTTTGGGAAACTGTAGAATTTTTTCTGCTAACTCAAAGAGAGACAAACTGATGGATGCCTTTACTCGCAGATGTCTCTCTGAGTAGTTTGATGTATGTCCACTGGTGAGATTAGTTAGCTCAATTCATGGAAGTCAAGATAAAGTCTTCTTACAGGTAAATGCACTTTCTCCAGCACTGAGGTTTTTCACAAATACATGCAAAATCCTAACAGTTACACTGTTTTTTTTCCCCACAGTTCACATGTGAACAGGTAGTGGACAGTATTTCATATGTAGTTATCTATGTGTTCTAAAAGTTAGTGCTTTGTTAAATTTCACACACATACGATCAGGATGGTAATGACAGAAAAAGCAAATACTAAGATGAACTCATCATACCCTACTATAATTAACATGGTATCTTTTTAAGAAAACCTCACAAATTAGCAGAGAAAAAAACTCCAACTTCAACACCTACTCACACACACAAGTGTGGACACATACACTCACACACAACGGTAGCAACCACACAAATCAGTGTTCCAATTATCCACAATACTGGCAGCCCACATAAGCATATTTGACATTTAAATACTCCCACCATACTGTCCTCCACGGTCCCCAAACATTCATAATTATGACAATATCTAAGAACTGAACCTTCACAGGAAACAAAAGCGTGAAAGTCAAAAAAATAATATGCGAATCAAACTTTGTTCACGAGAATCAAACTTGGTTGTTTATCCTCTCTGTGGAGGAGTTTAAAGCAATATGGTTTATGGGCAACATACCAGATGGATGGGAATTAACTCTTTTTGAAAAAAAAAGGTCTCCTCTGAGCTACTTGGAACAGAAGCCCCGAGGAGTCACATGATAAAGAGCAAAAGTTGAAGTTGCTAAAAATATTATATAGGTAACCTATTCTGGAGTTGGAAAACATTTTGCTGCACGTCTACAGTACCTCTGCTTCAGCACCTTTCAACTAGTATCAAATCAACCACTCCCACGCATCACATCCTCCAAATGTAACACGAGCACGCACAGAAAACAAGACATTGTTTAAAAGCAGCCAGACACACTGGACTTATTCAATAGCCATCAACTGCTAGCATCAATAGCTGCACACTCCAGACTCGCACTGAAGCCACAGGTTTCATACATCTCCCCAACTTTGATCAAAAGACAGGGGATTTTTGGTTGCATGTATGGCTGGCGGCTAAGCTGACAGAACATGTAAATAAGATGACCTGGAAGTTTGTGAACTGGGTCAATCACCTACAACCCCTGTGCCACGTGAATACATCCCGGACCATATTCTCCAAACAGACCCTCACATCCACATCCGAGAAGGGCATCAAAAAAGCAGAACTGTCAGAATAACAGAGTTAATTTCTCACATTACTGAGTACAATAGTTTGAGACATTGCTGAGTAATGTCTCCTTTCTCAAAACAACAAATTCTGTAGTATGTTTGCCTCTATGCTCTTTCAAGTATAATCTAGCTTCTGTTGAGTTTGCTGTAAGAAAAATTAGTTAGAAATGGTACTAATTACTCATGTAATAACGTAGTAATGACTACCGAGTACTCATGCATCGGAACGCCAACATGTTGACGGGCGTTGCAGCTGGTGTGGTAACATCGCAAGAGTCATCATCAGTTGCTGAATTTTCCCAGTTGTTTCTGTTATTTCCCGAGTTGTCCCTCTCATTATGAAAACCTCTTTCTTCCATCCCAGTAGTCCTACTGTACTGTGTGGAAGCAGTTGTTTATCTGCATGTTCATATGTGTGTGAAACAAGAAAAAGTTTCCAATCAGGGAAAAAGCTGCTGGCAGAGAACCACAGTGGGAGGTAGAAAATGAGGCAGGAATGGAGAGAAAAACTTTGCAAATGAAAGAGAGAAAGACTAAAAATGAGATGAAGAGGCATTGACAAGTGGTTGAAATAGTGTATAAAACTGAAAGTAAAACTGAAAATAAAGTAGTATTTTTTTTTTCTTTCTGGCGAACCCAAAGTGGAGAGACAGACAGAGATACAGAAAGTCAGAGGGGAGGTTAACAGAGGAGTCTTAGCAAGCCGAGGAATCGGAGAGATGGATGGAAGGAAACAAACACTGCTCCATCTCATCATGTTTTTTTCTGCCTGTCAGCAACATATGAATAAAACCTGCACCTCTGTCTCTAACTGAAATGAAATACAGGGGGAAAAAAAAATCACAAACACCCTGCCTGTAAAGTTTTTTAATGAATAAAAGAATAAAGAACTAGAATCTAAAGAAAACTTTAAAAATTGACCATGGTGAAATGAAGTTTCCTTAGCCTACATTTTCATATTTGAAGAGTGAAAAAAATTTTTTCCTTATTTTTAGATGAACTGGTACTTTTGGTCGGCAATTTAGCTAAAAGTTTTTAAAGTGTGAAGCATGAAAAGAACTGTTATTTCCTGATGTATGAATAAAACGGAAAGCTAGAAAGTAGAGAGCATCATTTGGTTTCTGCCTCTGATATCAAAGCGTTTTCCTCTCTGTACTTTGATGTATCTGTAGAAAAAAAAAAAAAAAAAGATTCTTTTGGAGGCATTTCAAACTCTGGCTTTTTACCAGCCAGCCTTTCCACCTTGATGTGTCTGAAACAAACAAACATTTTTTTCATCTGTATTTTCAGGAAGTGTAGATTCCATATAACTGCTCAGCAAACACCCAAAGGGAGCAAAAACAACAGGAGATTTTCTGGATAAATGCCAGCTCAGATGTTCTAAAAATGACAGACAGCCATTCAGCCGGCCGGTTAGTCAGTCAGTCAACCGGTGTCAAAAGGAGTGCTAGGGGCTGCATGTCTACATGCCTGCGCACATTATATTTAATGATGTATTGATGGTTTGAAATGCAAAATATAAATCAACTGCTATGTGGAGGGGTAGGGCTAAATCAGATTTAGAAGAGTTAGAAATGGCTATTACAATAGATCTGATCTGATTTAAACTCTCAGCGTAGAGTATGATGTAGCTGAGGTGATATTTTAGCACTGCCTCCAATGGACATACATGTAACATGATCATTTACTTATCCCTGTAGGGAAGTCGTTGTTTGGATTTACTTCAGTACAGCTGATTCAGACTAGGTGTGATACACAACAGCAGCCACATGAATATAATAATGAGGAAGACAATGATGATTGTGACAACTTGTAGCAACAGAGCCAATTATTTTATTTTGGATGGTAATAAAGCCTATCTTTCTATCTAATATTAGTTTTGATTTATTTTCTACTTCACTGTACGACTCTGATTTAATTTGTTAAAAGTTATTTCTGGGAATTAGTAACATTTTTATTTTTATTCTGTTTTGCAAATATTTGCCATACAGTACTGATCATGAAGGAGAGTGTGTGCATGTCTAAATCTACACAGGAGTTTAAAGGATTGCTCTACACATTTTGAGCTTCGACAACAGCTGTGACATTAAAAATGAATGTGATGACAGCCCATTAAAAGTAGTACTGTCAAAAAAAATTACATCTAACAAAACGAAGCGCAGCATTGAAACATTTAAGAGTCATTAATATTGAGGTAAATTCTCAGTAAAAGAAAGTCATGATTGTAATGATGGGCTCATTATTTCAGGTTTAACCTGTTGAAAAATGAATGCAGATTTAATTGTTTGTTTTGATTAAAAATTGGGGGCTAAAAAAATCAATAATTCAAACATCCAGGAAAAAAAATTAGAGCGAAAAGTGAGGTGCAGCACATTGTTTTTTTCCCTTGCATCTCTAATCCCAATCCCAAAAACTATCAACAACAGCTACATGCAGGCAATTAAAAGCGCTGCAGTAACAGACAACAAACAACAAAAAACCTACCTGAAACTCCAAGGGCCCACTAGCCTGTGCATATTCTCATTTGTCCAGGTCATAGTATCTTAAAGGAGTTTAAATCGAAAAGACAACTGGACTTGATTATTTGTCTGGGAAGACGTTTCACCTCTCATCCAAGAGGCTTCATCAGTTCATGTACGCATCTGACCAGGCTGGGACTGGTCCCAGGCTGGGACCAGTCCCAAATAATCAAGTCCAGTTGTTTTTTCGATTTAAACTCCTTTAGGAGGCAAGGGCCCACTAATGTTTCTCCGCGAAGCCTGATGTTTTTTGTTTATGTTCTGTTCGTTTCTACCAGTGAGATCAAATCCTGTAGCTCTGGGTGGTCAGCAACAAGAACTTCTCATTGTAGGTTTGTTTATCTTGTTTCAGTCTTGCAGCAGAAAACACAGAAACAACTTTGGGGTGTGTGGAAACATGAAATCAAGTTTAAAGAGGAACTTAACAGATGCTACAAATCTTGTTTTTGCTGACCTCTGGTGGTTTAACTTCCCACCCTGCTGCAGTGATGTACAGATGCACTCGTGGGAGTGTCAGTACATTGTGACATCACTCTTGGGTGTGGTTACAGATGCAGGACAGAGGAAACTTTCAATCAGAAAGTCAATGCTTTAAACTGATCTACACATCGTAATTTCTCTGTGGAAATTAGCAAAAACACAATTATGAACCCTCCACTGTTTTTTTTTTTTCTGTAATCACAGGTGTATATGAACAAGTTGCCTAGTTTTCATGCTCATTTTCGTTGACATTAATAACACCGTTGCAAAGAGGAAGTAAGCTGTCGGAGGTAGAAGAACTGCATTTTCACAGCTGTTCCAGTAAACTTACTCTTTAGTCGCTATGAATGGCAGTGTAAGGGGATGCTTTGTTGTTTGTGTTCAGTCTTGTTTGTCACCTCCTGTGCAAAGAGATAATTTCCTCCCAGTATCCATAAGTAGGAGGGGAATATCATATGGGTAGAAGAAGACTACACATGGATGGTCAGGCTGTATTTTTCTGAAAGAAATTGAATGACATCACTATGGGTGGCCGATGCTCATGGTGAACTATTCATGAGTGCATATGTCATTTAGATTGGTGTATCCAGTAGGTCTGTGCTTTGAATTGTGATGTTGTTTTTTGTTGATGTTTTTTGTTGTTTTGTTTCTTTTGTTTGGTGCCAGATCTGTTTTGGGAACCCCTGGAGTTTTTTTCTTCTTTTTTTTTCTTCTTAACTTTCTTTTCTTCTTCTTCTTGTCAATGTATTTTTCTCACCCTGTTTTTTTAGTGCTTTGCTTCAGTGCTCTGTCACTGTGTAAACAAACTGAAGTAAGAACTCAGATGTTTCACTGAAGTGAAACTTCTGTGACAAGGCCTAATCTGGATTCACGGTAAATTAAACTCTTACTGCAGATGTCTGAGTAAATGTGACTGGAATTCAGTTTAACAGCAATATTACAGACAGGGACATTCAAGAGTTTGTGTGTGTGTGTGTGTGTGTGTGTGTGTGTGTGTGTGTGTGTGTGTGTGTGTGTGTGTGTGTGTGGGCTGGTTTTATATCCTGGTGGGGACTTAACCTGAATACACACTGACCCATGCGTACTCCTGTCACCATGGAGACAAAAATTGAGGTCCCCACAAGCAGAGACTGCTTTTTCAGGGTTGAGACTTGGTCTTAGGGTTAGAGCAAGGGTTAAGGTTAGAAGGTCAGGTTAAAAAATCCATTATGTCAATGAATGATCCCCACAGAGATAGTGAAACAAGTGTGTGTGTGTGTGTGTATGCGCGCCTGCGAGTGTGTGTGTGTGTGCATGCGTGTGTGTTTGCACTGTGGACTGGTGATCAAAATGCACAATTAGTGCAGACCTAAGCAAAGCTCAGCTTGAGGTCTGGCCATTGGCCCACAGTTTTCTATCTTTTTCACTGTCTCTCGCTCTCCTCCTCCTCATATCTCTTCTATCCCTTAGTCTACCTGTAAGTTCCTCTTTCTATTGCTTCATCTCTCCTTCTGTATCCCCTCACCCCCTGTTGTGCCTCAGCAGTAACAGGTGTTTTGTACGGCAGGAGGCCTGCGGACCTAAATGTTCTCATCAGTCCTACAGTCCAGCCCAACAGCTGAACTCAGCATCAGTCCACAGCCTGCTCCAGCGACCGCTGCTCCTCTTGGTCATTTTCATTCTTGACAACAATACACATTCATTTTTCTGCTGACAAAATACTCCTGGCTACCTTGGAATCTGAGGCATGAACTAGGATTTGTGAATCCTAGGGAAAGCCAAAAGTTAACAACTGGTTGTGTTTAGGTTTTGACTGATTGGGCTCAAGAGATTTTGACAATGTCAAAGACTTGTCAGTCAAGTTAAAAAGTACTAAAATGAAATAAAGTAACACAACTTTAAAGAATCATTCTGAATAAAAATACTGAAACACTGAAACATTTAGGCAATCGATTGATCTGTCCACAACAAAAAACTTTGTCGTAGACATCATAGCTTTTTCAAACCTGTTGTAGGGGGAGTGTTTGATAATTAAAACAGAAGTCTTCTGTGGGGTATTCATTTAAGTCCACATAGACAAAGACAGACAGACTTGAAACTTTGTTTGCCACACTGCCGCCTCAGTGTTCTGTTCAACAAATAAATAAACAACAGGATGAAAAAGATATCAAAAAGCGTATTCGGCAGAAATTCTTTGAGTTTCCATCCCTGTTCAACTCTTATCACAATGTGAAAACTGCACTCAACTTTCTGATGTGCTGGTGACAAGTCGAAGCATCTTAGAGAATTATCAAGAATACAATAAGACACAGACAGACGGACAGAACTACCAACCGCACAGGGACTTAGTTCTACTAGCTTTAGCATCTTCGCTGTGTGTGTGTGTGTGTGTGTGTGTGTGTGTATGGTGCGTGTGTATGTGGTGTGTGTGTGTTACAGTCAGTGTCTGGTCCTATGTCTCTTTCTCTGCATGCTTCTGTCTCTTCTTCCCCCAGCAGTCCTACCTTCACTTCACACCCCCCCCCACCCCCCACCCCTTCACTTCTCTCCCTCCTTCCCTAGCGGTAGTCCTGGATTAGTTCCATTGCCTGGTTATCTAGTGTTGGCCTACTTTTCTCAGAAAAGTGTGGTTTTTACTCTGCAGTTACTCGGGGTAGTCTAAGCTTGTGTGTGTGTGTGTGTGTGTGTGTGTGTGTGTGTGTGTGTGTGTGTGTGTGTGTTTGTGTGTGTGTGTGTTCTCAACACAAGGCCTGTAAAGGTATTTGTTGATGAGACTTACAAAGGTCACTTATGAAATTTCTCATTGCTTTCAATCAAAGTCAGTATCCAAACTCCTTTGGGTGTCTTTGTCATTTGGACATTTGCTTGTTTATTCATCTATTTATTTATTTTTGCTTCTGTTGTAAAATCTATGTAATGATCTCAATTAGTGGTTGTATCTCTACCAATATAAACCATATATATAACTACTGATAAGTAGTTTATTTAAATGTTTGAACAAACTGTGCTTGTATCTACCTTGACAAAATATATATCTTGTTTATTCATCAATACATTATTCACTCTCTGTTTTTGTGTGTGTTCATTATTGCATTCTTACACCAGCTGCTCATAAAAGCTGTATTTTCAGACATAAGGTTTCAATCTGAGCGTCATATCTGCAGTAAATTCACAGTTAGGTACAGTTGACATGGAATTAAAAAACACGGTAAAGAAATATCTCTCATAAAGGCCTGGTAACATCACATTTTGCATTACTGGATGTTTCACTGGATGTTTTACTCCACTATTAGTTCTTATTCATTTGTTTTCGCAGATGCAGCTGCAATGCTGAAAATCAATAATTCCCCTTCAGACATTTCCAGTTTTCTTTTTCTTTAATCTCAGACCATTCCTCAGTTTTTGTTTTTTTCTTTCATGCATTTTAATCTATGAATTTATGTAAAATCTATGTAAATTTCTGACTTTCTGAGATCTTTGGAGATTTTCTTGACAATATATTCACTGCCTTTGTCAAACTGCAGTAAACATACATAAATAAATAAAAAAATACACCATTAGCAGCTTGAAGTATCGAAAACACGAACAAGTAAGACTGAGCTTAGAAGAAAAGAGCACAGAGGAAAGAAAGAAAGAAAGAAAGAAAGGAGAAAAGGGTAAAGGAGAAGAGATGGAGAATGAAGAATGTGTTTGACAGCAGAATACAGGAACCAGGAAGTTAAAGTTAGCAACCAACTACTGACAACTCTACGTGTACACGTGTGTATTTTTGTGTCTCTGTACAATGGTGCTGAATGAACAAGGTAGCGGACCTCTTTCTCTCTCTCTCTTTCTCTCTCTCTCACACACACACACACACACACACACACACACACACACACACACACACACACACACACACACACACACACACACACATACACACACACACACAGAGCACAGCATGAACCTTACCCTTTAGCCTTGTCATTCTCTCTCCTTGTCTCTATTTTCTCTCTGTATTGCTCTCTTGATTTTGCTGTCTCCATCTCTCTACAATAAAGACACAACAGCTCACTGATAACCTTTCTCTGCCCCTTCTCCTCCCTCACAGCAGAGCTCTGTGATTTCCACTGCCTTCTCTACCCATACACCCAAACCAGTTCTCTGACCAGCCGCTATAGCTATAGTAGAAACACTGCTCTGAATGTATGTTTTGCTTTACTATTACCACTACACACAGCTTGTATTTACATCTTGCAAGAGCAAAGTTAAGGTTGGCTATCCCAATGAAATGTGACAAAACAATGGAGTGTAATACATATTTGTTGTGACCCCTGGACTAATTTTTGTACAACAATGACATTGATGGATCCAGAAGGGACCGGGAAGAGACAGTGTAAGTAGAAATGTGTCTGTAAATTCTAGATCCTGTAGCAGACTGGACAGGTGTCTTAGTGAGTGACTAGAGTTGGCTACATTTGCTCCTTCATCATTAAATCAACAACTGCTGGTTGAGCTGACTTACCAAAACCATTTCACGTATTCTTCCAGCTGAATTTGTGGTGGTCTGTGACAAATATTACCGCTGGCACCGGTAGAAGCAGAGGCTGCAGACGAGGACAGACGTGTCCTGTAGCTACTCACCCTCCTAAAATAATTTCATTAGTATGCATTTCAGAGGAGTTTTGGTCTCATCTCATGGTCTAAATGCCATTTAAGTGATTGTTTCCCCCATGATGAGAAACACCATGAAAGAGAAATATCACTTTAATTATACAAAAGTAAAAAATACTACAGTTGAATAGAATATAATACTTAACTTTCTTCAGCAAAACATCCAAACCTGGGCACATCATTTGAATCTTAGACAACGTAAATACTTGCCTAAAAACTCAACTGATGTGTGTACAGCTATATAGTAGCAGCTCTCCTTATGCTCTTGCACAGATTACCACGAGGGCAACTGCAAGAAAAAGTCTATATCTATAAATCCTATAATCCAATAATCCCATCATATTTGTGAATTCTGTAATTACAGGTTGCCTTAAGACCAAGTGCAGCGATATAATTCTAGGAAGTGAAGAGCACAGAGGAGGATTTCTTGAAATAAGCTGTAAGGAGCAAAGATCAGTGACAAAAACAAACACAACAAATGCACAACACTGAAAAATCAGATCCTCAAGACATGACTAGTACCACTTCACTGCAGGTAGGGTGTTTCTAAAGGAAGCAGAGGCTTAGAAAAAGATAGGCTAGGTAGTGAAGGAGGCTATGAAAGGACAGGTTCAAGATTTTTTCAAGTGAAGTCTCTTCCATTAGTGTAACAAAGATGAAGGACAAACAAAACACACAGTCTTGTCTGGTGTGTGTCATGAGCTTTGGGTAGTTAGTCAAATTAGGTGTGTATCTTCCAAAGTTAGGTTTTTAAGGACCATATTCCTTCTTAGTGTTTCCCCAAACAGTGTTTCCTCAAATCTCCCTCAAGGTCTCTCTCAAATTCTGATATTCACAGTGGGTCATAAGGGTGCACCCAAGTGTATGTTTTTAATAGCTATGTCACTGTTTCTTAATTACTTTGATAAAACACAGCAATACTTAGTGCCATAATCGCTCCGCTCCATAATTAACAGTGTCTCTCTAACACAGGTGCATGGCTGCACACGCATAGTGCAGTATACATGCACACATACATAAGCCAACACATAAGTGATATACTACGCAACAAACCTGTCTTCACACACTGGAGCATGTCTTTATATATAATGATATGAGATGATAATTATTTACACTTATATGTATATAGTATAGATAGTATAGTATAAATATAGTATATATTTGCAAGTTTACTCAAAACACCATGCAATCCAACACAACAATCCAACATTAAAATGGAGTGCATCATATCGAAAGGTGTTCCCAATATTCTGTGCACCCCCGCTGACATAAATAGGGACACAGTGCTTAGTGTTGAAAAATGGGGCAAAGTCTCTTATCAGTGCACAATAAACCAATTTCTCTGGCCACAACAACAAGAACCCCAGCAATTGTGATGGAAATTAGCTCATCAAGTGTTAGTGGCAATTATTTTTTATTTCTAAATTTCATGAATAGCTGAAATATGCATTTGCCAGAAATCTTTCCTCCTGACTGACAACATACAAAGCAGTTCCTTTTTTTATGGCATGTCTTTTATCACCATTGAGCTTGTGTAGATTAGACTTCTAATCTAGATGATGTTTGCAAGCTTTCAATTCCATTAGATATAAGTAGTACTGCAACCTTCTCTCCATATGTCAGCTATTCTGCCTTAGGAATCAATGTTTATTGATATTGTTCATTCAGGAAGCAGTATGGTGGTAGTATATTATATTAGGGTGCAGAAGCCTGGGTGGTTGATGTACAAGCAAAGCAAAAAGACAAAAAATGCAGAAACTATCCTTTTATGTGATATTGGCCCTGGTAGAGTTCCAAGCAACAATGTTTTGCTAATAAGGATAGTTGTACTTTTGTAATCATTGTAAAACTGTAATACAGTAGATAGGATTACAGCATTAGAGCCAAAATAAACATCAAACCTGTCCAGGCTCACTGTGCATTTGTTTTTTAAAGCCTCTATGTGTCGGATTTGAAGAAAACATTTGCCAACAACACAGTGGCATTACTTGACAAAAAGAGTGTGGCACATTGCTATGACCATGATGGCAGATGTTCATTAAGATAGATAAGACATAAAAGCAATGCCCTTTGAATGGAAGGACCAAGGCTAGAGGAGGGCAGAAATGTTTGTACCCTGTGCTAAATAAATATGACGGCAAGACGTTTGTGATCTTCTGACGAACTCATTAATTTTCTTAAGTGTGGGTCACACAAAGTACAAAAAGAAAAAAAAAAACGTCTTACAGGGATCAAAAAGGTATCACTTAACTTGTGAAATTGCAGGTCCAAGTGCAGCCTGACAGACCACTTCTGCAAGCGCCTCATGTGCAGGAGTGGAAATACGGTAAGCTGCTGACACAAGCCCCAGAAGGTACATGACACAAAGCATAAGAATGTCAGTGGCTTGCCTTGCTGTACCCTCCGACCTGACTCCATAATGGCTCTCTGTCTGGTTCTGAGAAACTAACTAAAAGTATGATGAAATCCAGCAGCATCTTAAAGAAGAACATTTTTTTTTTTTTTTTTTTTAATCTTTAATAGTAGGACAACTGGTCCAAATGGGGGCTAGAATCAAGAGGGTATGTAAAATTATAAATGTCTGTGGGTATTGGCAAAAAAAAAAAGACAAAATAAGTTGTTTGTCCATGCCTGTAGATAACACATATAAGCATTTTGTGATCTGACACCCCTGCAGGATATCATTTCTCTGTGACTTCCAAAACTGTTCCAAATCGCTGCCAAAGAATTATTTTTTTTTCATGATGTGACATTGAAATTGCTTTTTCGCTAGCATTAGGGGAGCTCCATCATGATTACAATAATAAACAAAGGTAAAAGAATGTTTTTGTCAAAACAGCACCAACTGTCAGCTGGAAACAGGAAATGAACAATGATCTCCTGTATTAAAGTCTGATGTTTTGCTTACTCATCCATTCGCCCCCAACCTTCTCCTACCTACGGTTATCGTTTTATAACACCATTACTTTATTTCCGCCGTTGCCCCTGTCATAATCACACCATCCACTAGAGGGCATTGTCACTTTAACGTAAAGATATGCTGTTTTGACTTAAACAACAGTTGCTGTTGTTCTTCCTCGGAGGACAGTTTCAAATTGGTGGCCCCACGAACGTGTTCAGTGAACTTTATTAACATATGTGCATGCCACTTACAGTGACAGTGCTGCTGGTGTTAGAGGACATAAAAGCCCCATTTTACACCCTTCTAACATGCCCACCTAATGACTGGCAGCATTACCAGAATGGTCCTGTACAGCTACATCAACCACTCCCAGTGGTTGATCTTTGACACCAGACAAAAAAACCTCTTAACTTTATATACAAGAGTTCTGGACCAGGATCCACCAGAATAACCACATCCAATTAATCATACCTGCTTTCCTAGGTTACGGCTGCTGACTCCCAGACAGTCTTAACTACTGGAGGATACACAAAATGTATGACTTACGACACTGAAGTACAGAATCAAACCCTCTATCCTTAGACTGTGTAAGAAAGGACACTGATCAGAATGTGATCCCAGGACACTTTTCACAAGCAAGACATTACATCAGAAGCAGCCATTACACCAATTCCTCTGCAATAAACTTTATGTTCCAAAGAGACTTGACTATCATGAAAGTGACAAACAGAAGAACTTTAAAGTGATACTTAAAGTGATGAAATCCATCTTTTGAGTATCACTCAGTCACCCTGCAGGCTTGAGTGATGGCTGTAAAAAGTTTTACTTTCCTTACTGATGCAGAACAGTGGTGGGCTGGAATTTAGACAGCTGTAATGGGGACAGGTTTTACAGTTTTAAAAAGTGTTTTAAAAAAGTACATAGATACTTTTCCAACTACTCCTTCAGCATTTTTTCTGCTGTCCATCTATATGTGCAGCAGGCAAGGTTTCATCTGTTTATCTTGAATTTTGGCAAACTTGCCTGTAAGGGAATGGGGACTTTGAATAAACTGGCTGGAAAGCCACTCCTGTGACTTTCTTATGCATTGTAAGACACGGGCACAGAGAAGACAGTGATATCTGTATGAGAGAAGCCTTTCAGTTTCAGAAATAAATATTTTCATACTGTTGACATCAGTCATCAGAGTGAGTGGGATGGAGCAGAGTTACCGCTGCTGACGCATAGCTGGGGCTGGTAAGAAGAGGCCACAGATGATGGGTCAGCCCTTCTTCCATATATGAGATTTCAGCATTCCCCACACATGAGGTCCAAGGGCAGTTTGAGGGGTGGGCCGTGAGAAAAAGATATATTCTGCCTCTTCTGTGCTCCTCTTTGTGAACAAAGAGAAGCCAGTCAGCTCCTCTTGCCTTCATCCCACTGTCCATGTGGGCAGTCTGATAGGTTCATATCAGCAAGTCTTACACCATTCAACCAGAAGCTGAGAGAAGGAGAGGGTTTTAGGTCAACCGGCCGACCGCTGCCCTCTCGTAGCTCAGACACAGAATGGGAAGCAGTGGGATAATTGGAATCAGCTCTTGCATGGACAGGGTGAAATGTTTTATGTAAAAACATAAGTTACAGTCCAATAAGCAAAGAGGGGTTGGTGGATCTGATTCAATCGCTACTGATGCTCAGCTGGAGCTGGAGGAAGCTTTACAGGCCGGGCCGAAGCTTTGCCAGCAGTGACACACACCAGGAAGACCCCGAGGGCACAAAAGAAGGCTGGCCAGTGGTCTCAATTCAGCACTATGCTGCCTGTCTTGAGTAATGTCCACACCATTCAGAGAAGTGCTAACATCAACAGAGCAGAGCTGAGGAGAGAATGAGCCTGCACCTTCCAGCTTAGTCACTTGATCTAAATGACATTGGGAATGGGTTCACTGCAAGAGCTCAAAGCACTTAAGGCCGGAAGCTGTGTAAGCAGTTAATACACCACTCTTCTACTGATCTTTTACATTTGAGGGCTTGCAAGGGACAGAGAAGTTGAAATACTCCTGGTATGTTTGGGTCGCTGTCTGATAATGTGAGTGCCAAATAACTCCAGAGCCAATTAACACCCGCAAGTGGCAGCGACAGAGCCACCAAGCTGGCAAAAGGTTGCAAGTGCCACATCTTGCTACATCACTTGCCACTGTAGTTATCCACAACTATCTATTTTTTCTAATTAATTAATGAATGGGTGGTCCTATAATAAGCAGAAACAAACCATTGTTCCAACATTCCAACAAAAAAAAATGATGAGATCTGAGAACAGCTAGGATTATAAGAAAAGCACTGAATCGGTAGGAGGAAAGATAAGAGCACATTGTTGTCCTTCTTAGCCACGGAAGAAGCAATCAGCCTGGAGGGGTCATCACACGCCACAGCTGTAGTTCTGGACAACACTAGAAATTTCTGGTGCAGCTGTCATCTCACTTAGTGTAGGGCCTGCAGACAGCACACTCTGGTGGTTCCACTGTCTCAGCAGAAATACGCCTCGGGCCAACAACTCTGAAGACACACAGTCAGTAGGGGGTCCAAGGTGTAGTACCTGACAAGCTAGCCTTGATCATGCTGTCATCTGCAGAGTCTGGAGGCCCAATACAATCAAGTCAACTCAACTCGAATTTCTCAGCTTATACATGCAAGCTTCTAAGCTAAACCCTGAAATCCTGGTATTTGTCATAGAAGCTTTATGTATTTTGTGAATACATTAAGTTAAGTTGAACTGCATGTGTGATCTTAAACTGACCACAGGAGAGGCAGCCAGTTGAATAATATGTTACGTTTTGAAAAATGAAAGGTGGAGGAGAAAAAAGAGACACAGATGGAAGCACACAGAAAGATAATTAAAAGGAGGCATTAAAAAATCTTCCAAAGATCAGTTATGGTTTTTAATTTATTTGGGAGTTTTAATTTGATTTTCATATTTCATATATTTTATCATTTTCTCATGATTTTTTTTTCAGTATAGTTAATCGCTATTCAAGCTCATTTCACAGACATATGAAAAGACATTTTGGGAATTAGCATAGTGAAGGATCTAATAAATATGTGTTTTGAAACAGTCCCTTGAGCCTTGAGATAATCACACAACAGTTCAGTGAGGCTAAGCATAACATAAACCCAAAAAACCCCTCTTAGTCCAGTCTGCTTGTCGCAGATCTGAAGCACAAGCAACAGGTAGAATAAGGCAGATGAGATCACAAGCAACAATGTCGCAAAAGCTCTCCTACAGAGCTGCTAAAATAATACCTAACACAAGAAGCATCAGATGGAACAAATTAGGGAAGTGACTCGCGGTTGAGTTTTGGGATTTGATTAAATACAAAATCAAACTAATCTGTAAATATCAAAACAAAATGTTTCTCTGTAACAACAAACAATCTGAAACACCTGGAGACACTTTTCACAATTTTTCAGAACCACGATAACATAAATGCACAGATTTTTTATAAAGAAATGATATTCTTAAAACTCTACAGAAGTCTTGAATCCTGGACTTACCTTCCTACCTCTGCACTGATTTAGCTCATTATTTCACATAAACATCTTATAAATAATTGTTTACTATAGCCCTGACAAAGAAGCCGACAACTAGAGACAGGATCCTGACGGTGATATTTACTGTATGCCTCCACACAAACCCACCACTCATTATAGTCTGCAGTCTACACTATTCTCCTCCTCACAAGAAAAATAACCAACATGTTCAATTCAAACACTGCCACTAACACAGCTACATAATGTTTTCAAGGAAAAACCCACTGTTATCCATAACTGCACCACCAACCTCAAACACTACTTGGTGCAGTCCCAGCTCATCCCCTCCTACATACAAGCCGAGCACTATGAATAAGCTTCCCACAGTTTGCCAGCTTTGTAGATGTCGTTCTATCTGCTTTCTGCAACAATATTACAGTCCTACAACTCACCAAGTAGGGATGCTGCCAATTCACCAGTGACTTATATTTTCCTGCACATTCTTTTTTTCTGGATCAACGTAAAAAAAAAATTAATATTTAAATGTTCCACCAATGCCATCCAGATTGGTTGTATCTGCATGCTTAAGACATTGCTATATTCAAGTTGCAAAACAGAATAAAAAAGGCACTAAAATTTGCAGTGAGGTTGACCACGTCCGATGAATGTGGACTTTACAATCTGGTCACCGTTGTTCCATTTGCCTTGTGTGTTCATGAGTTTTATCATTGTTGATGTACTAAAGTTAAAATTAAGTTTTATAATTTTGATAAAATACATTTTCTTGATAAAATATTACTCTTTGTCCTTTTTCTTGCAATATCTGCATTATTAATTCATGTAAAAAACTAAATGCCTCAACACTCTGCTTCATTGGTAAGAGTTTCAGTCACATTGTTAGCTCAGTTTTCAGTTGCAGTAGAGTAAAAAGATTTCTAAATCTCTCCGTGTTAATGTGCAATGTACGAACCTGAAAATGATCCTAAAAGTTGCATACTGTCATGTCAGCAATGTCATTTCCTTATATTCAGTCAAATCTTTCTCCTCCTCCGTAGCATAACAACTATGCTTCTTTCTGTTTTTACACATTGTTTCTATGTGAATTACAATTGGTGATTTCCAGGGACCTCTTCTTTAACAACATTGATAACAACTGAAGAAGAGGACTCAATTTGAAACACACAGCTTATATTATATGTAATATTGAAAGCAATTTCTGTTTTGCTATTGTGCTATCTGCAACTTCATGTTTTGCAAGTGTTTTTCAGTTTTCAAACCAAAAGCTGTGTCTTTTCACTTGAGCTATAAATTTCCTATATCACAACAAAAACACCAATCTAAATTTTATCAAAGACGGTGTTACTGATGAAGTTTTTAGCAGAAAATAAAACACCCTTCCCGACCAGTGGAATTTCAAAGCATATCCTTTGTTAAATCTCAGTTTAGTGGACCATGCACAAAAATGGGTGTCCCTTTATTTTTAACTTCATCGAATACAGAAAATCCACCCAAATCTGATTCTCTTCTTCAGTCTTTAGTCATTGTGTCATTTTCCATCTAAATGAAATCCGAATTCAAAGCTCTGACTTTTTGTTCGGAGGAGGTAAGATGAGTAGAGCTGAAGTGGAGGGTAGGCTATAGTCAAAGTGTGAGTCAGACAGGTTCAAGGAGAAAGAGGGAAGAGAGAGATCAGAGCAACAGAAAAGCAGGAGAGAAAATCAGACTGTAAATGAAAGAATAATTTCTAACCTCATTTTCAAGTTGCCTGGCGACGGTTGTCCATCGTAAACTGATACAATATCAAAGTCTTCCTCCAGCGCCAGCGTGACAAAGGTTAGCTGGATTCGGTTCCTCTCCCCTGTTATTATCAGCCACGTACAGTTGGCGTAGTTGGGGTAGCCGTGGGGGAAACCGGGCGACTCTATGGTGCCATTCAGGCCTTGGACTACACCACCACAAGATTCAGCTGAAAGAGAGAGAGAGGACACAAAATCATATTAAAATACTAGGAACTCAAATTTGTATTCTGTGTTAAGACTTAGATGACAGATCATGCCTTGTTTACACACTACTGATTTCAAAGATACAGACTTTGTCATTTTAAGCTTGTAGCCTTGTAACATTTTTAAATTCTGTACAGAGTTCAGGACAAGAAAATAAAGAGTGAATGTAGATTTTTAACACTGTGATGAAAGTTAATCATACTTTTTTTTTTTTTTTTTTTTTAAATTGTGACCTCCAAAACCTCTAGAAATCGTGTAACGGCTTGTGCATTTGAAATAAAACACTGAGGGGAGCTTAAGTATGTGCTATGTGCCAAGCCAAGTGTTACTAGATTAACAAGCCCCTGTACTTGCAGGAACTCCAACATAATGCAACACATGCCTCACATCGTCCCTTGACACTGTAGCATATGTCATGTGAAGCTTTCATGCAAAGTGCCAGAGTATGAGTGCATACTCTGTATATATTTAGATTTCATGGTACTAATCCTTTACTCCTGACAGTGTTTGTGCTGTGATCTATTGATCTCAGACCAGAAGTAACCTCCTGTGACATATACGTTCATACCCACTTAATCATGTACTGAATCTTGCATTGTGTTGTTTTACACATTAAATATTCAAACATGCAGACATAAGAGCTTATACAACCCTTACACTGTCCTCTCATCACACTGGATAAACAAACATAGAGTTCAAATCTTTTACATTAACTACATGTACTCACATACACACACACACACACACACACACACACACACACACACACACACACACACACACACACACACACACACACACACACACACACAAGTGCATCCTGCTACTGAGCCAGCTCATATGCAACTATTTTCTTAGCGAGAAACATTGTTAAAAAAATCATGTTTTTCTGAAACATATCTGCCAGATTGTGCATTCTCAACATTACTGAATATCACAACAAACAGATTAAGTTCTTCAATTTAGCGCACAAAATGTTACATTGAAGTATTCTTTCAAAATCTGTGCTGTGGTTAAGTATAATTATTATTATGCAACTAAAACCACTCATTTAAACTTCTTTTACAGTTAGACAAGCGTCATGTTCATAAAATATAAAATGTCTCTACTGAAAACTAGCATGAGGTGGGATATAATCTGGTGCCAAAGGTAAGTGCTTATACGCTCTTCCAACACCTTTGCTTTTATCTGTGCCATTTGAGCAGTATTTTCAGCACATGATATTCCCACTGAGTGTCAGTCACTACTGAATACTTGCATTTGAATGTATTTGACAGGAGCTATACAGTATTTGCACAGACGCATACACAGAAGAACAGACTCTACAGAGCTAGCTAAGTTTTGAAGTATTTATGAATAGCTTTTAAGTGTAAAGTTCAGTTGGAGAAAAAAGGCAGTAAATTAATAATAAAGCAGTTCTTAAAGCTGCCAAAAGCTAAGCTAATGTGTAACAAATCTGGTAAAAGCTACATGTAACTGCAGTGGATAAAAACAAGCCGGAATCAACGAGAACTAAACAAAAGAAGATCAAGACGTATTGCAGCTAAAACATACTATGTGAGGAAGGCCAATGCTAACTAAAGCAAAACAAAACTCTGTAAAAGCTAACCAAACACTGACAAAAATGTTATTACGCAAAATATAAGAAAAAAAAAGGCTAAAAGGATTTAATGGAAAAAAGCAGTATGCAACTTCCAGTTTCCACAGTTTGTTCAGCTGCATCAAAGGCACAACAGTGAAGTATGATGTGAAAAAGTGAAACACCAAGAGAAAAATAAAAGACAATCAGGGTTTAAGGATCCCCCACAATGGCACACTGTGCCTCGAGTCTCTGAGTCTTCACTCTCCTCCTCCCTCATTTACAGACTTTACCTTCACTTCTCTTCTCTCTCCTCCAGCTTTCATCTCCTGCTACTCTCTCCTTGACAAACACTTCATACAGGTTACTCCTAAACCTACTAGAATATACAGGGCACGTAGCACGGTGTGTTTGTATGTGTGTGTGTGTGTGTGTGTGTGTGTGTGTGTGTGTGTGTGTGTGTGTGTGTGGCCAACATGAAAGCCAGCAGTAATTGTTTCTCAGATAGCGACGGTTATTGATTTATTAACCTTATATCACTGAGAACACACACTCTCTTTCACACACATACAGAAATGTGTTGTACACTCCACAGACAACTATCTACTAGGTCACAATCTAGTCAACCAACTGCTAACAAACTATGTGTGTGTCCGTTTCTCTGTGTTTTTTGTCATTTTCCATCAAAATGAGATCAGAACTTGCTCATTGTGCACATACCAGATGTTCTTGTTTGTCTGAAGTAACACAAGGCATACAAACATACGTAAATACCTATACACAGGCCCAAACGGACAAGCTGGCAGCAACAGAGACGCACACATGTACAGTATGTGTGCTCACACGCGCACATACATAAACTTCAAACCATCTGGAGTGTCCAGATTAATTTCAGATTGTTCTCCACTGTCTTTCCAACCCAATTCACCTCTCCCCCTCAGCCGTCTTTGTGTCTGTCTCTCATTCTGTCTCCAGTTGTCTCTCTCTTCCTGTCTGTGGTCTCTTCTGCTGCCAGATCCCCCTCTGCCCACTTTTGAACAGATGGGATAAGTAGAATTCAGCGGATATTTGCATCATACCGGATGCCACATTGCAGCACCATACTTGGGGCATTTCAGTAAAAAGTGTTTTGCGTAGCCTCTTTGTTGATGTAGCACTGAGTTCTTTCCCCCTTTAGTTTTTTCATGCTTAGATTTTGCTCCTCTTGGCTGGAGAGACGGTCCAGTAATTGAAAACCATATGGTCAGTCCTTCTAACAGCTGTCCATGTGAACAAGACAACAAAGCACTGTCATTTCTTACTCAGAGGAGAAAAAAAGAGTCAACAGTCAGCATGCTAACATGCTCAAAATGACAATGCTGATCTTTAGCAGACGACACCCGACTATACCTATCATTCCCACCAGATGATCCCACTGTCTCGGACATATCCATATGGATGAAAGAATGCACCTTAAACTAAATCTCTCTAAGACTGAACCCCTGGTCATCCTGGCCCTCACCATATCAATATCAAAATCAACTCTTCATCTCTTACCCCAACCAAGGTCAAAGAAACCTGAGTGTCATGTTTGATGGCCAGCTATCCTTCTCCACCTGTGTTGCATCCATCTCCCAGTCATGCCACTGTGCCCTTTACAACATAAGAAAAATCAGGCCTTACCTGACTCCATGTTTATCACCTCGACTACTGCAATGCCTGAAATGTCACTCCACTACCCATCGACCTACACTTGCTACCCATGGCTGCCCGAATCAAATTCAAGTTACTAACACCTTCCTTCAGAGTGACTTCTGGGTCTGCACCCATCTACTTGAACTCGATCATACAGGCTTATGCACCTTCTCCGCCACTGTGTTCCTCCTATGATTTTGTCGTGTGGCATTGCCATTCCTGCACACAAGGCAATCGCTGTGGAGACTGTTCTTGTTTGTGGTTCTTTGATGGTGAATGAGCAGGGGCAGCCCCCTCTATTTTCAACAATCTCTTGAAAACTCATCTCTTCCAAGAGAACCCCCTCTCCTCACACCTCTAACAATGTAACATGCCTAACTAGCACTTACTATGCACTTTCTGTGGACTTATTTACTTGATCTCCTTGCACCTATTTGATAGATTTAGTACTTCCTTACACCAAGGTCTCCTGAAGCTTTAGTGTTGTCCTTCACTTGTAAGTCACTTTGGATATGGTTTTGGAGATGTCTGCCAAATGAGTAAAAACATCCAGCACCTGTTAATGGAGGCCACCAGTCAGCTGATGAGTGGCGAACTCGATCATAACGAATACTGTGCCTTGAAACACAAAGTGCTGTTTTCATCTGCGTGGCACAAAACATGTACTGTCTATTGTTTTAATTATCAGAGCCTACCGACTAATTTGATGGGAAAAGGTTAGACAGACACATTTAAATCTGTGTAATTTTGGTGTGCTGGTCCGTCTAGTTGTCAGGGTAACAGATTAGAAATAATGTAGATACTCACAAAAACGCAGCAAGAGTAATAATTCATTTTTTTCAGTTTTCCTCTCTCTGTATCCATCCTCCTCTCCCATCGTGCCCTTCTTCTGACTTCACATGCCTTTGACATGTTAACATATACATTTAATTATATTAGCTCTGACTTCTTTTAAGTTTCCTAAGTGTAATGAGGTGAAATGTGGTGATTGTCCTTTCAACATCTAGCTGTATATAAGACAGAAAAAAAATTGAATGTGAATGTGTATGTTAGATAAATGGATCTGTGTGTTTATAAGTAGTATGTGAACTAGCAGCTGCAGACAAATGTGGGTAAAAACATGCTGCCATATGCCCATGTGTGCTGTGCACTCATGCAACCACCAACACGAATGTTAACACACGCACTGTGTCAGTCTACATTAAAACACAGGGCTTAATCTTAAATGTATGTTTTGCTTGATTTATAACCCACAAGCTTTGAGGGTTTCCCCCTGTTTTTTATGGTTCATGTGCAGGTTTGCAGGTCTGCACACTGATACTGCTGCTTGAGGATTTTTCCATATCTTAGAGGTATTCCCACGAGTGGCATGCCACATCTTCAGCAATCAAACCAAAGCAACTCAATTCTCAACCTAAAGAGATGTTAGATATCTCCACTGCAGAAAAATTATTTCTTAATCATTTTTGCCCAACAACCCGGACAAAGTCTGCATTGTTCTGTAATGGATTGGATCAGTGCAGAGATCTACATAACAGTCAGACAGATTGTTAAATTTTAGGTGCTGAGCAGCAGCAGGGAGGTGGAGTGCTATGGTCGAACCTGACCCCAAGGTCCCTAGCTCATAAATCAAATGCTGGCCTTCTCGTTCCATGGCGTGCTGAGCCACAAATCAAATGCATCTTTCTAAGTTACGCTGTGTAGAACTATTGACTGCAGTGATTCAATGTCGGCTATGAAAAAGTAGAGAGGAGAGGAGAGGAGAGGAGAGGAATTTGTTTTCTGTTTTTCTGGTATCCTTGTTTTTGTTCCCTTTTGCCTCTTCCCCACCTCTTCTCAAGTAACCCCCACACCCCCTCTTTTTCATTATCTCTTTGTCAGAGTCATTGTGTCTCTCCCACATCATGTTTGTCTCGCTGCAACCCTCCATCTCTCTCCGTCTTCCCTCTCCATCTCTTTCTCTCTCCAACCTTATGTCCATCCTTGCTCTCTTTATTACACCGGTATTATCACCATCCCTGTAACTCTCTCCGTGCATCTTTTCCTCCCTGCAGCTTAATTCATTTCTCTCTATCTGTTTCCCCAGCTCTCTGTCATCATCCCACTCCTCCCTTTCTGCTGTCTACCTCTGTCCTGCTCTGTCATCCCTTCATCCCTCCCGCTCTCTTTCCATCCCCCTTTCACCACAATTATCTCTGTATTAGTATCATGGCATCTCTCCCTAAGTGTCATTACGTCTCTTCCTCACTTTCTCACTATTATTATCGCTATGTCATATTGGCGCTGTCCTGGTGTCATTATATCTATCCCTCTGTGTTTCCTCTCTTATCCTGCTAGAGTGTTCGGTTGTTTTTATTCCACCCACTCACCTCCTATATTTATCACACAAAGAACAAATACCGCAACCTCTCTCTGTCTGTCTTTCTCTCTCAATCGCCATTTCTCGCGCTCGCTGTCAGCCCACTGTCAAACAGTTTAAGTAAATGGGACTGCAGTTTGATTCGAGCGTTTGGGCCATTTAGCTGGTGCTCAGTGGGGATAAAAGCAGGTCTCTGGAAAATAATATGAAAGTCCATCTATGCAGTTAACTACTCTGAAAATAGTTTTGAGAAAGAGATTGTGTCCTCCTGTGAAAGCAATTACTCCAAACACTTATTCATCAGTTTGAACTTCTTGCATCCATCACGACTCTGAAGAGTTCGTCAGTGCAACTTGTTTCAATATAATTATGTTTTTTACTGCAAATTAATTTGTTAACCAGTTAAGAGAAACTGGTTTTGAAGGCATATCCTTAAATTAGAAACTGCCTGCAATTTCACCTCCATGTGTTCTACTTTTTTGGGCTGAAATCACACTGTGCAAAGTTTGCTTGTGCTGGCCAGTAAACATAGTGTGAAAATCATGTAAGTGCAAGCTGGCAAACTAATAAACGCTGAACAAACAGTGCTGAAAATTCTACCACGCCTCTCATTACACTTCAATAAGTTGATCAAAGAGCGTGTTTGTCCAATACAAGATTAATATACTTGTCAGGTGTAAAAGAGATGCACATTAAAAAAGAGGTTAAAACAGGAAATTGAATCTATAGTGAAGGTGGTGAGCTAAACGAATGGTGACGACAAGACATGCCCAGTCACTGGTCACCATGACAACCACAGGAATGGAGAAGGGACATGTATCATACTCACTATGACACACACACACACACACACACACACACACACACACACAAATAAATAAACAAACCCAAAGAGACACACAGGGAGAATCAAGGCTATGTCCGGAGTAAATCCCAAACACTGTCAGCAAGGAATAGGGTTTGCTGTCTGAAGATAGCACAGATAGGTAGGATGGATGGTGTGTTTGTGTGTGTACGAGTGTGTGCGTGTAAGTAAGAAAGGGAGACACGATCAAAGATAGAAGCAGACCACAATAAGGACAAAGAGAGAGGCAGGGAGGTGCACAGGAAAGAATTGCATGTGATTAGAAACCTACTTGTATTTGCATGTGCGTGTGTCTGCCTGTGTATCGTAAAACATTATCTTCATGTTTCATCATTTTCGCTTTGAAAAACAAACACATTGACTTGACTGAGGGAAGCCACCACTCTGCATCTGTAATCAATCATCCTTCAACCTACAACTCAACTTCATGTTGTGAATTGAATGAAAAGGAAATGATTGAAGGGATTCAAATCAAAGTGAAGCACTGAAAACAAATCTTTAACAAACTTAAGAAAAACAATAAATAGAGAGTACACCCTTGGCCTCACTACTGCCTTTGCTTTGCCCTGTCATAACTGTGAAGCTACACGCAATACATCTTTCAACATGTTTTACAAATCATGATTGATGTGTTTTTCAGAGCACATATTACTATACTCTGTAGACATGGTTGCTCATGGGCACCAGCTGAAATTCTGTCATTCCATTATTTGTATTTGCTTCAACAGTCTCAGTAGAGCAGCCCATGCTTGTTTGTTTGGGGGATTGGGAACTACTGTCAGTCCAGTGAAGCCAAAGCACTGGGGGGCAATTTTATGAAGTGATGGCAAATGCAGTGCAGAACACTGCCTCAACGACAGCTCATTACCAAATGTGTCGTCACAGTGAAGAAAAGAGTCCCACAGATTGGACATTTTAGGGTCAAATGTTTAAAATGACATAACTCGCTGCCATATCTAAGACAGAAGTGTGAGTGAGACAGGCTGCATGCACTACTTATTTGTCCATGCTGCTCAGAGACCAGAAGTCAAAAGGGACTTTGACAGCTCCCAGCTGTAAACGTGTAGTAGACCCAAAGTTGAATAAGACAAAACACCCAGTCCTTAGTATGACTAGTTTTGGATAAGATACAGCACACAACACAGGTAATTTTAGAGTACAACTGACACAGTTCACAATCAATAGCTGCTATCAAAGTTCTGGAGAGATGGACAAACTGACTTGGCTTTTAAGGTCGCACATTGGCTTTAACCCTTTAATCTTCATCTTGTAAGATCGTTAGGGCCTCTTATTATATTATTTGTTTTAAATGTGCCCTGCATCCTAGAAGCTTTGTCACAGAGCTATCAGTTTAGACAGCACTCCTTACCTACTATTTCTTGAAGTGCATGTACCTCCATTTTTACTGGCCCAGACAATGACCATGTTATTTTTAAAGGTTCCATGAGAAGTATCAGAAATCCCTTTTTGCCACTTGGGGGCACAGGAAGCTGTAAAGACAAGACTTGACTTGACTCAACATCTTTTCAATTGATATCATGAACCTGTTAGCAGTTGCCTATTTACAAATCAAGCAGATCCAAACCAACATTTAATTGGAGTCATGTTTCTGTCCACTTTTAGAATGCAATCCAATATTCAATCTCTTTTAGCTCTGCTATTGTTCTCCACCAACTCCTGAGGGAAATATTTGGCTGTTAACTGCTCTGCTACATTGACATTTGCTGCTCAGCAGGTAGTGCACAGAGGTTTTTAAAGATTTTCACTGGAAACAGCTGCCTGCTACAGCTGGAAATGGCACAATCAGAGTTGTGACAGTGAATCAAAAACATTCCTGGCCTCAAAACCAAAACTCTATAAAGCTTTGTAGAACTAAGGGGAACTTCCCTTAGAGTCAGGTGGTAATTGTCCATGAGTTCTTCACTGCAAGTGACCCGTTTCCCATTACACACAGTCAGAAGATCCATTGTTGTTATAAAAATACAGATTATGGCTGCTTTAACAGCAGTTGTAGCCGTAGAGGTCACTTGCATCAACACAGTTGTGTCTTTCCACCAAAGTAAAGTTCTGTGTATTGCTTTTAGAGTTTGAGTTTCCTGCAGTTTAAACTGTCAAACTCTCCACGCCCGAGTTTTCCACAACACCGTGTAGCGGTGCTCCTGAGTCAATGAAGGGGAAACACACAGATATGCACAGAGCCGTCTAAGTAGAAAAGATGTGACAATGAAAATCACTGATGCCCCACTAGCTTGCAGTGTTATTGCTGAAAAAGGAAGCAGTGTGCTCAATATTTAACTTACCCTTGGGATAAGCTAAAAAACAAAAAGAAAAAAAGCCTATGAAGTCTTTTGCATTCCTCAAAAGTCGACCTGTGAATGTGATACGGATAGCACAGAGTCAGCACACACTTACACACATACTCCAGCAGAAACACACTTTAGAATCTTCTGCGGTCAAGGCGAGGTGGGAACATCAAATCCATGAACTCAGCAATCCACTGAACGTGTGTCAGAGCGCAGCAAAGCAAAATTGGTGCTGAGAGCATGCAATGGTAAGCAATCCTCTGCATATATGTTCGTGTGTTGTGCATGTGCATGGCTTTGGGTGTATTTATTGTGTATCTATATGTGGTAAACTGTACTGTTATGCTGAGATGTTCTAATTTAAACTGTAGATGGTGGTGAGGACAGGGTCACTTTCATAGCTGACAAAACAAGAAAACACACACACACACACACACACACACACACACACACACACACACACACACACACACACACTTCCACAGCACCTGAAAACCACATACATGAATCACTTTTTTCCATTTACTATTTTCTGTTTTTTTTCTCCCTCTCACATTCTCTTTCTCTAACTTCTTTTCTTCATCTCTCTCTCTTTCTCAATAAAGATATTTTTCCCTGACAGTGGAAATCAATTTCTCATTTCATCTGACAATAATACTGTTTTTACTGCAAACGAAAAACAAATTAATGTGGTCCTGTACCCGAGTCCCTATGACAGTTAGCAAGAGGTTTCTTTGTTTTTTTTTCTTTTTTCTAAATGAAAACATCACCAATTTGCTGCTGTTTTTTGCCTTTAATCCATCACAGCTTTATTCCTTAAAGACACCTTAATCTGTTTTGTCAAAGTTTTTGTTTGTGATTTCATTATGTGAAGTTGAGCGGTTTCATATCAATTATGTTATGCTTTACCTACTGTTAATTATCTGGCCACAACAGGGAGAAATACAAGTCTCCTGACACATGGCACATTACAAACATCAATGTCACATCCTTGTTTTCTTATTTACAACATCTCAGTAGTTACCAGACAGCAGGCAGGAAATTTTAAACTGCAGTCTGCAAATACACGCACATTCATAAAAATCATAAAATGTGTAAGAAAAGAAGAAAGAAGAAAAAGATTACCCACACTTACACAACTAAATGAGTAATTACATGAAATGAAAAATGTTTCTTTTAACAAGTTAAGTCACACACACACACACACACACACACACACACACACACACACACACACACACACACAGGAAAAGAAGAAATGAAAAACCAAATTATACCTTCATAAAGAACTCACTAGTTCAGGTTTGTCCATATAATATTATGATAATTTCTATTAGAATCTCTCCCTGCTGTGAAAATGATTCGCTTATCTTCTCTGCTATCTCTTTCACTCTCATATCTTTTTTTCAACCATGAAACAACCATAATAACAGTATGCATTTTACAGTCTATGATTTATATTTTATTTATTTAGTTATGTATCGCTATTGCTTCTAAACTTTTTTATGGCAATGATAAGTTTAACACTTCACTGTGAGATTACAGTAACATAAGCACTGTCTGCCTGTTCACCTCCTGCAGCTGGAGGATATTTTAAATCTCATTTAAACCGAAACAATTATGTTAAATGTCCACGGTAAATTATTCTTTCAATTCTAACTAAAATCTGGTCGCAGTCATTTTTTCTGGTCTTCTGTCCACCCCTCCATCTTCTCTTTGTTCTTTCTTTCACTTGTTATTTTTTTTAACTGAGGATTTGATCTAATGTTAGTGTTCACATGTTTTTTCAGCAATAATTATGACTTTAGAAAAAGTGAATTTAATCAGTTTTTAAGCCACAGTTATGTTTTTTGATTTTTATTTGATCTTCTCTTTAACCCTTTATTTTTTTTGATCAAAGAGTTGGAGGATCACTCAAAAAGCCCTAGAATTTTCACACACACACACACACACACACATACACACACACACACACGCACGCACACACGCACACAGATGGCTGATCTAGTTTCTATTTTACCTTTATTCCAGAGTCAGAGTGAAATGAACACCGTTACTGCCCATGAGTCAAAGTCCAGTTGACAACCTAACCTCATATAATCTAGACGTTTGTTACAGATGTGACCTTTTTTCATACAGTAACTGCTTCTAATGATGTCATTGGAAAGACATAAAACACAGTTTCTTTGAGCCCCAGACCAAATAAAGAAACCAAATTGGTAGATAGAATTGGTGGTAGATCTATTTATTATAAGGGTCTGAGGGTGTGAACAACTGTGACTTCTTGTCTGCCTGCTCTCCTGTAAACCCAGCTGTCCACCAATTATATGGCAGAAAGCCACATGACTAAAAGAAATCATTCTCCATGTGTTTAACGAGCAGATTGTAATTCAATGAATGTGGCAGGTGTACAAAGGGAGGCTGTTACAGGTGAAGGAGGGCCTTTTCTTGTCTTTGTTTCTAACACATCATCAGCACTTTAAAAATCACAAACCTCCAGAATTCAATCAAAATTGGGCTGTTCTTACAACATGCACAATTACATTTGCAGATATAAGCCTTCAGGACCGTAACATTTATCTTTCAATGATGAATTATACACTGGATGTTTTATGAAAAAAAAATAATTTGGTAGAAATTATGCCTTTAAGCCTGGGCTGTTACCATCCTAAACCACTGTATGTCGTTTTTAAACTGATGGCCAGAGACGGGTAATTTGGTTTTAAATAATTCAGCTTCCTTTCTCCAGTGAAATTAATTGGGTTCTGTCAATTCTAGTATTTACCTAATTAGCTTCACCTGAAACGGCTCAGTATTTTACAGTTCTAACCAGGCTTTTACTGGAGGTAAGGGGGAGTTAGCAGGAAAGGGAAGTATATCCCTGTAAATTCACTCTGTCAGGGCTTTTCTTTATAGGTCTGCGTTCCTGTTTTTTTCTGTGTGCCTGTCTCTTGAGTTTATTGGTCCCTGTGGATTTCTGTGTCTCCTGTGTATATGAGAGAGGGCGAGACAAGAGGTGAGGGAGATGGATAGAGACAGATAGAGATGCTCTGCGGGGCGATTTGTGTAATAACTGCATGTGTGTGACAGTGCCCTGTTTAAATACATGCAAGCATCTCTCACACACACACACACACACACAAACACACACACACACACACACACACAAGTCAAAACAGCAGCTGCTGTCCCATGGTTGTGATTCAAAGGTGTGTTGGCCAACTGGCCACCACAGAAATGGACACACAGCCACAGGTCTCTGTAGAAACAATGCTGGAGAGAATGAATGAGTGAGTGAGTGTGTGAGTATGCAGATATATGTATAAGGCTGACGCATAAAGGCAGAAAGGCGAAATACAAGATCAAAGGAAAGATATTTCTAGAAACTACCTGGAATTTTTAATTCAGAGAGACACACAAAAAAGAGAAACACAATAAAGGGGAGAGGTAGGGATGAATATACACCATGAACAGGGAGAGAGGTAAGAGAGGGAGATGCAGCTCTTTGCATCTATATATTTGCCCCTGGGGCTCTAATACTCTATATGCTGCAGTATGCTTTGTTATTCATCTGTAGGGACACTGATGTTTCACATGAGCTAGCAGGTTGTGTGTGAGAGACATGCATGACAAGAGTGAACAGGAGGCGCTCTTCTGTGTGCCTCCTGTGCAAGAGGCAAACAAAGAGTTAAGAATGGGAAAATACTGGAGATGTAGCAACACAGAAAGACAAAATGAAGGATAGAAAGAGAGACAGAGTAAAAGTTGATGCACCAAAGAAAGGTTGACAGATGGAACAAATGACAAAGTAAAGGACAGAGGGAAGTCTGCTTCATCCAGGCAAATAAAACACATTTCATGCTAACATCATTTTCTGAGTTATTCACACAGGAGAAGGAAATTGTAATGAAAAGGTTGAAGAAAAGAAAGAAAGAAAGAAAGAAAGAAAGAAAGAAAGAAAGAAAGAAAGAAAGAAAGAAAGAAAGAGGATTAGTTGCAAGGTTTGGTCTAATATTTACATCCTTTAAAAAAATGGCAACTCTTGCTGTATTACAAAGTTAAAGCATCCAAGGAGAGATGAATCGAGAGCAACTGGACTCGATTACAGATTCTTGACGATGTTTCACCTCTCCTCCAAGAGGCTTCTTTAGTTCGGAAGAGGCTTCAGTTCTGAAAAAAGCCAAGACCGGTTCCCCTCAATTCAACTTTTCTTGGATACCATAACCTGGATGACTAAGAATCTTTATGGGTGAGCAACTTCCTTGATTGGCTATCCAAGTCAGATCCAGTAAAAAGAGAAAATGAAACAGAATTGTATACAACAAAAAATTATATTGTACGTACTCAGTTAAAGTATCAAAGCTTAGTGGTTATAGGAGATAAAAAATGCTTCAACTGTTTTGATTATTTCACATTAAACCTTTTTTTCCCCTTTATTGATATTCTTTGTCGGTGCTCTTCTCACTGGTTTGAAGTGGACAGAGCTCTGTGCACCAATCAGGACTGAGCAACATTTGAATCTAAATGTGATGACAGTTGAAGGGTTGGCACTTGTCAATATAATCTTATGAAACCACATCCATAAAGTTCAGCAGACTAGCTGGGTTTTGACTGTAAAACTCTTTCCAAATATGAACTAATTACGTTTTTTTCCTCAAACTTTTGTTGCTGCACATTTACTAATGAATGTTTAATGTTGTAGAAAAATGCATCAGATTTGAAACCGAGTTTTCAAGGATGCTAAACAGAGTACTTGCTCGCAGTAGTGAATACATGCTACTTTAAAGTTTCAAACTGTGGCAAATTCCTATATGATAGCATACTGGAGAAATGTCTAATGTGTCATATATATGGAATTCACTGACATAATGTCACGCCAAAACAGATTACCCACAGCAATCTTGCACTGGTGAAATAGTACATTAGCTTGCTGCAAGTGGATAATTTCCTGTCTGCATGATTTCAGTCATGTTATTGCTTGCACTGACATCACTAGACCAACATTTCCAACAGGAATGCGGCAAACAGGAGAACTATGTCAACACAAATTAGATTGGTCAGTGTCGTCTGGTATCAAAAAAAGAAATTATGCCTCTGTATGCTAAGACCACATCTTATTTCAGAAAATGTACTGTTTTCTGTGTATTGGAGTTTGCTGTTAACAGCATACACATCGAAGTCGCAGATCATACACAACTACAAGCGCATCAAACGTGATTATTCTTACCAGTATTTGTCATTTACAAATGCTTGTATTATGTACGAGGGCCTTTGCTTTTCAGTTGATGACATTCTGTATCTTTCTGGAGGCAGCAACAGGTATGTGCGTTCCATCTGCAGCCTATAATTTTAAGAGTAGTGCACATTTTCAAAGCCACTCATACTACCCATCTTTGAATAAATTTTGCTGAACTAGCACCCAAACTGATTCACACTTGTTGCATATTTGGGACAGTATGTATTTGTGCTTTGAGTCTCTGCTCCTCCTGATAAAGCACATCAGTTTCCTCATGGGAGAGTGCTGGGCTCTTTTCTCTATTACAAAATGTCAGTGTGTGCTGGGAGCACGCTGCTGTTCATCGGGATGAGAGCATCTGATCTGATTGTTCATGATTGATACAGATAATTTATTCCTCCTAATCCAGCCTCCTTTGCATCACCGCTGCAGGTGCACTGCTGGAGCACTACAGCCTCTGGTCATGAAATTACCAAAAATCCGTCAGTCACGGCCAAGTGCGCAAGTGCAATGAATTTGGCTCACAGAAATAGGGGCCTCTGAGGAAGTAGAAGAGGAGGTTGAAAGGAGGAGGAGAGAGAGTGAGACGTTGAATAAAAGTGGAACATGGAGATAGAAGAGGGAGAAACTGTTGTCTCGTTTCAAAGGGAGAGGGGGGGAAAGGGAGAAAGAGAGAGAACACAAAGAGTGAAACCCCCTTTCCCATCTCACAGGAAGAAATGAAAACTTGTGTCGTTACCAGGGAGGGTGCTTTTATTCTGGTGTTTCTATAGCAACAGTTTCTATGTGCCCATTTTACCGACCTGCAGAGTTATTATTATGCAACGTGTGAAAAAAACACACACAAATGCCAGAAACAATATGATTATTAGCAATCATGCCAAGACAGACATCATTTTTAACCCACCATCATCCGGCATACACAGAGCACTGGCTGAGATACACACACACACACACACTCTAAACAGGCAAACACACACAGTGGTGCATGGGACAAGTTTAACATGACATGACATGTTCCCTCTATGGGCCTCTTCAGAAAGAAGGAGGGAAAGTGACGAAGGATTTAACAGGCAGCACAATGTGAAATGAAATATTCAGAAAAATGGCAATGAGATTTTTTTTATTTTCTCTGGCTGTAGCTCACTGTTCATATCTTAATTTCTTTTCATCTGTGTTACTTTGTCTTCCCATCCCTAGCTCTTTGAGTATGTGTGTGTTCTAATCTGTGTCTGTACCTTTGTGTATCTGTTTGTGTGCTTGTGTGTAGCTATATATCCTGTATGATCGTGGCACATTGTCATTTTCAGGAAGACAGATCGAGACAGAGAAGCATTACTGAGAACCAGGGACATCCATCTCCTACAGTCTGTGTGTGTGTGTGTGTGTGTGTGTGTGCGTGCGTGCGTGCGTGTATGTGTGTATGTGTGTATGTGGGGGTGTGCAAAAGCTCACAACTCAACAAATTACATCACATTCATGCATGATTTAGCGAGGGATTTTAAACATACACACATGCGCACAGGATCATTAAACTCAGCGGATGCTGCGTTTTGCCTTCAGCACTTCCCATGACAACAGCATCCCATCAACAGTCTCACCTAACCTTTCGTTGCTGCAGTAATCAACAATTAACAATCTGTTAGAAAGACAAGAAAAAGACGAGAAGAGCGACAGAGAGGAAGTGCTGGGGTGAGGCAGTGATAAAGGGGGGAGAGGAAAATAAATAAGCAAATAAATAAATAAATACAGTATATGAGAGTAGGGAGGAGAGAAGACACACACAGGTCAAATGTGTCACGCCTACTCAGCATAAATCGTTCTACATGACAGGCTATTGTAATTAGCCTATTAAAGGGACAGTAATCATTTTAACATGAATGGTATCCTATTGAGATTAAACAGAATACATTTCAGAGCTGCTACAAGGTTCAAGGAACCAAAGCAAACACACTGTGGCTTTGACCTTACATTTGACTAAGAATCAAGGAACACAAAATTGTCTTTAACAGAAAAAAAAAAAAAAAAGTGAAATTCACAACGTTCACATCCAGACTAAAAAAACACAAGAATCAAGTGAACTTAAAGCAGAGCCTGCTTCAGCCTTCCTGTGATTTTGGTCTCAGGGGTGTCTGACTCCTGAGGAGCATGACATCCTGTCACCATCGCCACCCTCAGCATTATGTATGAACCTCCCTCTCCTTCCCTCTTGCATTTACACACACACACACACACAAACACACACACACTCACACACAGAAACTCTCTGCTGGCATGGGTGGACATTATTTCCCTGAGCAGAGTTTTCCAGGCAGAATGACAGTAACTTTATCTTACCACTAAAAGAGCAGTGGAGTCCCACCCAAGGTACGAGGAGATACGTAGAATGGACCCATGGAAGAGAGATGGGTACTTAGAGAAATGAAAAACTGATCATAGATGAGTAATGAACTGATTGAATTCTCATTAATGAGTCAAAGGACCAAGAGTGATGGATGCACAGAGAAACTGTAAATAGAGAGCTCTGGGGTGGGGGGAGCGCACACACACACACACACACACACACACACACACACACACACACACAACTGCATCCAAATTAGCCCCGTGATGTTCGTTTCCAAAAGAACTGGAACTCCTAAACCTGACTTTACAGCCTATTGTGTGAGTGAAGTAAAATGAGTGGCAAAGGAAGAAGAAGAAGAAAACTGATTCTTTCACTTGTGCTCTGATAATTAATCAAAAATAATTAATTATTCTTGTTAATGTGCAACAACAAAACAACAAAGTATATACCTGTTTATACCTATTTACTCTCTATAGTAGTAGAGAGTAAACAGTATAACAAGAGTCATCCTGAGAAGCAGCTCAAATGATGTCAGTAAGACAAACCTTAATGGTTACTAATTATACTGTAAACCACATTTCAGAAGTTATTTCATGGTACAACATTTCATCTTGGAATTTAAATTCTATTCTGCCTCCACAAAAATGGAAAAAGTTGGTCTTTTTAAAGTTTTAGAATCTATTGAATTTTTATCTTGTAACTGATTCAAGGAATTAAACTTCTATGTATAATTGATTCCTATATTTAATTTTCCTAAGGGAAATTAATTTTTTTAAATTTTTTTTTTTACAGTGGTCAAATGAAAGAAAGCACATCTCATCCAATCAGATTGCAATGGCGTAATAATTGTAATACTGCTGTACTGTGGTGTAGTAACAATGCCTCTATGGTGACTCCCACTGTGAAATAACGTGAAGAAATTTGAGCTTCTCACTGTTTGTTATTTGCTGTTTATTTGGCTCCCCATTATAGAAGCTGCTTCTGCAACAATCTCTCCTGTCATAAGACCCCAGTCCGGCTGCTTTCTGTAGCCTGTCTCAAACAAATCAAAAGTCTAGATTTGTATTCAAATGTGTCATGTACATATCACAAGTTAAACAAACAATATGTAATTTTCTACCCCCTATCGGGTCTCTCAATCAAAACAATAACAAAAGACTAAGAGTTTGGTTATGTCGTGAAGTAGCGTGGCATCGTGAGAGTTGTTGTCTTTGCCACCATTGCAATCACTGCAGTTATCTACTCCCGGTTTGGATTCCTTTAGTGTCAATCCTCCATGAAGTTTTTACTGTGACCTGAATAATCCGTAGAGGTCTCCTCCTCTCCAAAACAAACAGACCAGGAGATTAAAACCAGTAAAAAGAATGAATGTTAAAAATGGTCCTGGAGGTGCTACAGGCTGAGCTGTTAAAGATCTGTGTTTCTCTGACGCTGCTCAGTGGTCACAGGAAGTCTCGGAGGGGCTGGGAGCTGAGCTGCTGCTCACTTTTGCTCAGTTTGTTTCTCTGATAACTCGAGATCCAGATATATATATAATATATATATATATATATAAAATCCTCCATTTGTTTAAAATATATAGTTAAAAACAACCAAGATCTAAAAAGTGTATTGTAAAAATGCGCCTTCAAACTGGATAAAAAGTCAATTTTGACCGCTTCTCCTAAACTACCACAATGCAAACCACATTTGTGATAATATAAGCACACAAATCATAAAAATATATAATATAATAAAAATATACTATATATATTTTATAAATATATAAAAATCATTTTTTAGTGTCCTTTGACACTTCAATGCAGAAAAGTTACATATTATAACTTTAAGATAGTTCGTCTACACCAAATACCAAGATTTCTAAACAAATAGATATTTTATCAAATGATCTAGAAAGGTCATTTTATCCTGTCATACTCAATATTTATATTTGTGAGAAATGTGTCAAAGAATCAGCTTTTCAAATGATAAAAAAAGTATATACTGGATGTTCTGAACAGACTCAGCCGAGTATGTCTCAAAATTTCTTTGAACTCAGTAAATAGGAATTGAAAAGTAGCCTCAAGCTGTGTTTTGTTTGTTTAGTTCAGATTTCAGTATGGCCTGTAACTGTTTTACCAGCTCAGGTGATTTATGGTAGTGTACTTGGATGGATGCTGTACTTGGCTTAGCATGCTGGTTTGCAGTTCTATTATTCCAACCAGGAAGAAGAACCAAAGCCCTTAGAGTAAAGGTCAGAAAAGCATTTAAGTTAGCTGAAGAAAGCGAAAGTTGTTTTTTATTTAGGTAAAAAGCAGTTATGTCTTTCTCCAGGGTCAATAGGATTTTATCATTTAATAACCACAGCTATCTGTTTCTACTTTTTATTTACTACCTAAAAAAATGATTGATGATTTAATACACTTTAACTGTTAATCAGCATTATCGACCTTTGCACCCAATGTGACACATTTAATTTACTTCATCAAAGCAGGACTATTTTATTAATACAACAAAGAAAGCATTCATCAAACAAAAACTAATTCTTACCATACTGTGAAAAAAAATGCTTTCATTTTTATAGTTTAAAACATTTTAAGTAAATATATATTTACTTATTTAATAGGGACAATGAAATTTAACATAGTTCCAATACAGAGCATGAAACTTATGTTGAAGTAAGAGTTTATAGCTATTGCTAATTTTTTTAACTTTTGTCCCTAAGTAGGCTTTTGTAATTAAAATTGTCAGTTTTCATTTTCATAAAATTGCAGTACACTACAGATATGGAAGTAGAATGAAATACTATACTGAAATGCATCATACAATTAACTAGAAATGTACAGATGTACAGTCTAAAAAGAGACAACAACAGCAATACAAGCAGACAAATAGTGAAACAAAACAATTAACACAATACAATTAGCTGGAAATCACTACAGCTCTGGTTTGCTTTTAGCCAGCACTTAAACTTTGTTGTAAAATAATTTATTTCTGGAGTTAATTTGATTCCAGTTGGTAATGTGTTCCAATGTTGATAGCCCCTTATGGAGAAAGCTGATTGTCCAAATTTAGATCTATGGTGCGATATTTTGCAGTTGCCATTCACCGTACTCTTAGTTACTCCGTGACTGTCTTGCCTTTAAATATACATAAACCTTTGAAGCTATTTGAAGCAAAGATGAATAAAGCTCTCAAAACTAAGTAGATTGTATCTTTTCAGTATGATGATAAACTATAAGTAATTTACTCATTTATTAATGATATAGTGCTAGTATTTTAAGTATTTTGATGCCTTTTTTCTCAAATTTTAAGAAACATGTTAATCCAGCTTGATCCCATATTTTGGTGGCAAACCAGACTCTTTAATCCACTGCCCTGCGGGGCATAAAACAGTACAGCCAAATATCAACATATTCGTCCGTGCAAATTAGAAACTTGCTCTCCTGAAAAAAATCCAAAGTCATTTTATCTCTTCTTCTCAACTTATGGAAGCTTACAGCTCTGTTGCCTGACTTCAGAACCATATGCGAGTGTCTCTGTGTGTATTGATAATCTCACCTGAGGATGCGACTGTTTCTGCTCTATTGGCTTTGAGTTGTGAGTCTGCACTGTGCTCAGCCACTCAGCCACACAGTCAGTCAGTCAGTCAGCCAGTCATCCAGTCATCCTGTAAGCTATTTCATCAACCAGCCGGCCAGTCAGTCAACCGTCACTAAGTCTGTCAGCCGGTTATCTGGTCAGTTAGCCAACCGACCTGGGAGCCAATTAGTCAGTGAACCGGTCAGTCAGTTTGACAGGAGGGCAGCCACTCAGCAAAACCTCCAGCTGGTCCCATGGTTTTGTAAGTGTGGTAAATCCTGACCTGACAAATTGATATCCGAGAAAATCAGCATTATCTCAACCTCCACATATCCTGCTTTCCTGATGATAAATAGATTTTTAGCCCAGCGTCCCACTTGTTCACACTATTCCCAACATCCTACCATGTGGTATAGTTGCTATTTCAGTGGTGAAACATAAAGAAAAGCCGAAATTTACATGCCTATGATCACAGTCATCATTTACGTGTGTGTGTTTTCCAGGGATTCGTAAACAGGCAGCGGAGCAGGAGTCACTACCAATAACAGCATAAAGAGGAGAGAGAGAGAGGGAGAGAGAGATCGAGAGAGAGAGAAGGGGGGGGGGGGGGGTGTGTCTGGATCAGTGTTTGTTTTATTTAGTTTGACAGCTTGTTGACAGCGCTGGCTTGTTTTTGATGCTGTCAGCCGATTATTCATTTAGAGGCGAATGCAGTTTGGACCACAAGGCCTATTAAATTATACACATTGAACAGAATTGTTTCAGCACCACAAAGACTGTTGAAACTGTATGGGTATGTGAGATAGGAGTTTGTTTCAGTTTAAGTTCACTGCTATGGGAGGTGTGAGGGTGTACACTACATCTGCCCGCAGTTGGGGGTGCTGAGGACACATTAAATCATAGATGGCCTCAACTGTTCTCACTGGCCTCGAAGAGCAGATTTACTATGCAGGCTGTCAAATGTGTGACCCATTAAAATCCCAAATTGACTCCTGGAACTTTTGTTGCTAGTGTGAAGTGACAGAGAGAAAGTGAAGGGAGTAGAAAGTTGTTTCTTTTTGTTTTATTTGCAAAGCAGGAAGAAAAATGAAAACTCAAAAGCAGTTAGAATCCCATGTTCGCCAGTGGACTTTTTGCTGTTATTGTGAACTGACAAAATGGATTCTGGTGTGGTGAGACTAAAGTAAATCTTAATGCAAGTGAAGTGAGTAGAATGACATGAGGAGACAGTCGTATACACATTTTGTTGCCAATGTGACTTACCTTATATATAATTCTATTTTCATGGGAGATGTAGTTGTTTGAATGCTAACAAAGTAATTGTTGTTGAACTTTGTTAAAATTGTGAAGGTTTTAACTTCTGATAGCAACAGCTGTAGTGGTGGATGTCATTATGGATTATGGATGGAAAACCCCAGAACCATGGTTCCCCTTTCAGACAGATGACAGAACTCTGAGTGAGATTGCCAGTGGAACAGCTAGCCCGGAGGTGATGTCAGGACTTTGTGTCTCTATCAACTTAATTCAAACTTTTTCCTGTGTATTTTTAGGTGACTCAACGTTATGATAAGCTTTGCTCCCAGACAAATATAACTGACACACAAGATGTTTATCATCAACGTCTAGCCACATGACAGGGGCCTCGGTTTCATCACTGTCGACGAAGGCCAAATGATTGATAGAGCTCTAAAAAAGGTTAAAATACAAGGACACTAAAAGCCGACATGATTTCTGCAGTAGGGTAATGTTACAAAAGTAGACAGTCAAAGTCTTGCAGGAAATGAGCAGCTGAATACATTCAGTTCAATCCGACTTTCTAATCCCCACAGAAGTGACTGATTTTAGGGCAAAAAATGCTCAGACAACAAACCTGGCAAGACATATGAGAAGGAGAGAGCGAGGGAAGGCGAGAGAGAGAGAGAGAGAGAGAGAGAGAGAGAGAGAGAGAGAAGAGGGCATCAGTCCAAAGGGCATGCTAATACTGTGTTGTCCAGATGGTCTGTCCTTATTATGAGACATATATGTTTCCGTAATGGGCGTCACAACCGTAAGTCCTGCTTGTGACCCAAAAATATGAATGTTTTTATTGAACTCACTGGACCTGGTCTTTGAAGATGTTTTACATACATTCAATCACACACACACTCGCTCTTATATGACTTGCACCTGGCAGACACACACATTCACACAGACACCTGTAAAAAGAATATGCTGCATGTGGTCAATGTGCATCCCAATACTTCATCAGTCTTTCCTGTGTTTAAACATTACTTGTGCACATTTGCTGAAGAAAAAACGTCCTGTGATACGTGAGTGTACAATATTGTAGAAATAACCGGAATCTTGTGTAAAAAAGCTCACTTACCCTTCTCTTACCACCTCTGTCTCTTCGTCTCAGCCTGTGTTCTCTGTGTCTCTCTTGCCTTCTAGTTACTGACAGGCTGAATTCACTTCTACTTCGCTCTTATGTGAGCTGCACATGTAAGCTGCCCTCTGGCTATAATAAAGCCTTTAAACACTCAAGTGAAAAAATGTATTTTGAGTAGTGATGGCTGAAAAATTGTAACATTTATTTATAGCTGAACAATAAACACACCCATGCTAGCTATTCGCTCCCACACTCTCAGTCACTTACAGTAAAGCCAGGCTATCACTGTGCAATCAAGTACTGCAGAGTGAGTTTCAGTGATTGAATTTAAGTCACATACTGCATCACAGATGATGGATGGTTCAAATGGATATTTTAATTTGCCGGTGCACATAGTTTCACAAGAGTTTAAAAGTGGTCTGACTCCAAAATCTGCTCTGGGGACATGTAGTCAAACTTTAAAAATCTCATTTTAAGTGTTGTTTAATAATTGTTCTTAATACACTCTGACACAAAGGAGACATTGATCCAGGTTATATTACTCCACTTACTTTGGGGATTATTGTTTCTTCTAGTTATTTCACCTGTTTGCAATTACTGATATTGAGCGGTAGGGAGAAAGCTGTAGTGCCAGTTGCGATAGTGAATCCCCGGGGCAGCTACTGTAATATTGGGAATTAGTTGGTTATAATACAAATTCATCTTGGTGACAAAGGTGCATGCAGGCGTAGATGCCGCAAAGCAGAACTGTCAAACCGAAGGGAAAAGCTTTAGGAATACTTAATCTGGATAAGGCTACAGTCACAGGGGAGCCTCATGTGGTTTTCTGCACAAAACAGGACTTTTTTAAGTTCTGTACTTTTGGATTGAGAGGGCACATTAAGAGCAGTTAATCTACAGTAGGAGTACAGTGCACTGTGGGAAATCTAATCTCTCTCTCGCTCACACACGGAGGACACGCGGAAACACATGCACACACATGCATGTGGTGGGAAAGGAGGAGTGCGGGTGGGGAGGGGGGTGGGGGGTGGGGTACAATCCAGTGTTATCCACCTAATTCTGTCTCCAGCAGCACTCCCCACACACTGGATTAGCTAGTGGGGTTTGTCAATATACTGTGGAGAGCCAGGGAGAGTGAGTGAGAGAGAGTGTGTGTGTGTGTGTGTGTGTGTGCACACGCGCACGTGGGTGTGTTTGTGTCTATGTGTACGTGGTTGTGTCTGTGTTTGTGTGTGTCTGTGTGTGCGTGGTTGTGTCTGTGTTTGCGTTTGCGTGCATGCTGGTTTTTGATTAGATTTGTATAATTTCATGGAGTCATTGTCGATAAGACAACGCACAAAGGGACACTGGGAAATGTCTGAGTATGTGCCAGTGTGTTGTAAGTGTGTGTCTGTGTGTTTGTGTGCACGTATGCATAGGTCTGCGCATGTGTATAGACTTTCCAGGCATTGTTTTAGAGAGCATAGCAAAGCACTGGGTGTAGGAGGGGTTGGAGAATAGTATGTTATTTATCAATATCTTCCATATGCTTGTAGCATTGACTTGACTCACGAAAATACTGAGCCAATATTCACTGTAAAACACCATACAAGCTTTCCAAATGACTTAATCATTTGCTGTACTCTAACTTACAGAAAGAGAGAAAAGAAAAAGGATAGGCAAAAAGAAAGGCAGAGGAGGATAAAGACATTGCGGGGGAGGAGAGAGACAGAGGAAAAGTGAATGAAACCTAGCTTCATGTGTTTACAGTGCTTTTTTCCAAGAATTGTGTTTGTGTTCCTCGCTGGTAAATACCAGGTCAAATCGTATAAAATGCATGCAGGCTTTTCTCAAGGTTTGCAAAAACATTTTCTGTATGGCGGATTTGCAACGGAAATGTGTTTTGGTTGTTTACATTAAAATACTTACCTCCTCAAAAACACGTCTCATTTTGATGTTGAAATGTTACATAAACTGCACTTTGCTTCCCAGGCATCTTAAAGAGACTTTGCAATTAATCAGTATGAAATGAGAGACAGTGAAAATGAGAAATGGAAGAAAAATAAATAAAAGAACAGAATGAAAGAAATGGAGGCAATGGGGGGTATTGCAGTGTAATTGTTTGCATATTTAAAATAGCTTTTTCTCATAAAAGTTTATATGGGCTTTAAGAAGGAAAAAACTGAACAAATGAGGAAGTACCCCTCCCTCAAAACTAGGACAACCTCAAACACCATTCTTACTTTCCAAATCCTTTCTGAAACACTCACAGCACTCAAGATTTTCTGTATTTGTGTACAGTAAGTTGGATATATATCTAAGTCAACAGTGATTTTTGAATGTTCATATTTTGCACTGAAGTTATTGATTCCCTGTAAGATTGATTACCTGCATTACTGACTGAAGAACAGATGAGGTGTAAAAGGAGCACAATATGCATTTTAATTGTGTTTAAAGACTGTGAGTGATAATCAAGCAACATCAGTCCTTTTTGGTAAAAACCCAAATGTGCATCAGTTTGTTTAGGCAGATCTGCAATGTTGTTAATTTAATCAGATTCTCAAATTCATAATTTTGCTGCTTTTAAAAAATTTTATTTGAGGAAACATTTTTGTATGGGCGCTTGTATGGACAACATTTTGAGAGCTGCTTCTTTTGTAAAATTAACAATAAGAGTGTCAAAGGAAAAAGTAAAAGTATCATTTTGGATCCAGCAGGTACTCAGGTATGACATAAGCACTACAAGAAAAAAGTTTCAAATGATACCCAGTCCCTCATTCACACATGGAGACAGCTATCTTGATGTCATTTTGCTGAATTCTGTTTCAGCTGTAACTCATAACTAGACACAGTAGACAGGAGAATGCACCACTGTCCTTGTTTAGCTCTTTCAGAACCCAGACTCATTAATGTTTTTTTCCAACATGTTCTTTCAAAGGCATTTAGGTTGCTGCTGGCTCAGCCCTGGAAACCACTAACAAAAACTGTCACTGACGATCCACAGGGGGTCAGAGAATCTAGAAAGACAGATCCAACGGAGAAAAATGTGGACTGTGATTTGTGTAGGCCCCCTACCTACGCTGATGTTTGTCACAAAAATGCATAAGAAAACAGCCTTCTGATGAAATTTCTGGCCCTGCACCATGAAACACATATTTCTCACTGACTGTGCCCTACACTGTGCTGTATAGTCCATCATTTATAACATCTAGCTGCTGTTGAGCTGCAACAATGCTCTTCTTCTACTTGTGCCGAAGGTTTTGGTGTTCTCCTCTGTGCGACAGAGTTGTAGCTGCCATACATACTGTATATCCAATAGCTAAATGCAGCCATCCACTCACACATACACACACACACCCAGCCAAACATCTGTGCCCCGGTGCTGAAGTGGTGAAGGATGCTCGTTGACAAGGTGATTGATGCTGCTGTTGTCATCCACTGACTCTCTCTCTCTCTTTCTTTCTCTCACTGTCTCTCTCCCTTTCTGTTGCAGCTTCCTTCACAGAACATTCAGCAATAATGAACACCGGTCCAGATGCCCAGTAAATTTCACAACAGTTGGCCTGTCAGTCCACGAGCACAAGCACGCACATGAACACGCATGAATACACCAACATGCAGTACACATGAAAATCAAAAAGATGGAAACATCACATGGAAGACAACAAAATCACTTGTGAATAGTTCATATTCAGCTGTTAAATGACAAAAGTGTGACTATACTATTTTTAAGGCTTATCGTTTTGAGCTTTTAACCAAAAATATTTCAAAATAACATCAGTTGAAATTAAGCTTCACCACGCATTCAAAATGTTTTATTTCCTGCAACAAGACGACACTGATGACCACAATTTAGTGTCCTTTTGCTATGAGCACAGTTTATCATCTTAGCAAATGGAAAGAAAAATGGAGAGAAAACAGAATGGAAGTGCTGTTTATGTTAATCTAAGTTAAAAAGAAAAAAAAAGAAGCTATTTTTAAAATCCCATCACCATCTTAAACCCTGGCTTTTGGTTTATTGGTTTATTCAAAATCTCATTTTCATAATCAAAATACACACAAATAAATTTAGTGGATTCTTTTGAAATAAATAGAGGGTGCCCAAAAAACTGTCAAGTGAGAATTACAAAGGAATCTACACAGAAGTCTGGATGCTAATTAGCATCATTCATCTTTTTTAAGGGATCTGACAGTTATCATGTTTTTCAAAGACACACAAAGCTTTGAAAAACATGACGATGAAGTTCCAAACAGGATAAATGGTCAGCGGATGAATAGATGCATAAATCTTACAGCCATCTGTGGACTACATTATTGCCATGGGAGGTCTGAAGATTAGTAATTACTAACTCAGGACGTCAGCAGTTTTAACATCAGAGATGAACAAATGACTGATCTTCTCTGGCTGCTCCTGCTGCGTCTTAAAACGCACACTGTATTCTGAGTTAAATCAGTGGATAATTGTATCCAGGTGGAGACCTGATGATTCCCGCATTTACCCACTTGTGAACGTCACATCTAAATACTAACAACTGAGTAACCAGTGGCAAGGCTTTACAAAAGTCATAGATCCCCTTGAAGCACAGCTCTACCTGTTTTTCAGCACTCTAGGTGATGTTGCTTGATGTGTTACCATGGTTACCACAGGGCCACAGTAAATCATTTTAGCATTTCGTGGAGTGACTGACACCGACAATGTTTCCACGGGCACAAGCAAATTGCTGACCTGCTCTGGTAATATTGATGCCCCCTGGAAATGGCTAAAAGTGGAAAATGATTTAATGAAGTAAAGAGAGCGCCGTCTGAAAAACCACAACAACATATTCCAAACACGGAGCAAATATACAGCGGCAAAAAGACAGGAACACAGAGAGAAGGAAGAAGTGAGAGAGAAAGATAGTAAAAGAGAACAGAATTGCCATGTGGGAAAAGCCTTGATTATAATTGGAATGATAATTAGAGAATAATGGTAATGATAATAATAATGATACCATTTTGTTTGAGGCCAAAGGAATCAGCAATTGGCTGCTTTAAAAAAGAAAAACTAACTTTATCTTTTCTTTTTCTTTTTGAATTTCACTTACTTAATTTCAGTATTTCCTATCTGAAGACAAATTCATAATTATTTTAGCAATTCCGCTATCTCTAACACATATTGATAATAGCCAGGAGAGCCAGAACTTGGCACCACAGGCGGTGCTAATCATGAAGCTGTTGCTGATTTCTGTAGGTCTTACTCAGCTAGTCACAGGACACTGTCGAGTAGACTAGTCATTTACTTTACAAATCTGTAAAATGGCTTCTTATCAAACACCCCATAATTGTGATCTTGACACCACAGGGGGTGCTACATTGTGCAGCACTTTAAATCCAGGGGAGGAACTTCATCAAAGTTTCTGTGTCTTTGTGATTCATAAAATTCACAGACATTTTCAACTGATGTGTGTTTGTGTGTAGAGAAAAAGGGAGGAAAGACTGAAAGACAAGAAGAGACAAGAAGGTCGAGAGATGAAGAGTCAGTTTTTTTTTTTTTTTTTACAAAATACCACTGGAATATTGTGCAGCTCTTCATCTGCAGCAGACACACAAACCTCGCCGTGGGACAAGGGGCTAAAAGGTTGACTAGCTGACTGACCGTCTGAATGGATGAATGGCTGGCTGACTAGCATAGTGACTTTCCATCCATCTTCCCGCCTCTCTCTCCCTGTCCCTCACACTCTGTGTGTGTCTGTCTAGTTGTCAGGCCCATTAGCTCATTAGGCAGTGTGTGTGATTGGAATAAGAACTAAGCTTGCGCTAATCTCTAGACTATGACACACACATACACACCAGCCTTTTCTTTGTCTCTCTCTGTCTCCCCTTGCCCTTTCTAAGTCTTCCTGCTGCCTGATCTTATTTTTTGCTCCCTCTTGTTGTCTGCTTTTTGCTCTCTTCCCTATCAGTAGTTGCTCTCTGTCTTTTCCTCCCTCTCCCACTCCCTGTGTGGCTGACTCTTTCTCACTCTGCTTTTACGTTTTGATGTCTCTTCACCACCACACCACCATTTAAATACCACCATTATGGATAATAACTTCTCTATTATAAAGACCATAAAAGTGGACAAAAGGGTATATTGAAATATTAAACATAGCATGGCGTGCACCATCTTATCCAGAGCACCGCAAAGCAGCAGTAGAAGACTTGGTATAGATTACATTGAATGAGCATTGGTTCACTTGCACAGTGCTGTGTTGCAGAAAACTTTTTTGGAGTTACTATAATTTTCTTCCGGAGCTCAGACAAAAATGCTCACGCAAATAACATTATGATGTTGCTCCTACAAGTAGATGCAGCGGGCAAAATTTGGAGGCCTTGCTTAATGCTAAGTAGCCATAAGTATCCAACTATACATTATGAGCATCAGGCAACAAGCTACAATACACTATGAATTTTTAAAAAGGCTGCAAATTACTTTAAACAGCTGCCAGTAAGCATCCGTCTGAAAGCTGCGCAGAGGGCCAGTTCCTATCTTTTCTTTCATCCATTTAAAAGTTAGTGTCATTCATGCAAGAAAGTTCTTTAAGAAGTCATTTTAGTGATGGACTAATAAGCCATAAATATTGCACCATAAGCAGTACACAAGTGACGAGAAAAGCAGGATGCAGCCTGCAGCCAGCCCTTTTAACGCTGAAATGAAAACTCCTAGTTGATCTCTCTGCCCAAACCTACAGGAACAGCTGGAGTCTCTAAATTATTTTTTACTGTAGCTTTACTCGGGCAGCTAGCCTCAGTGTCGTGATTCAAAGGTCACAGTTTTGAAAACACTGACGAAGCAGGAATGTTTTGTGAGTAATGCTACCATTGTACTGCCCTTGAGACAGGGAGTATGTTTTGCATAATCTCACAGGAGAACACAATCACCGCAGCGGGCAGTTCTTGTGTGGAGAATAAAGCTGATCATTTTCAACCTGGTATATTGTTTAGTATACACTGACGTATGAGCTGTAAATGACACTTACTTGACGTGTCCACAGCATATGTTTCTAACATGGCGCTTCGCACATGCTGTATGGGGGTACACTTGATACAGTCATACCTCTCTGAGCTGTCTCATTTTCCTCCTCCTCCGCCTTCTGCCTTCGTGACTTTGATTATGTCTCTCTTTTCCCTCTCTCGCTCACTTTTTCTGTTTCCATCTCCCCACAGTATTTCTCTATCCCTGTCTTTGTTTACATCTCTCTTTCTCCTTCTGTCTCTGTCTTTCTGTCTCTCTCTTTCTCTCCTCCCTCTCTTACCATTGGTTCCTATGGCGACAGGTCTCCGGTGCGTTCTGTTCTGTTGCTATGGTAACTGACCTACAGTGGGAATCCTGCTCTCTGATCTTTGTGTCCTGTCCTGTGTGTGTGTGCGTGTGTGTATAAGTTTCTAAATGTAAGATAAGGTGAACATGCATTATCTAAACATGCTTACTTTAAGTACATAATCCACAGTTACAGCAATTCATTCGTAATCTGATTCTGCGTGAAGCTGAAACTGACACGTGTTACCAAGATGCAATTGTTACTGCTGGCTAGAAAGTGTTTTTCATGATAGACAGAGAAAGGGACAGATAGACAAACAGAGAGACAACTTCAGTGAGTCAACTGGAAGGTTATAGCAAAATTTTGTTTTAATTTGTTTAATATTGCACATGGCCCCTTACAAATAAAATAACAAGTGACATACGGTCTTCTTTTTAAGCTGATACGGCTTAAGTGTTAGCAAACTTAATTTTTTTGCTGAAAACTGCTGCCTGCTATGGCTGGAAATGAAGTTGACGAGAGCAGTGGGACTGACACAAAGTTAGACACAGTTAGAGGTGCAAGTTGTGAAACCTCAACATTGAGTTGAAACAGGCTAAAATACATTGTAGAGATGGGGGTATAACAGCAGAGTCAGGTGATTAACATCTGTCGGTTTGTCACTACAAGGGACCCATCTCAAATTATTGATCCATTGTTTATATAAAATTACTATCAGTGTAGCTTAAATAACAAATTGTTCTGCTTACAAACACACATATACAATATCATCATAAATGTTTGGATGAAAGTAGGTTGTCTTTTACATCCTTTTTATTTCCCTGTTTGGCTTCTGCAGTGTTTAAGGCAAACCAATGAATCAGGGCTCTCCTTTTTATGATAAAGTACCTTAAATACCTTATTCTGCACACCCCTCCTATATACTGTATATGCACACAGGCGCTCCGTCACAGAGCACAGGCCTGGCAGCAATGCAACACCCCTGGAGGAATTTGGAATTCAGTGCCTTGTTCAAGGGCACTTTAGAATTGTTTTTTGAGCAGCCACCTTTCATTGCAGAATACATCGTCCTTTCACAAACTTTTCTTCAGAACGGATAGAGCAGAGGGCTGGCAGTGAGTACAGTGTCACCACTAGTTTATGATTCAGTGCCTTGTTCAAGGGCACTTTAACAGGTAGCCGCTGACCAGTCCTGTCACACATAGACCAGAGACATGTTGAGGCTGGAGAGTGAACTAGCACCGCTCCAGTTCTCACTCTGCTGCTGTATCTTCAGGGTCGCTCTTTGTATCTTTTAAGTGTGTAATCCTGCATTAAAGTACAAGGCCACAGTAGAGAAGTTGTGCAGGTCACAGAGCATCCAATATCTTGAAAAAGCTGAGTAGTGATAATGTTAAAATATCAAAGACTTAAAATAAAAAGGGGTGCAAGTGATTTCCTTAAGTCCATAGCAAATTAAGAAAACTGCAAAGATGCTATGTACAAAGTTACAGTAAGTGAAGTTACACATTTTTTTGCACCAACATTTAGTCTTACAGTCTTTGGAGTGTCATAGCTTTTCTACCTGCAAACAGTAATCCTATCAACATCCATATGGCATGCGAGTACAGTATCAAGCAAGACCTTGTAAGACTTTAAGATAAGTAACAACTTTAATATTTCATCATCAACCCTGACTTAATTCTTAAAGTGGTGAAGCACTAAGAGTATAACTGACTCTTATATCCAGTTTCTGTTCTCTCTGGCTTAGTCCTCACTGACTCAGAAGTTAATTGGTTAACAAGGCAATGGGGGCTGTGGAGGCGGGGTTAATGTCTGATATGCTAATTGTCGTCATGGAAACACAGTCACAGCAGGAAGCAAGAAGACAGTGACTAATGGCCCACTCATCTGATATCCCATTCAATTTCTCCCTCTCTCTCCCCTTCTCTCTCTCATATCTTTCCACAGTCTCTCTCTCATCTGAAATCCCACTCTCATCTCTTCCTGCTGTCACTCATTTCTGCCCTCTGTCTCTGCCTCATCCACTCTTTGACTTTTTCTGTCTTTCTCACTTTGCATTCTCTCTTTATTTTCCTCTCTTTCTTGTTATCTGAGGTTTACACTTTTCAAATCAGTGTTGCAGTGCTAAAAGGACAATGAAATTTGGATTAGTAGTGAGGCGAGGGCAGTGCTAGACAGGGCCGGACAACACATAACAATGGCACATGCAACACTAAATAATGCATAATTTCAATCTCTGAGCAAGCACTAATCCTCTCTACCTCTCTCGTCCTCCATTACTTCACCGTATGACTCATGTGTTCAGACACATTTCCATGTCTCTGTCAACATGAAGTGACAAGAGACTCACAGAGGTCCCTTTAAAGTATTAATAAAAACACACAGAGTTTCTTCTCAAATGCCTGTATGTAACCGTATCAGCCTGCATATCTTCCCAACTTTCCCTCGCTGTCTATGTGACTCACAGATTTTTTGACAACTCTGTCAACATGAGGAGATAAGAGACCACTAGTTAATTACTAGTCTGTTAAACACAGAGACAGGAGACACACCCTCTTCCATATCCAGAAGATGTGGGGAAAAAAAAAAAACGAGACAGACTGTGTTTGATGTTGATGGCACACAATGCCTGGGGAAGTCTTAATGAGCAGTGTAGATAACTTAGTTATTAACCACGCATCCACCACGACAGATGAGGCTAATTGGGAGAATCGCACCAGCAGGGAACACACTCTCCATCTATTCCCCTCCATGTGTTTTAAGATTGACTGTGAGCTAATTTATGACGTTTAGTTTGTGTTTTTGTTGGTTTCTTACAGTCTGTAGACTCTTGGCTGTCGCCCCTGTCAACAGGCTGAGAAGCTATCATAAATTCTCCCTACTCCTCGTGATATATTCATCATGTGATGGACGTGTTTGGCTGCTATCCACTCTCAATACTAGTTTGCACCACTACTTGCACTACTCTTCCCTAGAGGGCAGAATAACACGAGTAAAACAGTATGGGAATCCAATTTAAAATACGTGCTTCCATTAGATGTTTAGCATTAACTTCTTCATTCATATATATGATCCAACCATATTCATGCAGGTGGACAGCACAGCCATTATTACCTGACATTTCTCAGTGTTCCTCTGCTGATACAATTGTGCCAGATATGTTTGCTGCCGCTGTTCGCTCCACCATCTCAATCTTTGCTTTATAGCCTATGTTTTATACTGTTCATTTGACCACAATATAATGTTTGTCTATGTTTATTAAGGGATTCGTTTTCCCTGCAGAATCCTTGCTGCGGCTCAGATTTTTACAGAGATCCCCCAAAGAGCTGATCCTTTTAAACAAAATCTAACTGTATTTCTCGATTCAACAAATTGTCAATTTCTTTATGTGTCTCTGGCTTAACTCCTCAGATGTTAAGCAGAACTTAAAAGCTCTGTTGATTCTTCTGTGTTGTTCTGCTTTTTCAGCTGCAAACAGATGGTCTCCTTCAGCTCTGTTATGGAGCAGATGTCGAAAGCAGTGGCAGTCACAGACACAATGTGACCTACCTTTTGATCCGCAGACACCCCACGCTGCACATGGCACTGCACTGACCTGTCACAAGTGCCGTTGTTTGTACGCAGCTTGTGTCAAATTAACCCCTAACCAAGTTGAGAAGAAGAAAACCAAATACAATGTGTATCAGACCTATAGCATGATACAAGGAAGTTCGCAACTGGCAGCAACCAAGTCCTCAAAAGGAACTCTACCAACCCAGGAAAGTTTCTTAATCAAAACTTATGAATGATAAAAATTTTCTAGGGCAAAGCCGCCACTACGGCCGAAAGAATGAGGACAAAGCAATTCAGGCTAAGCAGGGCAGAAGGGTAGGGGTTGTGGAGTGAAAAGGCCTGCTGGTGCATACTTGATTGCAGCTCTGAGAGGTTAAGTGTCCTCCGAGGTGTTTACTTGCAGACCTTCTTAGTCAGCCACATAGTGACAACAGGTTTTCAGCAACAAATTGACAGTTTCCTTTTCTGCCTGACAAATAATAAGCCATATATAATGTAGGTACAGACAATATTAGGTTTTTGTGATATTTACAGAATCAGGTGTGCAAATAGCATTATAGGTCTAAGATACATACAGTACACGAACTTTTTCATATTCATACAGCTAAAACCAATATTCAGCTTTACATTCACTGTTTAGGTCAAGCTGATGCATGACCACAGGTCCTCTGAGTTCCTGCCGTTAGACCCCTTCACCCCACATCCAACACAACATACGCAGAAACCCTGTTTTCAGTAGTATGTTATTGTCACTACATTTACTGCAACAACCACCTAAAATGAACATAATGACTCCAGAGGGAGCAGTTACTGCTGGATTTGAAAGTGCATTGTTGCCATAGTGTAGTGCCTGTAGAGTTCACATGGTGACTCTCAACACAGTCTGGTAAACAGGCTGCTATTCTATCACAAAATGACCTTAAGCAATGGAATGAGATCTTTGGCATACTTGGCCAAAATGTCAGGCAACCAATTGAACATTCTCGGTCTCTAGAGCTTGAGGACCTAGTTAAATTAGCTTTGACAAAGTCTTATTTCAGTTCCATCAGCCTTATTACAATTTGGTAAACAACACGCACTGACAGTGAAGGAAAGGCAAAAACTTCACAAAGAGGAATTCAACCAGACCCTGTTTGGATCAGAAAATCTGCCGCAGGCCTTGACATTTTGGTGGATGACGTGGTCATCATCATGCTACATGCAGTATTGACTGTAGTCCTCTATCACTCAGTCTGTGTTTGGGCATCAGAGCAGGGCTTTGATGCAGGGAACCATCAGCATTTCCATTGCTCCACCATCTGTCACTGCAAGAAAGGCTGAAATCTCTAGCTCCATGTCTGCTGGAACAATGGTGCCCCCTCTCTGTTTTCGTTGTAAAGCAGTTATATTCCTTTTGTGCCATAAAGCAACCAAACACATTTTCTTTACTTTGATATATACATTTTTACACTGTTAGTTTGAAACAACAAAAATAAGTAATGCACAGAAGGCTGGTTCAGTTGAAGCAGGTACAAGCATATTAAAATAGGTGCGTTAACTCACACACATATAGACAGACAGACAGACAGATAGACAGATAGACAGATAGATAGATAGATAGATAGATAGATAGATAGATACTTTATTTATCCCCTAGGGAAATGCATGTGTCCATTAGCTCATTGTTGATAATAATAAAATAAATAATAAAAACAGTTCATAATAAATAAACAATAATAATTAGATTAGTCCACATCCTTTGGCTGAGGTGTTGTATAGCCTGATGGCAGTGGGAATAAAGGATCTCCTGAACTTCTCTGTTCTGCAGCGCAAAAGCTTTGGCCAAAGAGCACTACATCTCAAGCCCACAGGAAAAAGAGATTACTGTCTCTTTCTCCCTTTTCTTTCTCTGTTGTTCACTGGTTGTCTGTCTCTTCTTTCCATCTATCTTTGCCTCTCCTTCTCTGTCTTCTCTCTCTGACTCTCACACTCTCTCTGCCCTTGGCAATATCATGATAATAAAAGCTAAAGAATACCTTTGAGTTTCGACTCCCTCTATTTCTCTCTGCCCCCTTTGGCCTGCCATTATATCACACACCCACTCACACGCATACACACACGCACACGCACACACACACACACACACACACACACTTAGACACGCTGATACGTACAGTATACACACAAACAAATGCACACACACACACACTAGTATATCAAGTGGTGACTGAATTACATTTTGACTGATAGTGCTCTTGAGGGCAAAGCAATGATAACTCACCAGTATGTGTGTGTATGTGGGTGGGTGGGAGTGTACCTTTAGTTAGGTAGGTACAAGGTTGCAGGATTTACTCACTGTGTGTGTGTGTGTGTGTGTGTGTGTGTGTGTGTGTACATGTACATGTACATGTACATGTCTTTCTATTGCATGGTTGCGTGGCCAAATTTTGGGTTGAAACCATCATTGTGTTTGCCAACTTCACAGGGCTGTTTGAGGGTTAAGACTTGGTTTTAAGGTTCAGTTTAGAATTAGGTTTAGGTTGGGGTTCAGTTTTATTGATGTTTAAGGTCATGGCAATGGGCTAGGGACTACAGAAAGTCTGTGTGTTTCCATTGATCAGGGCAATAATAATAAAGTGGATAGCTAACCTGAGAGATTTGGCCTTTACTGCAATGCTAAGGCTACCAAGCTGCTTTCTGTTTTACTCCATATTTCTTCCTCTTACTCATTCAGATACACACACACACACACACTTGCCAGAAAGCAGGTATCGAAAAGTGATCACAATTTAAGTTTCACAAGCTGATTTTCATATTCTTATGTGTGCTCTGTGTGCACCATTACAACGACGAAGGAAAGAATATGTTGCCTTGTATTACCAGTCACATTGAGATATGGCATTATATATTCATTCGATAGAAAAAGTGGTTAATTTAATTTCAAAAGACCACAAATTTGCAGGTTTTCTATTTGCCATCATATTAACTAATTGAGGTATCTTCTAATGTTATTAAAACACTTTTTTTTAGAATTAATATTATTGGAAAAAGTAACTAATGCGTTGTATGATGCATGAATGCTGATACAGCAAACTAATACTGACTGTATAGATTATCTATACAATTTATAATGTCTGCATTATGGTATTGAAAAAAAGTAAAGAAATTCTGTTTATTTGTCTGTGTTGTGTTGTCATCAGTATGAAACACTGTAGGTAGATCAAAATAATAGACACAGTGGATCTTAAGACATGACTTGTTCACATAGACTGTTGGACAATGTTACTATGTGAACAGCCTGTTAATAAAAGTATGATTCAGGGTAATTTTCTGCAGCTTTTAAGGATTTTTTTAGTAGTATTACAGAAACTCAACTTTTTAAAATGGAAGCAGATCGGTTTAAACAGATTTTCCAAGATTTTATATTTCCAAAAGTTGTTGTGCTTTCTGCTCCAAGGCGACAGCGTTCATACAGTTTACTGTAAACAAGGTCTCCTTGTGGCGAGCACAGCTCAGATTAAGCTTCCAGTTAGTGTTTGAAATGAATCTAAACCAGCAGGCATCTTCATGCAGCATTTATAGGAAAGCTTTGTTTTGTCTGGTTTTATAACAGAAATAATCAACTATTGTCTTTTACTAGCAGATGTTTTTAAGTGGAAAAGCTGTTTTATGGATTTAAAAAATACCTCCAAGTATCATCTACGTGGAAGCAAAGACGTTAGACACATTAAAACAGAGGTAATGTGACATATTTTCTGTGGGTAATTCTAAAAACTACATGATGAAGGCCATATAGATGTTTTAATGTACAGGCACCAATATGTCCCTGAGAGTCCCTTCCTCATTAATCTGTTGAGGAATTTTAAATTCTTTATTTTCTTAATAAAATATGATCAATCTTAAAGATCATGGATTTCAAAGATCAGCCTTCAAAAACCCATGAGTCAAAACCATAACAGACCATGAATTCATGTCACAAATGTTTATGGGAAAGCTTCGGACTATTTTCCACTTCATTCCTGAAAGAAAGGACCTCATCCATGAAAATTGCCTTAAAGTGAGCAGGCTGGACCACGCTCACTCTAACTGGCCCCCTTTGCTGTCTGCACATCATGGCAGACCATTTACTGACAGAAGACTTCAGAGGTGCGAGCAAAAGTCTAAGCTCTTATCCAGCAACCGCTCGACAGAAGTGAACCCCATGCTGAACCTCAGACAGCAAGAGAGCACAAGCTTTTTTCCACCTCGTCTCAGGTGTGTTTGGCCAGGAAATGGAGGAATCTTACCTACTACATAAAACAACTACAGCATGTAAGTACATTCATTACTAAGCGGGTACACACAGTAAAAATTAATGGTATGTACTGTACTGTATGTAAAGGGGAAAAATTAAAAGTGCCTGTACCATGTACCAGTGAGTAAAACCACATTCAAGCACTGCTTACACTAACAGAAACTGGTGATAAAAATGATGACAAATGCAAGTCATCTGCTGCTGATGCACCATAGTCCCTGAAATAAAGTCAACAGAAAACCACAGAATGGGTTTTTTGGGTTCAATCTGATTTTTAACCCTTTTTTTCATTTCAAAATAAACTCTTTTTAAATTCTTAAAATTACAAAACAAAAAATATGATAAATTGTCATCAAGTGTACAGTTGGTAGTACATACTGAGGAGTATGAAGTTAAGTTAAAAAGTCAGCCTCCAACAATGAAGTCTCTCTTAACTTCACCATACACACACACTGTGTGCGTTAATATGAGTGTCATTATGTCACAGTAAATCATTCTGTCATTAAGCCTCATATCTCCATTCCTTCAGATATACTGAGAGAGAGATTTAATTACCACACATACACACAGCCACAGGTAGAAACATGGAGCTAGATTTAATTATCTTTCTCTATTTCTCTCTCTCTCACACACACATACACAACAAGGGAGTGGTGGACCTTAATTACAGTAACATGACGCTGAACTGAACATAAAACGCGCATGTGCACTCGCACGCACACAAATATGTCTGTATTGTGTCTTATATCGTATTAAGAGAAATATTAACTGATTCTTTGCCAAAAAGTCCTGATGCAGAAACAAGTCAAAGGATGTTCAGCATTGTTCTGTGCGTATTATTCATGCACAGAGACATTTACAGCATGTATGCACATAAACAAAAGCAACAACACAGTGGACACACAGATCCACATTGACACAAAACCACACTTTTGCTCTTTGCCCTTTGCTTTTAACATCATAACAGTCACTCTAAAGCATTGTGTAAACAGCACACACTCACACATACACACACAGGTGCATGCTGGCTGTAGGACACAATGTCCTGCAGTCCTTGAAATTAAATCATTTGTCTTGTTATTTAATGGGTAATTTAAAAGCAGCAGGAAACAAACACAGACACACAGACACAAACTGCTGAAAGTCCCAAGGGAGCATGATTGATTGGTAAAATGATTAGCTGAAATTGATCTGTGAGATAATTAAGTGGTTTAGTCTGTGATGATTATTAGTGACTGTGACCCTCAGTTCCAGTTCAATATGAAGTTTTAAGTATGACCTTAAAACACAATAACAACAGCATTGATTTTGATGAAAATTCCAACATGAACTACTTCGATGTAGAGCATCAAACAAGACTGATAACTGTAAATTTGCTGATGTGTCATTAACCTTTTACAATTCTGTCATTAAATAATTCCTGGGAATCAGGATGACTGCACAGTACAGTTTAAATGCTGGCTACAATTATGCAAAAAAGAGATATCAGCTTCTGGGATGCTTGATAGGACTTTACTGGCAGTTTAACTAGAAGAGAAATCCTGGCAAGTCTTGCACGAATACACAGTTTATGGAATACATGGACAAATGCTACCAATACTGTGTACTTGTATCATCTGAGAGGCTAAAACAATCGCACATCCAAAGCATATTGACAATGCAAAGCATTAGCAGACAGTTCAATGAAGTCAATGCTCGTCCACAGAAGGAGATGTTCAATTCAAATGCATAATCACATTATTATGCCTAAAATGCAGAGTTGCAGGTGATGCATACCAGTGCTGCAGGTTGTGGTCTGCTGAGCGAAGAAAATCATATGGTCAGATGTGTCATCATTCACATTGAGCTCAGCAAGCAGACAAGTGTTTAACGCAGCGACTCTCTCATGTGGTTTGTGCTTTCCTGGTGTGGTTGAGCTACAGTGAACGTCTTTGACAGCACGTTTAATGTTGTCAAAGTGGGGAAGATAATAGCTGCATCCACGGGGAACAAAAGGAAATTGGTTTGATAGGCCTTAAAATGATGTAAACCAAATCCCGAAGCAGTCCCAGAGACTAAACCTGAATCTAACTAAACACAACAGGAGATTCAGCACTGCCAAAGGCATTATTTTTCCAACATCAAAACAATGAATAATGGAGCTTCTTGTAAAAGAGACGTGCTGTATCCATGCCCCCCCCCCCGTAAAATCTAGACACTTGCAGAATTCATGCCAAGGCTCAATGAAGGTGCTCTGGTGCCACTACACCCTATAAAAGGACTTTATGCTGGCATTTCCTTTATTTTAGCACTTACTTTTATTAAACACAAGAGCTAACAGGAGAAATGGTTGGCAGTTTTGTTGTTTTCAACACACAAGTTTCCCCACAGCCTCCACTGTTAACAAGTCAGCCCAATCTGATCAAAGTTTACTTAAAACAGCATGTAGCAGGGTCATCATAAATATTTCACAGAGCACGTAGCTTGTTGTTTCCCCACTTATTCACTCTCTGAAATATATACTTAAACAAGAGGTGTACGCGTTAACAATGGCACTAACAAGCAGAGCAGCAGACAGGTAGATTGCTGTTTCTCCTCTCTTTCGATTATGCCTGAAAACAGATAGTTGACAAGGGAGCAGGGAAGAGAAAAATAAGGCAAATGAGCACGGTGGTGGGCAGGTAACAAACTGTATTTTCTTCAGAAAACCATCTGTTAGAGGAGGGAGGGTATGTGAGGATCTGTGCCAACAAGGGGAAAAGAGGGCAGGTGAGCTGATCTACGAGCTGAGCAGAGTTGTGTGTTATCAGCATGGGCATCCTCCCCTCTCATAAGCCCTCAAAATCACCCTGGGTACTGAAACAGAGAGAAAGACAAAGACACAGAGGGAGAAAGACAGAGAGAATTCTGTGTTCCAGTAATTAGTCTGTAGAAAGTGAGCCGGACTATAATTTGGTCAGTCAGATGGATGTCTGCCCTCCAGACATTAGATTTAGCCATTATCCACACTCATCCCTGCACTGTCCATCTATCCATCTCTCCTTCGCCCTCTCACTCTCCCCTCTCCACAATATTCATCCTTGTACCCTGTCCCACCATCCATCCACTCTCCCCCTTTTCCTCCCCTGTGTCCTCTCGCCACTCCTCCACACATTAAACCTCTCTCATCATTTATGCTCAGCCCTTCCATTCCTCCATCCACCCGTCTCTCTCCAGCACTCTGCTCTCTCCTACTTTCTGTCTCCAGACATCACATCTAACCATATTTTAAACTCATCCCTCCAGTCCTCTCTATCAGCACATCCATCTCTTCCTGTCTCCATCCCCTCTCCTCTCCTCTCCTCTCCTCTCCTGCAGACATTAGATCAAGCCCATTACCTGCACTTCATACAGTACATTCACCGGAATCAGTTTGTTTGTCACGGACAGGACATGCGCAGGGAATATGTCTCTGTGACACTGATGGAGAGACATTCAGCTCACAGCATCACAGCTCACCGTGTCACATGGCCTACACACTTCACATTCAATAGGTCACTGCAAAGACCCACAATAGACGAGAGACTATCCAAATATCACCTAACAAATACACATTCATTATCAATGCACGTTCAAGCTGCATGGCATGAAGATAGTGCCGTCCCTCATCTCTCAATCCTCTTTCTTATCTCTGTAACCTCTCCTCCCTCCAGACATTAGATGGAGCCCATTATCTATACTCATTGCTCCACTCCTGCACGCATAACCATCCATACCTCCCCGTCTCTGTCTCTACTCCTTCCAGACATTAGATCTGAGCACATTATCTGCACTCATCCCTCTACCCATGTCCTTCCATCCTTACTATCCATCCATCCTTCCATGCACGCCTTGCCTCACTTCACCTGTTGTCTCTCCCCTCTTCTTTCCTCCTCTCTCTGCTAGATATTATGTCTAGCTATTATCTACACTGATCCCGCTGCTCCAGTCCAACCATCTATCCTCTCTCACCTCCCTCTTCACCTCACCATCTCTCAGCTCCAGATAGAGTCACCTATTATCTGCACCACTCCCTCTACCCATCCTTTCTCTCACACATGCACAAACTCTCACTCAGCAAGATCAGGCACACGTTCACACACCCGACCTGTCCTCTATCTGGGCAGACTATCTTAACAGTCAGCAGTGCAACAGGGATGTTGCACGTTTAAGAAGGTAGGCAGTCTTTGACCTCCACAAAGAGAGGCCAATTTAAACCTCAGATAAAGAAAGAATTTGGTTGGCTGTTTGGTTTTTCTGTTTAATTTTGATAAACGATGAGAAACACTATGAAGTAAGGTTACATTCATTGATGGACCAATAATTTCAATCTCTTAATAACATAGTGGAAAATTCCCTGTTCAAGGAAAAGGTCCTGCATTTAAAATGTTAAGTACTATAGTACAGTATTTGCTGTGAAATGTGCCTAGATATCAACCTATTCAAGCTGAAGAAAGAGGACGATGCAGGAACTGTACCGTAGTTTGTATTTTCAAGGACTGTGCTTTCACATGCTGAAGCAGTTGTTCTTCTTGCTGCTGACAATTTTCAAGTTCAAGTTCAAGTGTACCCACACAGTTTCACACTCATGTGGTTGTCCCCCAAAGGTTGTTCCTCAGGTAGAGGTGAGGATGTGACTACATATATATATACATACATATATACACATATACACACATACATATATACGTATATATGTGTGTGTGTGTGTGTGTGTGTACTGATCATAAACGAGCTGTGATGGCACATCATGTATCAATAATATACACATGAGAACAATCTGCTCAGTTACTCAACTACTGTTTTTTCCTGTGCAGATTACTGTTAAACTGCATCTGCAAAGATTGTTTGGATATCCTTGTGCCTCATGATGCTTGGCGATATTCCATAGTGTACCATAACTTTTAGAGTGATTTTCAGACAGTTTTTGCTTTTATATTATCTCAGCAGGGTATGAAAATCAACTTACAGACTTGCTTGAAATGGGTAATCCATCACAGTGAACAATACAACAGCTTTGTTTTATTCTGTCAAAATAACATGGTTGTATAGTGATGCAGCTGGAGCAGGGTGAGTTTTTTTTTAATGCACCCTGTTGGTACATTTGAGGACACTCTGACCTCTGAAATTTCAGTCCGTTGCAGCAATAATTTCTGAGCCAAACATAACTGATTGCACATTATACTTTCTATACCATCCGTGTTGCTTATTGCTGTCTTCTAGACAGTGCAGTATTTTGTGGCAGATGACTATCAGTCCACTGAACTAATGCTGAATCCAACAACGAGGAGAGTTTTAAAACAGTTCTTGCTTGCAACTGCATCACCATAATATTAAAGTCTAACTTTGACAAAATTAAACTAAAATAAAAAGAGCTGTTCACTGTGATGGATTATGTATATTAAGCAACTTTCAAGTCTTTGCAAGTTGATTTTCAATTGCCTCTTGAGATTAAATGAAACCAGTGGCAGTATGGAAGTTGGGAAATCATTTTAAAAAGTTATGGCATGTTTAGGAAAATAGTGCAGTGTTATGAAAAATATACACAATTTGTAGTCAATAGGCTAAAACATGCACAACCACCAGTGTCATGTTGCAGGCGGACCAGAGGATCTAACTGCTTGCACTCTGTTGGTGCCTCATGTTTTATGCTTGTTATGGGTGTAAAATCTTGTTCTGCAAAATATAAAGGTTACAATAATCAAACAGATATCATGTCATGGCTACAAATACATAAAGAGGGTAAACTGAGTGTTGCTGGATTAATCCTTCACTGTAACGCTCCATCTTCTCTTTACCCTCTTCTGAAACAGTCTCTTTGATTACCAAACATATCTTCCATCGTATTCTCTGCTCCTTTCCTGTGCCCTTCTCCTCCCTCTCTCTCCTTCCTCCTCTTTTGACCCCGCTGAATACATCCATCTCACTCTCTCATTCTGTGTCCATCCATCTTGTTGCCTGCCTTCTTTCCCTCCTCTTGACTCCAAGCTTACATCCTCCTCACCTCTGTCCTACATTCATCTGCTTCATTCTCCCAGCATTCACTCTGCCCTCATCCTTGAAGTCTATCCCTCTTATACCTTCCAGCCTCTTCCTGTTTTCCACTTCTTCCTCTCTATTGTCTTCTCCCCTCCTCTTCTCCCTCTCCCTCTTTTTCTCTCAGGTCTCTCCTGAGTTTGACAAGCCAGTTCTCTGCTTGCTCTGCTGCTCTCCTCTTTATCTCTTGTTCCTCCTCCTCCTCCTCCTCCACCAATTCATCTCTCCTCATCACTTTCACACTTTCCCTCCACTCTCCTTCCTCAGGTTTCTGTTAACAGTTAGACAGAAAAGAAAAGAGAATTTTGACCATATAAAGACCCTGATCCGCACTCATTCTCATGTACAATGGCAGTTCACATTTGATTAACACTGTGAACAAGACCAGTAGGAACCCTTAACATCCAGTGCTTCCCTTTTATATCCCCTTAAGCAGCTTTAACACTGGGAGAGTCATCGTATTCTATGCTGTGTGTCAGTATTGTACAGTATGAAGTAATTTCTGTATCATATTCAAAAAAACTACTGTTTTTATGGCTGTAACAAATAACACAGAATAAAAAGTACTCTAGATGTCTCAAGCATCATTTTATAGCGCTAAATAATCCTGGAAAGGGATTTAAATACTCTGTAAGATCAAGTGATAATATCTGCATGGATGTGTGCAATACTTTACAGTTTGAGGTTCTTTTCTGTAGGCCAATGTGTGATTAAAGAAAGCCTCTGAAAGGGCAAAGAACATCAAGTCCTCATACCTAAACAACAAAATAAGAGATCTATTTGTTGCATGTGACCTTTACAAATCAATCAAATGACCATTTTCTACTCTGACCCCTCTGGTTAGGGTTTGGTTAATTTTAGAAAATTAACTTTGCTAAAGCCAGGGAAAGTTAGAAGGTAATGGGCAAATCACCATCTCTGTGACCTCCTCCCTATGATGTTTGCACCACCTCAGTACTTCTGCTTTGCTTTTCAGAAGAAATTGTCATTATTCACATGACCGTGAGAGGTCCCTTGTCAGGAAAAAATGTAGAAATTTGAACCAACATCCAATAACATTGCTTTTCTGTTACGAAATATGAGATATTTTGTACTCTCTGAAACACAAATTTTCCTACTCAGAAACCTAAAGTACATACACACTAATTACCTGCTCCTCACCACAACACAAGTAAATAATCTTATCAATTAATGCCTGTGCTATAAATGTTATCATTATAGTGAAATCTGTTCAACGACAAACGCGGAAAGAAGTAAGATGCTGAGGTTTAAATTAGGGTACTTTTACCGAAATAAATAATGCCTTACTTTAAACAGTCAACTGCCGACTGTATAGACATTGTTTATTAGTATTCGACTGCTCAGATGTGATTTACATGGATGCAGCAGCCCTATACTCTCAGGCCCCTGACGCTGTTTATCATGATGCGCTTAGATTCATTACAGGTGACAGTTTTAGAGCACATCATTGTATCCTCTGTGAGAAGAGAAAACATTGCCTCTTGTTTACTGACAAAGTCGTATCTCACAAACTACATTTATACTTTTCATCACTTTTAAAACTCGAAATGATAGGATACTGTATTTAATCAAAGGAGATGTTCAGCATGTGAACACTGAAGTAGGACAGCCGCCGGTTTTTCTGCACCCGGCTGTGTCTTAAATTGGATACACTTGTATCAAGGAATGTACCTGCTTCTCATAATGTAATGCATGCTCACACACACTAGGTGGTCCACACTGTAATGAATTACCATATAATTTAACATAAGCAAGCACAACCTTTACAGTATGTTCTGTGAACCATAAATAAATGGACCCCATACTGTGCAGAGGTGTTGGAAGTGCTACTGTGTGTGATTGTGTGTGTGTGTATGAACATACAGTTGCCATAGTGTACATGCTTGTTTCGCTACAATATGATAAACATAAGAATGATTGTAATCTGACATGCAGATTAGAGCAGATTCATCTGCTTTCAAAATGTTTTGCATCACGAAAAAATGTCAGTTTTTTTTGCAAATAGCCTACTTTCTTACTTTATTGTGTTACTTTTTAAAGGTAGCTAGTTTTGGTATTCAGTGAAAATGTTCTAAAGCTGGTAATGTGAGTTGAGTGTGCTTTTGGCTCCATGCATGTGTTGGGATGAAACCCCACCCTCCCACATTTTGACCCTAGATAGCAAAAATCAGGTGTAGGAAGTTGACGGATCAATCTTGTACCTTTTTGGATCTCTGCACTCTGATAGACTGTAAAATGGTAAGAGCAGCTTCATAATTGAATGCTCACAGGATTTTTATTTATTACAGTTTGACTATAGAAGGCCTTGACCTACTGCAAAGCAGATCATCGTGTCTCCTCTACTTAAATGTCTTCTCATTTCACTGTTCCTCTGCTGCCTCGATGATCACCCGTATTTACTTTCATTTTCCATCTCCTCTCCAGGATACAATGAACTGAGCTAAGTTGAAGTGTTAAGTAGTTTTTACTCATCGAGAAAGAACTAAGTACTTGGACGAGGCAATGTGAGTGATTAGGTGATTAGTGTGTTGCTTGTGCACTTGTGTGTGCTTGTGTGTGCTTATGTGTGTATTGTTCGATCAAACTCATTCAGGATGGCAGATAGCATCTGGCAGGACTGACTGTGATGAACACTCATGCACACACATACGCACACTAACACACACACACACACACACACACACACACACACACACACACACACAGGGTCGGTTGCAACAAAAAAAAAATTGGGTTGCAACAAGCAAATACCACTTAACAACACAGTCAGTACAGTAAAAAGTAATTTGGAGCTGATGTTATGGAGAATATGCTGTAAATAACAGATGCTGCATGAGCTATTAACCATGTCTGTGTGAGAATTGTTATTCAGTGATGTCCACAATGAAATGCCATCTGTGATACACATGAAAAGACAGGAATTATCCATTCATTTTTAGATAGTCACAGTATGCTGTATAAATGCTCACCCTGTCCTACCCACCTGAAAATGACGACTGATAGAATATAAAGAAAGAAAAATAGATATCAGATTGGATTTCATATCAGCCGATCTAAGCGGTCACTTCAAACAAGAGGCTGTGGCTTAAGGCCACTATGATCCTGATGCCCAGTAGACCCCTTTTGCTGTAGGTGGGTGCGTCCCTGCTCTGCAACACAATTCAGAAATACAGTATATCTATATTTCATCAAAATATGTTAGTAATGGCAACTCTGTCTCTTCAAAACCACAAACTAATTTGCAAAAAAAACTATTTGTTTGGGTTGTGGAAACGTTCCCTCCTGATAGCCGGGCTGGCTTCAGCACGATCAGCTGGACCCTGGTGTAAACAATGTGACTGTGGAGTTGCTGCATAACAGAAGTGTAGCTGAATGATAGCATTCAAGAAGGTAAGTGAATAAAAGAAGTAATTCCTCGGTGAAAAAAAAACAAAAAACAGACTGGAACAAAAAAAGTAAAAAAACCTTGTGATTTCTAGCTGTCGACGCCAAATTCTTCACGGTTGCATTTGCATAAAAGCTTTTCTTTATCCTTCATTTCTAAACAAGCTGAGACTCTAACATAGTCATTACCTGCCTCACATTGCAAACCATCATATACCTGCGTTCACTTTTTTTCTTGATATAGCTGTAGGCCTAGAAAGAGAATGCTAGGATAACAAATTTGGATAAACACATAATCCTTGGGTTAAACATGGTAATGTTGATCAATCTGTGTATGATATGATAACTGAAAATACAAAAAACCAATGAAATACCTCACAGTTTCTTGAACTACAACAGGCTGTTGCACAGCTTGCACATACTTTACATAGCCTGTTTCCCTTGCTGATTAATGTATGCATGTTTTTTTTTTTTTGTCATGTATCCCACCATTAAAAGTATCCATAAATTTCAAAGAGGTAACATTTTACATTCTAATATTCTTATTATAAGTAATTTATTAAGTTTTGCTTTGATAAGTATAAGCAAGTGGAGGGTAGGGGATTGAGAGAGGATGACATCCAAGAGGCCGTGAGTCAGATTCAGACAACTGCAGCTGGTAACAACAATGTTACTGATGATTACTTTCATGCATTAATTTGGTAAAACTGTTCCTGATTTGGTCACACTAAACACCCACACACAGATGCACACACAAATTTTATTTTCCACAAGCATTTGTTAATCATGTATATGCAGACACACAGACACACACAGACACAGACACAGACACAGACACAGACAGACACACACACAGAGACACACACACACACACACACACACACACACACACACACACACACACACACACAGGTTCAAGGTAAAAGAGACAAATCGCATTTCCATGTTGCACCGGTTGTGCATATGAATGACAACTTGCAGTTATTATTCAAATGACTGGAACTAAGGTTAGAGACAGAAACAGAGGAGTGAAAATAGGCAGTGTGAGAAAAGGTGTGAATGAGAAAGAGGGAAGGAATTTAGAGAGCAGAGACGAAGTGTGCAGACACAGGCACATACAAAGTACTGCCGTCTTCAGTGTGTCGACTTAACCTGTTTATGTCAATAATCTTAAAGTGTGTGTGTGTGTGTGTGTGTGTGTGTGTGTGTGTGTGTGTGTGTGTGTGTGTGTGTGTGTGTGTGTGTGTGATTGAAGCATTCGGACAGGTGAAGAGAGGGAGGAAAAGCCCTTTGGACTTCCTCACCAACAACCCTTTGAAATGGGTCTCCGATTTATCTTTAAGCTTTCTTTTACTTCTTTTCCCCCTCTGTGCCTTTCTGTCCCTCACATCTACTCACTCTGTCTTTCTCTAACCTTAATGGTCTCTTGCCATACCATTTCTCTTTCCCTCCGTTTCTCTGTCTGTTGGGTTGACAATCAGAGGGCTGAGCAAAACAGTATTTATTCCGCTGTTAGTACAGTTTTAACTGAGGCATTAAAAATATTTACAATGAATAAAGATTTTAAAGAGGTAGTTCACATTTGGGAAGCTTCTTCCGAGAGCTACATGAGGTGATCGATGGCATTCTCTTGCCTATGTAGCAAAAGCCAGGAGACTTAACTTTGCATAAAGACAGAAAACCACATTATCCTGTTTCCCACTCTGTCCAATTTTAGCTATAGTATCAAACAAGGTATCAGCCGTATCAGCAAAAACATGAAAAGGCCTATTTCCGAAAAATGTTGAACTGTTCATTTAACTGTCAGTGGCCACTCAGCACCAACGAACGGCTGAATGTTGTTTCGCCAAAATAAGCTGGCTGCTTGCTCATCAGGGCACAGTTTCTTATTAGTGGCAGAGGCTAAAGAAAACCTGTCACTGATTATCTCATTCAATCAAAATCAATTGTATATTCAGAAACACAGCACAATGTCAATATCACTGGAACAGATTGAAAGGTTTCATTTGGGGGGGAAGAAATGTTTCCTGCGATGAAAATGTAGGCTAAATCAGTCAATGTTTACTGTACCCTCCAGATGTAAGTAACAGTCTTTCATTTTCTGTAGATTCACAGATTCCACTCAGCATGTGTTGGAACTGTCAGCTGCATAATGTTTGGAGAGCCCCTGTTGGATTTTACTCTATTTTTAGGGTTTTGTTCTGTTATTCTTTGCTGTATTCTACTTCTGCTGCTGTTACAGTCACACTAATCTCCTCCAAGGTTTCATTATAGCTTCATTTTATGTGTGGCAATTAAGCACACTGCCTAAAATGCATCATATGTATTTTAACACCATACAATTAACATGATATACTGTATGCATGTGTTGGAGGGGAGAGGAGAAAGCAACAGAAGAATGAATGTAAGGATGACAGAAAAGGTAAAATATGGAGCATTAAAGTGTTTCTTTTTTTTTTCTTCGAATGACGTGGAGATGAACTGCTGGCACAGATCCAGACAATCTCTGCCAGCTCTGTATCTCTATAGCTTCTCAAAGTGCTATAGTCAAGGTCAGAGAAAATGGGTGAACTCCCCTTTAATACCAGGTACATTAGGGGGAATTATAGCTAATACAAGGACGAGAACATCGGTTATCTCTCCTTTTCTCTCTGCTCCTCTTGTCCTCCATCCTTTTCTCTGTTCTTGTGTCGCTTCCGTTATTCCCAGTCATTTCTCTGTTCTTTGCCTCTCGTGGTCCACTTAAGTACTGCCCCCCCACCACCACCACCACACACACACACACACACACACACACACACACACACACACACTATCTTTTGCAGCTCTATATGGATGACAAATGTTCAGTATCTTCTTCCCTCAGTGTGTGCATTCTCGTGAGTGTGCACGTCTAGATGTGTGCGAGTGTGTGTCTCTGCGCGCTTGTGTGTATGTGAGGATGCCAAGGCAGTTAACAGCAGCAGGCTAAGAATAGTTTCGACTTGTCTGCTCATCTCTCCATCTTTCTCCACTCTGCTCCACAGTTCGATGTTCTCCCACTGATCTGAATCTTCTACCCATTTCCACCCTGCATTCATGAATGAGCTCATTTGTGAGGAAGTCAAACTATCCCTTTGATAGGGACCTACACGCTCTACAATAAATGGCATTGAAACTGTTCCTTTCAGCTACTCTATGAACACGTATGCCTTTGTATGCATACCTTGTGCTTTTGTTTGTATTGCCTTAGGATATTTGTTAGTTAGCTGTAAAGCTGGGCCTGTTGTCACACATTACAGCAGTACATACTCTGCTCTAACACATGGAGCTACTGTAGTGTGTGTGTGTGTGTGTGTGTGTGTGTGTGTGTGTGTGTGCCTCAGTAGATGTTATCAAGGCTTCACACTAAATGAGCGTAGAAAAAAAATCAGGAGTACAACAAGAAAAGTCTGCCTTTCACCTCTACTTACCTTATCCCCTCTCCACTTTACTCCTTCTCCCCTTTCCTTTTCCCTCCCTGTCTCCCTCTATCCTGCAATCTGTCCATCTTTCTTTCTTCCTTGCTCCATGTCTCCTTCCATCTCTCTGTCTCTCTGTTTAAAACACACATGACACTGTGCCAGTTTTTTCTCCTTGATCTCAAAGGCTCTTGCGCATTTTTTCTCACGCTTTTTCCCTTTTTATTCCAGCCTGAGAATCATATCTAATAAACACAAGCACACAGAGCAGGCACTACATATACACACACTATGTGTATGTATGTGTGTGTGTGTGAGAGTGTGTGTAGATATAAGTGCATGCTTACAGTTCTTTTAATATTCTCTTTTATTCTCTCCCCTCTTCTTTCATGTCAAGAGGCTGTCAGTTTGTGCATCTACAAGTCTCTGTTTTTATCTGCCTTCCCTACTCTTCGCCATTCCCTCTCTCTTTCTGTATCTTATACCATCCCCTGTCTTCAATGCCTTTCTGGCTTTGACCCTCTCTTTTTCTCTCTTTATCCTTCTCTCCCCTGCTCTCAGCATATTCTGTCTTACTACCAACACACACACCATACTGCCCAGTTGTCCAATAGAAGGAAAAATCCCACCTGTAGTGAGAGCAAATCACAGGCTTAAGAAAGCTATTACATAATAAAGTCTCACAGTATGCCATGCTCAAAAATGTTTGCTATAAAGTGGATTTTATGGTGTGTTACATTGCTCTCAATTACAATAATGAGGCAATTTTCATCATAATTTTTGCTATCACCAGTATTGATGGCGATCAACAGTTTAGTTAAATACGTATTTGAGGATTCTTTGTTGACTTATAGGTGCTTCTATTTTGTTGGGAAGAGTTTTGTTTCTATATCTATAACAATACAGTTTCTTTCAAAAGACATACATTTTTCGAACATTTACAGGTGAGTAGATGCACTGGTATTTCCATGTAAACAGCTTTGGTTTATTTACTGAGAGCTTCGTGTATCTGCTGTCACCACCCCAATCCGACAGAGGTGAATGGAGTTTTGTTTGCGGTGCACAAAATGTTGAAAAATGACAGACTCAGCATCAGCGTGCCTGTCCAAAAACAATGTCCTGGTTACTCTAAATAACCCACACACCTTGCTGTCAACAGTTTTCTTCAGGACTGTCTTATAGTGAAGAAGTAGTCTCTCTGAAAAGTGTTGACAGTGCGGTCAGGTCAAGATTATTTAGTTAGCCTTAATACTTGACCCTCAGGTCTTGTCGTCCTGTCTCCTTACAGCAACTGCTCAGAGCATGCTCAAGCTATGGTGTGTAGGATGACATTAAATTTAACTCAAAAAGATTGTTGTCATGATTGTTAAAACCAAGGGAGAATCATTCTTTACGGCAGATCAAGTGCTAAATGTAGCGAGTAAGATATTTTGGTCACCGGGGATGATCGATGTGATGACAACGATGTGCAGCGCCAGTGTTGCCACAAGCCAACATGCGGGGACGCAAATTTTATATGTGTACAGATGATGTGAAAACAGCCCTACAGTACTCAACACAGAGCACTTGTGGTGCTGCTATATAGTAAAGCAAAAATGAAAAAGCTTCGGGTGACATATAAGGCATATGTATATGATACATTCAGAACCTTCCTCAAACCACAAGTGTAAGTCATATGTCTGTGACCGATTATGTCCTCACCTTTCATGCTGTGCCAGGTAACTATATATATATATATACATATATATGGGTGTGTGTGTGTGTGTGTGTGTGTGTGTGTGTGTGTGTGTGTTTTATTTTTATACTGATATGGACCTATGTGTCTGAAACACAAATCAAAGTTTAGTTTATAATCTGTACAGCATGCAACACCATTTATCCTTAGACCCCCAATTTGGATGAGGAAACTGTAGACGGATTTGGCTTCATCCTTGCATTTGCATAGGATGAATTTTCTTGACAAATGAAGCTCCATGAATTGAGCGGACGGCTTGCTATTGCGAGGTCAAAGCTAAAAGAAACCTATATAAAAAGCTAACCACACCACCAGCCCTTTGAGGCTTTAACACCCTTACATAAACTTAAAATAGTGCGATAGAAAGCAAATCTGAAATGAAAATGTGAATCCCATTTAATTTTTCTTGTCCGCTCTTTTGCCTGGTATTCGGCTTTTGTCACATTTTCCTTTTTCTACAATACGACTGTTTATGCTGTCGGTTTTCAGCAATGATAAGGGTAACTTTGTAGTGCTAATGGGATAGGAAGAAATGTTTAGCAGTTGCCTGTGGTGGGAAACATCCAGAAATCCCCTGCAGATCTACAGTATACTGTTAAACCCCAACAAGGACATTTGCCATTCAAATCATGAGCTGTTGCTTTGAATCTTTAGGTGGTGTGCTGTTTACTGAGCTCAGATGTAAGTCACCCAGAGAACTCCTCATAACTGACCCTGACAAAGGTAGAGGGGTGACTTGAGGACCAATGTGCAAATACAGTGCTGACTGGGTCCAGGCTGGTGTGATAATGAGCCAAAATGTTTAAAAAGGGGCTTGAATTTCAGACACACTGATGAACGCGTGCATCTCCTGATGTGAGGCCCACTGGTAATGGAGCATGGAAGAAATAATTAGCTTTTAGTGAGAATCTGACATGTGGAACAAACACCTTGACAATTGCATGGGGGTAGAGGAGGGATGCACTATACTGAAAGGCATCTGCTTGTAATAGGATATGACAGGAATGAAGCAGACCTGTATTTTGAGTCAGCTTTTACAAATGTTATTTCAAACTAACATTTTATTAGAAATCCCCCACGTCAAGAGCATAGACAGATAAGGTTTTGTTGGTCAAGTATTTGTCAAGTTATATTATCTAGGTAAGAAAAAAGCATTTACAATCACTCTCTGATTGGATTAATTTTTAAAATGGTTACAAATGTCACATGAGGGGTCTTTAACTGTAATCAAAATCACTTCAAATTCAAATGCAGCTGTACCGAGACTTCTTGGCGCATCCTTTTGAATTTATAGCGGAAATGATGGTTTGGTATGTTTCAATTGCACATTACAACTTTAATAATAAAAAAGAAGACATGACACTACTGATCAATGAGATACTTGTACATAAATTATTGGTAATATGAACTGAGCAAGGATTTTCCTAGTATAGACTGATCGCAGAGCCAGAACAACATAAATCATGAATTTACACACGTGCAGCTCAAATGAAACGCATCATTCCTGTAAATGCACACATGTACACACACACAGCAGTGTTCGGTGACACTGTAGCAGCAGGATGCAGAGCTGTGCAATTAATCACTTCTCATACACACACAAGAGATGAGCCGTGTGCATTTTTAACAACCCTATTGTTACACTTCCACACTTGCATGTTCCTCTGAGACTCACAGAGATGGCTTCGGTCTCACACATGCAGATTCTGAGAAACAACGAGTTGCAGAGTTTAAATAGTGCTCGGAGCGTTACAATGCTTAGCACATGGTTCTTGAAACACACGCCACACTGAATCCTTGGAGAGTTATAGAGCCTGCACGTCTCCCCTCCAGAAACTAAACTGTGACTGACTCTGAATTCTTTTCTGTCAGGGTTACATCATCTCTTCCTCAACCAGTAGTTTGTAGAGGAGAGTGAAAGGTAACAAACAGGGGACGAAGAGGAGAGGAAAGCTAGTAAAGGTCACGAGTCACATCTCTAAAGCATCAATGATGTTAATCCTCTTCTTTCTCTCCTCCTCAACACAGCCCTCCCTGCTGAATTTCTGCCCAAACAAAACTCATCAGAGAGGGGTGGGTGATATGATGGAGAATCTCACCTGCACATCTCCTTCTCCTCTGCCACACACACATGCAGTGGAGAAAATGGCAGAGAGAAGGCAGATTGATATCACCAATCCCCACCCCCCCCAAAAAAGAAATTAAAATCAGCAGGGTGGGATTACTTTCGATATTCCAAAGATGAATGTGGGCTTGTCCTCAAAGACAGATATCCGGTTTGCAAAAAAAAAAAAGGACGCAAAGTGGCTGCAAAAAGACGGATTCACATCAAACATGATCGCCCATGTATGAGAACACCCCCAAGAGTGTGTCCTGTCCTAACTTTATATCCTAACGAAAAAACATGTGAACATTATAAACGTTGATCATAAAATGCATTGAAATAATATTCCACATTCCAGCTCCCACACTACATCTGCATTTTCTGACCTCTGACTTACAAACAGATACACAGACGCTAATCTCACTCAATAAAGACACACACATACAAACTTTCCTGGCACATGGGGCTGACATAAGTGTGTGTGTGTGTGTGTGTGTGTGTCAAAGGTTCAGACCGGATAAGTCTGGCTGCACTGTCGTGTACCTAGAGTAAACTGGCAACTATCTGATAATCGTTTTGAGCACTTGTGACAACATTTCTTATTTTCAGAATTCTAACAAACCTAATAATCAATCAACCAAATGGAGAAAATAATCAGCAGATTAACCCATAATGAAAATAATCATTAGCTGCAGTTGGATATAAAATACTTCAAATGAGCTCCAACTAAACAAACTACAACAGTAAAAACCTGATGTTACATTAATGCGTGAGTAATAATAATCTAATTACTTTCTAATTACTAATACTTTACTTTACTAATACTTTAAGCACATTTTCGTGGACATACTTTTACTCAACATTTACAATGAAGGACTTTTACTTTGAGACAGTTATCTTATTGAAATAATATACCATTGCAACCCTATATTACAATATATATCGCTCAATATCACAAATAAAGTATTGTCAAGGACTATAATTTACTCGTTATACTTTATTTTTGTTGTCAAAAAAAAATAAATTATGCATCCCAATGCTACAGTTCTGTTCAAATCTTAAATGTAACAAATTTGAGGTAGAATATAAAAGTGTTGGCAGCTCCTTTGTACACATTTCAGTAATTCTATCTGATTAACAGTGGCTGCGCACTATCAACGGAAAACAATAACAGTGATTACCAGAAAATGCACTCCGTCGAGTGCAGACCTACGCCAGTGTCAAACAACATAAACCAGACCTCAGAGGAAAAACTTCAAATTCATAGGAAATGATCCGGATCTGACCCAAAATTTAATTTGTTTTTCCCCGGCCGATGCCCTATCCCTCAACCAAGTTTGGTGCAAATTGGTTCAGCACTTTCTGCGTAATCCTGCTGATAAACAAACAAAACAAACAAAACAACAGACACGGCTGAAAACATAACTTCCTTGGCGAAGCTAAACATTGAGATTAATGGGCACTAAAAAAGTCCAGGTCCACACTTCACACTTTTATCATTTTCTTTTATCATTTTTCAAACAGGGTCCTGTTGTAGAAGCCAGGGTTCCAACCAACTTATATAGGAACATTGGTTAAATTTCCAGAATACATTTATTCAGAAGAATTTAATGTTTTATATCAACATTACTATGACACAACAAGGCTCATACTTTTTCTTTTCTTCCCTCCTTCACTGTATCAGACACTGCACTGAGCTACTTTCAGATCACAGAAGACCTCTCTCTCTCACACACACACACAAACACACAGAGAAATAAATACATGAAGTTTCACAGAATACAGTCTTTATATTTGAGCTGCAGCAGTCTGTCAAGTCACATAAAAGATTTTTATTTTGCACGCGCACATACACACTCAAAAATTTCTGTCTGTGACATAATGGCAGAAAATAACCAACACTAGCAGAAAATCTATCAAAAAAACTTTGCTTCACCCTCTCCTGTCTCCTTCTGTCTCTGTAATTGTGTCTCTATTGTCTGCTCTTTTCTCCCTCGCTATCTGTCCATCCCTTATTCCTTGTCATTGTCCTCATCCATCTGTCTCTGCCGCCCTTTTCCTCCTCACCCTGTCCCAGAGTGTTGAGTCACTCCTTTGGGGTGAGGCAGTGAGTGCAGAACAATCCCTCTGTCTCTGGCCTATCAGCCATCCTTTGATAGAGCTGCGGTTATTGATTAAAATGTCTGAGAGCTCGGCCTTCTGGGGCCCGGAACCTTTATTCAACCCTCTCCGTTTGCTCTTCACACTCACTCTTCCTCTCCATCTCTCTCTCCGAGCCTTTCTCTTTGCCTAACCCCCCCCCTCATTGCCTTTGACTTCCTCCACCCTCATTTTCTCTCTCCCTCGTTCTCTCTCTCTTATTTGCTTAAGGCAACACTGCAGCCAAACCAGACCACTGCCCGGCAAATAATAAATGCTGTTGTTAAGTTACCATGTCTGTCACTACACGTGTGTGTGTGTCAAGGTCATAGACTGTTTATAAAAATGGACATAGACTCCAAGTCTGAAAAATGAAGCACATTCGGAAATGCCCTAAAACATGCACTCTATCTAATGACCATCAGGGGGCGACTCCAATGGCTGCAAAAAGAAGTCTGACTGTATAGAAGTCTATGGGAAAATGGCCCCACTTCTCACTCGATTTATTACCTCAGAAAACATTTTCAAGTCTTCTTCAATACAACATGATGTTCATTTTTTAGATTATGGTCCCATTTAGAGGAAAATAGGCAATGATAAAGCAGGGTGTGTTTTAGGGCGTGGCTACCATGGGATTGACGGACCATGCCACAAACGGCAACCTGCCCAACAATCAGGACAGAGGACAGAGTGATGCGTTGCAGCTTTGACTAGTCATGTTGTTTTCAGTTCATGAAAGTTAGTCGCAACATTTTGTTTGCCTGAAAGACATTCTCTGTTTTAAGCCTGTTTTTCACCAACCAGAATCTCAGGTAATATCACAGTTAATGTGAATTAGAGATCCACTTTGCTAACGAAGCTACCTTAACTTAGTGTTTGCTATATTAACCCTAGCCCCACTGTGCTGCTAACCTGTGTTAAGAATAGACTGTGGGGTTGTTCAGTCAAAGCAAAGCCCACTAAACAGGTCAATTTTAACCAATGTTAATGTAACTACACTTTTTTTGTGTTTTGGCAAGTGTGACCCAGTTTAAGTGTAGTGTGTTGTTTAGGTAGTTCAAGTTAACATAACGTTTAGGTAAATTAAATGTGGTTAAAATATTAACCTGCTGTATCTTCTAAGTTAAGCAGGTGATGAAATACTGGAAGATTAAACAACCAGAATATGGTCAAAGTAGTGATTGACACTACAGCTAAATATCACATTTAAATTGGTGTACAGATAAACGGGATATGTTAATATCTCTTACATTGATGTCTGTCTTTGGTATGTCTGCTGTTCAGCATGAGGATCTTCTGTTTGTGCAGAGGGCTGTTTTAAGAGGACTCACACACACAGAATTTCTATTTAGAAATTTCTACTCTATTCTATTTTATTCACAAAACGATCATGTAACAAAAAAGTATATTCTTACATACAATGTGGAGAGGAATATTTTTGCTCATTTAATACTTACAATAGTCCTCTACTGAAGTAGACATTCTTCCACCTGTACTGACAGTTGGTATACGTATGTGATTCATTGTGATCCACCATGTCTTAACTAAAGTGTGTATCTTTTACTGTAGGAGGACCTCATGTATGGAGCAGCGCATTTGTTTCCATTCATCTGGTTGTGGAGAAGGGAAACTGCATGGACATGCTTAGTTCTTCAATAGGTTGTGATGATGCCACAAAACCACTTCTAGTTTAGCTTCCACTGATGAAAGGACAGACCAACTTTTAATTTTTTTTTAATTTTCTAAGAGCAGAGATTATAAACAGTAAACTGTAATTAAGTGATGGATGAGCTCTAACACAGTCACCACCTTCACCGGTGAAAGAATTTACCAATTTAACATCAAAACAGTTTTCAATAGGAAACAGCTGGAACTGGCCAACCAGAAGTCCCCAGGAGTAAAACGTCACACCTGTAACAGATGTGTGCTTCTGTTACCACTTCAGGTATGTATAAGCAGCGATACAAACTTCTTAGTGTGAACTGACGATTTGATAATTAGATTTCGAAGCAGTTGTCATTGTAGTACAGCTGAGGTACATCCGTTTTATTCATAACTACAGTTAATGTGATTAAAATTTATCTTTAATAAATGAACCTAACATGATGAGCATGGCTTTTCCAAATTTACCATATGCCTCATGATGAATCTAATAGGACACTTTGGTGAACTAGTGTCATTAAAATTGATAAGTACATAAGACACAAGGAAAGCACAAACTCAAATATCTAACTTTTGTTCCTTCATTGCCGATGTTCTATGTGTTCTTGTACGATTACAATACTGTGCATGTTGCTATTGTTAAAATTCATACCAGAAATGCTCCATAAAAAACATCAACAAACTTAAAATGTAGAGCTTCATAAATACCTTTATTGCACATTAAAAACTGCATTAATTTCAACAATTTACAACATTGGCTAGATGTATAAAAGTAACGTAATAAATGAATGAATTAAATAATGTAGTGTGAAATTTACAATCAACTGTAACTATTTAAAACATCAAAAAATAATAAATACAGAAGTGGTTGAAGATAAAGATAAAGGTGAACTTCACTGTCACAAGGCAAGTTAATAAAAGCTAATAAAAAGAGGTAGTTGAATCTCCAGTGCAACATAATTTTTAGTAATAGGTATAAAACCATTATTCATCATGAATCTTTGTGTGTGAGAGACAGTTTATATGTAGCAGGCTCACAGCTTGGGGGGATGAACTGTCCTGAAGTCTGTTCATGTTAACAGTTTCTTGGTTTACTTAGGTCACTATGAAAGGGACAAAAAGGCAAACTGACTGACTGAGTATTAGACACTATAATAATTGTAAAATATGAACTATATGAACTATGAACTCTGATGTTTTACACTATTTACAATTTGTTACAGCTACAGTGGGGTCCAAAACATGTCGGACTTTATGGCCGACATCGGGGCAGAGAATGTCAAAGACAATGGATGTGGTAAAGGAGTAAGAAAGTGGGAATAGGTGAAGGAGCAGCCGTAGGGCACAAGGAAGAGCATAGCTGATAAGACTGAACAGTATTATGGCCACAGGTGTTAAATTAAAAAAAAATACTATATTAACAAAAATAAAAACTCATCACATAAGAGACTGTGGGATATGTTTGGGGCAAAAAAATCTATTAAGACTCAACTTCAACAGTGAAAAAACTGTCACATGAATATTTCACTGTTGCAGAAGTTGGGCTTTAATGTAGTCAGCAAAACCATTTAAAACATAATATCCCCTATTGGTGAAATGAACCCCATCATGCAAAAATAGCCCAGGAGTGTCAACCCTCATGTGAGGGAGATGTACAAGGCTGCTACTTAAACAATGAAAATATGTAGCCGCACTGTTGACAAACCTGTGAGCCTTGTCAATCTTCCCCAGATTGGCACCAGCCTTACACTTGCATCTCTGGATGATGCCAGAGAAGATGAGTTTCATGTGTGGATACTGCAGGTGAAGGTGGTGAAGGGCCTGCTTCATTGCTGGGATAAGATGTCCCCAAAGATCCAGACCAAGGCTGGACAGAAAAAACTATTGTAATGGTGAGAAATGTATCATATTGTAGGCTATAGAGAAAAGGCTAAAGAAACAGCACTCATATTAAATGAGGTCCACACAGTTATCTAAAAATGCATTATTCCCTCAGCTTAGCTTAAAAACGGTCTCCTGTCTGCATTGAATAGCAACAGATAACTAATACTCACTTCAGTGGCACTGTGTGGATGCATATGGCATGATGGTTCCCAGCTCTCAGCTCGTTCTGAAAGAGAGAAATAATCACTCCAACAGATGTTTTGACTCCTATCATCAACAATGAAATAAACTGGACCTGCAAAAACTAGCTTAAAAACACAAACCAAAGAATATCAATATTAACTCACATCCTCTGTACGTAATTCATTTAACTTGGAGAATACACATGAATCAATAACAGTGTTCTGTGGTGTAACTTAGTTAAATGAGTTAATTTCTATCTACTGATCTGCTGAACAAACAGCACATTGAGATGCCAACAGTTAACTGCTACAACGTTATCATTTAGTAACCAGAACTTAACGACACTGACAACCGACTGTCACCATTAACTCACTAAGTTAGGTAATGTAACTTACTAAGTTAGGTAATGTAAAGTTTACCTCGAATTATGGAAACTAACTATATTAGCAGCAGCTTCGCACGACGTAGCCTGGAGCCAGGTGCAGTCAGGTTGCCGGTGTAGGTGGGCGTGCAGAGTGTCCTCGGTTCACAGGTGAGATCCACCTCTCACTCCTCCTCAGTTGCACCCTTTCCTCCAAATATGGTTTCTTCTGGTTTCAAAAAACCAAGATGGCAACAGCCAAACTGGAAACTCAAGGCTTTAAAACAGCAGTTCACAAACCAATGGGTGACATCTCGGTGGGTTGCTACTTGGTCGGGATAAACATACAGTATGTCACCACCTTTTCAATTTACTTTTCATTCAATCCTATTACTGGACTGTTTAGTCTTAAATATTGAGCAAACAAATTACAATGGCAAGACTTTGAGATTAGCATATCTTGTGTTTATAAATGATTATAACTATGTACATTATGCTGCCGCTTGTTTGACTGCTGGATCTCTTGACTCTACTGTATTTTCTTGTCAGGCTTTGTGAATGTTCATACATGTATGCAGGCAAATTCAGATGCCAGCTTATTAGGTACATAAGGTGCTGTTTTTGTTGAAACAGTTTTATGAAGATTAAACTTTATCATGTCATATTAGACACTATTGTCTTGTATCTTGTTTACTTATATACTGAAAGTGTTTCTAGACTAGATATCATAGGCACCTCTCAGTATATCACCATACAATTAAACAGCACTACAAAGTACAGCCTCTAAATGACCATAAAGTTCAATCAATTCCTCTCTCAACCAGTTCAGAAAACTGAACATTATAATTAATATTCATTCATTAGCTAGGATTTATTGCAAGGTTGATGTGTTCTACAACATTAGTTTTACTTTACTGTACCTAACAAACCGGAGTGTACTTTTATCATAAAAGGTTACTTAAACATGCCTCTGTTACGTTTCAACACATATGATAATTGAAAACAGAACTACCTCTACATTGTATGTATCCGAGCAGTAGCTTAATAGTGACATATGTTGGGAAGACAGAGTGTGTTGATATACTTCCATTATAGACATTATTTATGGTAGGCTAGTCAGTAATGAACTTAAAGTTATCTTTATAATGACAGAATGAGCACTCTCTTTTCTTTTAGTTCTTCCTTCATTAGCTAAATGCTTCCTCTTGAAGTCAATACCTAACAAGACAAGCAGACACCAAATGGTCTTCTACATAGTAAGAGACTGGTTAATCTGGGGTTAATAAAGCTGTCTAATATGTTGTGTTGCCAGGCAATGGGTTGAGGCAGCGTGCTGTGTTATATCTAAGCTGCTAGTTAATGGGTTGAGACACATAGTAAAGTGCTGGCTAAATGCCAACTATTTCCCCCATGTTGAAAAAAGACATTAGGGAAAATGGCTGCCTTTCTGTTAAAAGATGTAACGCATCAATTACCAGCAGACAAATGCACTTACACAAGACAAATATAAACACACATGTATACAGACACATAAACACGACAAGGTCTTATGTTTCCTATATGGGCCCTTAATGTCTATTCAACCCTACAGACATTCAAGCTAACAGAAAACAGTTGTTGAACAAAGGAGTGGTCTCTCAGGTTTTCCCTTGTCACACGCATACTGCGCCATAGGAGCTATGTCAGTAATCTCACATCGGGATGATGGAATTTATATGTTGATGGCTTCGTTTAACAATTGTTTGTCTTATGTCAGGATAACATCTCCGGGAGGGGATGTCATGCTTAGTGACAGCTACACTCAGAGTCATTCACTGCTGCACCCAAATAAGATTTCACATTCACAGACGCTAATTTTCACTGGCTTATACAGCAGGATGCTGCAGTCTAGAGCTCACCTGTCATAAAGTAGAGGGCCTTTAATTCAAACAGGCTGAGGTGCACAAAACACAGCAGAGCACAGTAATGAAAGGATTGGATTTTGATTGGTGTTATTTTATTTTAACTGGTAGTGATCCAATAAAATATTCCCGGATTAGCCCGGATACCAATCTTTAGGATTAGCTCAGGACATCTTTAATTTCCAGTGATATCTGTTTGGCTGCTGCCTGATGAATTGCTGGTTTAGAGAAAGAAATGCCCTCAGAGAATGAAAGCAGAGTTTGAGTTGTTTTTTTTTATTTTGTTTGTTTATTTTTATTCCACCATGTTTTACTTCAGTTGTTGATTCTGCAGTTAGTTTCTGACAAAGTCACTAATATATTCTGTCTGTCTCTTGTGTTCTCCCCTCTCTTTCTCAGGTTGTCTGCTTGTGTCTTTCTCTCTGTTTTGTATAGGTTTTTTTTTCTTTTGGTCATTGATTTGTAGGTTGTTATGATTCTGACCAAGTCACCACAACACTGAAAGACGGCTAAATTTGCTTCTCCTGCTCTTTCTCTTTTATTCATCCCCGCCCACCATGTGCGCACACACACACACACACAGAATTTCAAAACAGCCCTCCACAACTCTTTAATAGTCTTGCTACTCCTCAGTTCTGCTCCATGCTTGTTGCTTAGTAGCCAACAATTTTATGTGTCAGCTCGTCACGTGGTTATGTGACAGAGGAAGACCCAAGCAAACCCTCATATACGAAAATACCTGTCAGATTTTTAAGGAGAAAACTTGTCTTAGACTTCACTCTGCCAATTTAATGATACAAAAAAAGTACAAATCACCAGAACAAAGCTCTCAAAAAGCTCTCAAAAAACAACAGAGTTGCTGAATTAGGACACCACACTACTGCAAGCAAGTGTATAGTATGTCTATAAAAGCCTTTACATTTAAAGAGCATAGTGGCGACTTACCGCACACGGCCAGTGCCCACAAGTATTACTTCCTGGCATTAAAAATCGTATTGGGTACAGGAACAAATTAGTTTTTATATCTATACCTCCTCTCGGGTGCCTCAATCTTCCACCGCAGGGAAAGAGCTGGTAGAGTGCAGACTGAGTGTGTTGTCTCACAGACTATATTCTGGCCTGCCTAATGTCCTACTCATAAAAGCCCTGGATGGATGAGTTTAACTTGACACTCATGACCCCCAGAGCTATTGGCAAAATGCTAATGATTTGTGATTGAAGTTGCACATTCACAAAGACCTGGCTATGCATTTGTACAATGCCTCTCACATACAGGATCCTCATGCAACATGGCTGCTTGGTTATTTCTCATCATGACCTAACGAAGCCTGTACTTATTAAGAGTTATTTCTGACTTTGTTAACATGCTTTTCTGACATGCTTTTCAGACACTGTCAACAATGGCTTTAAATTTTACCTGCCTTAAAATCTAATGGTAGATAAGTAATATAAAATGTGTAAAGCTGAAATGATAAGTCAAGTAAGCAGCAACAATTTGATAAACAATAAATCAATCAGGCAAAAATGACAAAAAAAAATCCACTGTTTTCAGCTTCTCAAATGTGAAGATTTGCTGCTTTTCTTTGCTTTTTGTGATTGTTATTGGACGAGGATTTTTTGGACTGCTGATCAAACAAAAAAAGCTGACGATGTGATACTTTGTTCTGGCAAACTGTAATGGGCTTTTTTTTTTTTTTTTACTATTTTTTGAGTAATAGATTCATTAGGAAAGTGATTTGCAGAATAATCAATACTGAAAATAATAATTTGTTGCAGCTCTAAAAGTGTGCACCAACAGGCTGTAGGAAAGCTTGGTGAAAGGGAACCTGGCCAACAAGGAACATGGGAGAGTGAAATTAGTTTCATAAGTTGTCTCCTCTCCCAAGTAGGGCTGCCCGATAAAACCATAGCAATAATTATCGCAAAATTATTTTCCTCGATAGAAACATTACAAATGTTCGATAAATGTTCAATATAATTAATTTCCATGCTTGTAGCAGGCCCACAAATTAATCAGGAATGGCCAATCATGTCGCAGGAATAGAGGTCTGCATTGCGCAAGTTAGGATGCATGGTGAGAGGTATAAATACAGGCCAGATATATGATAATGATAATATGATATTATTTACAGACTCACGCAGTGGCTACTTTTCACTCAGAAGCAAAAATCTGCCTTTAAACCTGAAAGAAATAACAGTGTGGCATTTATTATGATAAATATCGATATCGACTGATATGGAAATTTTTATCATAATAACAGTTTTGGCCATATCGCCCAGCCCTACTCCCAAGTTAATAAAGGATGGATGAGATGTACAACTGGTGCAAGAAAATGGTCAGAAAACAATACTGGATTATCTTCAAGATTTCGGATCAAATCAATAAATGTATGATAAGTTGCTGTACTGTCTCATACATAAGCACACAAAAAAGGTTTCATGTTTTCTTTCAAAGTAGTTGCTGACATCTGTTTAAGTGAGTCAGGTTTTACGACACTGTAAGTTTAAGTTTATAGCAAAAAAAAAGAAAGTCCTTTGATCACCTCGAATCCTTGAAGCAAACACCACCTCCACAGACTTTTTGTCATTCAGGTCATTCAAGTTTACAACTCACCAATGCAAACGTGTCTCCATTTCTATTGCTCAACTGTGCCCTAGACCAAAGGCAGTAATGTCATCACATATTATTTCTCCAATGGCTCTGAATCAAAAGCCATGCAACACCAAAGTAATGAAACTACCAAAAACCTCATTATCACTACAATACTTACTTTGTTTTACACCAATTTAACTAATTAATTTTCATTCCAGTTAGAAGGCTAAACATGGCAGCTAAATGTGGTGGTTGCGTTTTATCAAGATGTAAAAAGGTTTTTGTTTTATAAAAATCTTAACCAACAATAACTGATCTCTCTTTTGAGTTAAAACGTTATGACAGCTGCAAAAAAGATTTCAGTGCACAGTAAGTTAAAATCTTGCATCAGTCTGCATATGAAATATAAGCAACTAGCTGAATTATAGAATAGGGCATCAAAACTGGCACAGTCATGAGGCAAGACACACCCCACATACTGTTCATGTGAAATGCTGCTCAAAAAAGAAAAATGTTTTTCAACCTACAGCTCATGCCCTGCTGCAGAGAAATAAACAGGACAGTTGTTAAAAAGTCAAAAGAAATGCTGTACTGTTCCAGGTCAGAGCCCATGGCACAACTGAGCATCCTTTTTAATTGACTATATCTCAGACAGTTGTGATAGTTGTCAGAAAGTTAAAAAGAGAATCAGGTAGCAAAGAACAATGCACATGCACCCAACCAACTGCAACTGTCACTATAGAGAAATGAATTGTCATAACTGTATTAGTCCTATCATTTGTGCTTAGCTCTGCCTCAACAAGCAATATCACAAAAGATAATTTAAAATTCAGAGGAGAGGAGAGGAGAGGAGAGGAGAGGAGAGGAGCATGAAATCAGATCACTAATCTTATGATGTGACTATTCACCAGAAGTAGGCTAACAGCGTGACACTCTTGCCAACTGTATAAGCAACACATTACATCCAAGCAAGCTTTTTTATCATGTTGCTGCAGTGGCAATATTGCAAAAAAACATCCTAGGCATCGTCACAGTCACCTTTCGTGATAGGATAACTGTTCTGTTGTAAAACTCAAGAAATGCTAAAATGTAATGCATTTTCTTGTTTGAAATTGTAAGAAGTCAAGTAATCCACTCAATTACACACAATAATGTAATATTTTAGATTGAATTACCCTCATAATCAATTTATGAAGCAAAAATTTGAACTTAAATTTAAATTATCATCATCCTCCAAAGTGGCAGAGCCCTCCCTCCCTAGTCTAAAATATCACCATATGCAGCGCCACAGTTGCATTTTATTTACAAACAGAAAAGAGAGGCAATGTTTTATTATTCAAAGCTGTATTTGGTTTCTCAAATAGTTGCTTTGAGGCCATCATATGTTAATATGCATATTAATCAAGTCAGCTCACATTCAGTGAGATTCTCTTAGATACACCAGCAAAGTAGCATGATTTGTTGCTTGTCACTTTTCAGAATTAATGTCACTGAGCAAATGTGTGTAGAGCCAGTAAATCACTGACAAGGATGACAAGTTGAGAAGCTGAGAAGAGAAGAGAAGAGAAGAGAAGAGAAGAGAAGAGAAGAGAAGAGAAGAGAAGAGAAGAGAAGAGGAATATACAGGACCTTATCACTAGGGAGAGAGGGATTGTATCTCCCTACTGAATGTCCACTATGTAACATCCAAGGTATCTGGTATTACTGTGGCAATGGTATCAATTACAAACCAGGAGATGTACCCTTCATCCTAGAGATATGGAGCAGTACATTTGTGAAACCATTACTGATGCTGTCACGCCTGGGCCCAGGAGATGTAGACTGACAAGATAACCATGACAGAACATGTCAGCTGCATAACTATGATACCACATCCACATATAGCATCCTGTAAGGAAACTACTACGAAGCTGCTTTCTGTAACAGCAAGGTCCTTGGAAGAGCCATCCCTTCACAGCAGGGGAGACTGTTCAAACTGAGTTAAAGGTGAATTCTTAAGGTAATGTAATGCAGTGGAGAGAAAGACGAGGTCACAGCTTGTTATGTCATCAGTACTATGGATACAATAGAGTCATATTGGGCTTAAGCCCTGTATTTCCATTCTATGAGAGGAGAGGAAAATGAAACGTTTCACTCCACTGTGACCGTTATAGCCCAGGGTGGAGCATTTCAATGCAACGCTTGTCTAACAGCATGTGGAACCCTGTTTCTGACATCAAAATTAGCGGGCTGCATTCGACAATATGTACAACTATCTGACAATCCCACTCCACACTCTACAAGTGTTTGAGTAACATAGCGTCTGAACTTCTCTCTTAAAGTCTCTTTTTTTCCCCCCATTCTTCACACAATTCTTTCCATCACTGTCCAGCAGACAGCCGAGAACAACAGCATAAAGACCTTAGAGGAGAGGCTGTGAAAAAGGGTCTGCCCTCACCCCCATTTGTACGCTTCGTTGCATTGAGACATGCACAAGAGACAGCGTCTTGGAGCGTTATCAAGGAGGCAATATGATGGAGCTTGGAGGAAGCTATGAGAGCAGGCTCTGGGCCCCATCTTCAAGATGTGATCATTCAGAACAGCTACACACACTTTTGCCTTTAGACAAGTTCAGGCGACACCCACATCAACACATTTGGTCTCTAGTTCCAAAGCTGTTCACTGTGCAATCAAAATTAATGAAAAGAAGCATGTTAATAAGGCCTAGGTTGGAGACCAGTGAAGTTATCCTTTATAAGCCACAAGCATTGAACATCAGAATCAGCAAAGAGTTACCACTATAGCTTCATAGTGCTGAGTGGCTGCTATTCACTGAATATAACCTTTCCAGGGATGGTGTGTGTGTGTGTGTGTGTGTGTGTGTGTGTGTGTGTGTGTCATTGTGTAACAGTGTTCATATTCTTCTTGTTCTTATTCTTTCATATTCAGTTATATTCTTCCAGTATTGGCGAGTCATTACAGCAAAACACTGCCAGTACCAGAAATGCATGGGAAAATGTTTAGGTAAATTATTAATTAGGTAGTACCTTTCCTTAACCAACAACAGTAGATTTGAAATGCTGTTGAGCAAGGCACTGCGGTGAACAGCATTTGTCAGTGTATAACCATAGAAATATAAGGCAGGGGATTGCAGTCTTCCCCGGACAAATAAATTAAAAACGACGCTTATTGTTACAACTTTCAACAACACCAAAACAAGAAACCAACTTTCTCTCCCGCCATCACTGAGAAACATTACAAAGGAAACTGTGATATGTTTAAATATTCACAAGCTCTCAATGCCCAATATTATTAGTGGATAAGATCAAGATCAATGGTGGCTCTAAGTACCAAACGTTGTAAGAACCTGATGGGTGTGTAATTGTTTTGATTCATGCACCAGTGGTACTCTCTTGATCATGTCATTTGCTGCTCACAGCTAAACCCCGACTGATATCGTATCATATCTAGCGGTGCGTGTGTTTTCAGGTTGCTGGTGTTTCGATGTATTGAATGTTAATCATCATGGAGAAGACACATGCTATGCTGGCAGTAACAGAGGTCATTCTCAATTATACTATCATTGCTACTCAGAACAGATTAAAGAGAAAGGAATGGGAGGAAGAGAAAATACTGGATATGAATGCTGACAGTTGTATTCTGAGTAATAATGCAGCTGGCCAGAGGTCCACGACTTCTGTCATGTTGTAATATCTTGGTGGAGTGGAAGAAAAAAGAGGAAGTAAGACATGGATGACAAGACCAGAGTCAACAGTTTTGTTCTGCAACCTTGCAGTAAGCAGACTCTATGACTTATGTCGCTGCTGCTCCATCTTGCCTTGCATGAATTTTAAAGTAACATGTTAACCATGTGATGCTGGGATACATTGGTGCTACGTGGATAGTCCTGTTATGTCTTCAGGTTTTGGTTCATCACCTTGACCCAGACGTGACAGGTTTCAAATCATGGTGTTGCAGCATAGATAATGAATGGCGAAAGATGTAAGAGCTGACTCTCGTGGATTGCTATTGCTATTAGCCTTGATTTGCTGGGTCCCAACATAAAATGTATACAAAAACTAAACAGGAAAAAGCAGATGAGGCGGCTCTGTTTAGTTTCACTATGGATGAAATTATGTGCAAAGTGAGAAAGGATGCAAATATGAAGAAGAAACACAGAGATGGTCTCCTCCAATGTGACATTTAAGGAGAATGTATTCATCTTCTGTTTTATGGAAAAATTTATCACCACATCCATAAAATGCCACATCCAGTGTAATAATTGTACTGAGGAAAGGCCATACAATCTCTAGTAATACTTTGTTTTATATCCATCCATATTGTGAGATGGTGAGAAGGTAACACAGTGGGTGGAGTAGTATTAGTAGTGGTACATATTTTCTTTGGACATTTCTTTCATTAAACGTGGTTTACGGATATGAGGGCTAAGAGAGAGAACAGATGCAAGAAAGGTTCCAGGTCTTACACATGAAGGGCACCAAGGACACCTTTGGTTACTTATTGTGTTATTTTTCCAAATACATTGGAAGATATTTTAGCACAAAAATGCTGATGCATACTTTGGTTTAGGAAAATAAGTCAGAATAAGTCATGGTTGCTTTTTGAACATGATACTGAATAAAGATTTTTCAGTACCTGAATTATAACAATCATCCAGAGGCATTTTCCTTGAAACTAATTACAGAACTGTACCATGAAGACAATATTTTACTGTACCATGTAATCCACAACAAATTAAAAATGTATCATTTTTAATTGGCAAGCAAGATGACTAATCACAGTCATCATAAACAGTGATTATTAATAGTCTTCAATACAACACAACATAACTTCTTATGCAGTGGTTCATTAAAACAAGACTGCAGATGACACGTTTTGCACAAGATTCGAGATATAATGCATTCATCAATGATTTCCACATTCAACCATAAATAATACTCTGATTAACATATCAGTCATGTTGACGAAGCAGACTGCCGAAAAACAAGATAGCCTGCTGAGCCAGGCTTACTGCACAAATCAACCTGCGTTGCAGACAAGTAAGATTTACAGCATCTTCATAATGTCCATTTATTTCATAGAATGATTACTTTCACTTGTTTTGTTTTGGGTTTTTTTTCAAATATGGAAAAGCAGAGCGGAGTGAGATCTGTGAGCTTTCAGCATCAGAACCAGAAACAGTTTTTGACGAATACAATAAATGCAACTGGATTTTCCATGGTGTCTAGTGGGGAATCAATATTCAGGTGGAATTTCAATTTAGAAAAACAAATGTAATGTTTGCTACATACATAAATAGGTGTGATTAAAATGGATCCAGTCTTAGCACAAATGATGGCAGTTATTTGTGTTCAGTTTCACAGACAAAATAAGTGATAAGAAGTCTTGTCGTCAAACCACAACTTGTCACTTGAACATTTATGTTTGTGTAGAAAATGAACAAGGTACATTGTGTTAATCAGTGAGTTTTAGAAATGCTGGTAGGTGGATTATTGAATCTGAACAGTTAAAACAGATGTTCTCCCCTGCTTCCAGTCTTTATGCTAAGATAAGCTGGATCTAGCATCATATTTAGCATACAGACATAAGAGTGGTATCAATCTCCTCATCTACCTCTCTGCACAAAGCCAATAAGTGTATTTTCCAAAAGAAATATTTTGTGTTCTTCTTAAGCTCACTTAAGATCGCTCAAAAATTAAAATTATGGTTCAAGTTATTCTGTTTCACAAAGGTTATTATTTGTTGTCTTACATAATATAAAAAGTGGTGGTCATGATTACGATTTTCCTTATTTGACAACATGTTTATGTAAATATTTGGTCATTTTGCATGCCCAGAAGGTGAACACCGCCATGGCTGATAAACAATGGCAGTGTGACGGGATATACGCTGCAGCAACAAGATGATAAAAACTAAAAAAGTGCTTAAATTGAGGTGAGGCTGATGCAGTGGGCAGTGGTGTTATGTTGTTAGCCAGCTGCTCCTGGTGGGCTACCACTTGATAAGCTTCAGTAATACACATCTTTTTCCAGTGTGTGTCGTATTCCACTGAGGTTAGGATGGGCAACACATTGGTTCAGAAGAGAGCTTCAATATTATATTATATTCGATTAGATTATATTACATTATATGAATTTGTAATACTGAAGCTGTGTTTAATAAGAATTTATATTTTATTTCTGTGGCTCACAGGGTCAATGAAATAACAATGCATTTAACTAAATTAGAGCTTTGATGTATCCTTATATTCCTCTGTGCCATTATAATATGTGGACCTGTATCAACATATAAATCACAAACTTATAAATACAGTAATTGGATACCACAGATTAGGAAATATAAATTACAGCTTCAACGTAACATTATATTACAACATAATTATATGGTTACATAATATATATGGTAATCTAATGAGTGATATACTTTATACATATAAATGAGATAATTAGGCAATACTGCAGAGAGGTTGTTAGTGGATGAATGGCGTACGACAAAAGCAGACTTGTTGGTTGGCTGAGTCACCATTGACTGCTGATCTACAAGCAATTATCCTTTTCCAATTTTCTGACCATAATTCTCAGGTAAAAGATCTATCCTCTAATTAGTTGTCGCTTCCAGTCAAAGGCACATTATTGCAGACAGCAGACAGAAACAAGGACAATGTGGACAGATCAGACAGACAGACAGACAGACAGACAATCAGACAGACAGAAGGACAGACAACTGCCAGCTGACTTATCTAATATGTTAAAAGAAAATTCCTCCAAAGCCACCTTATTAAGACTTCAGACAGAGATGGATTCAGACAGAACAGTCTGACCCTTTTATAAGAGTAGAAAGAAGACAAAACAAAACGATTAGTAGAAAGGAAGTGAGAGGATGAAGAGGGAGTGGTTGGAGCAGGAGACAGAAAGAGATGAAAAAGGTAAATAGGAAGATGGAGGGAGGGGGTAGCTGGGAGAGAGATTGAGAAATAGAAATCACACTTCAGGACAGAGAGAGAGCGTGAGCGAGAGGAAGGAGGAGGAAAAGGACAATAGCGAAAAAGGATGAGGCAGTGAGAGAAAGATCCAGAGAGAGGAGAGGAGCAGGGGAGAACATTATATCAGATCTGAGTGCAGGAAGTCATTTAGTTAAATTTAGCCATCATTTAGAAAGCTCTTCATGCCCTCTAAACAGCTCCACACCAGCAGGCTACTGGATGCCACAAAATGAATGCTAAAATCAAAATTAGGAGAAGAAGGGAGACAGGAAAAGAGGAGAGGAGAGGAGCAGGCTTGCTATGTGACACCTCTCTGTGTTCTCTGTCTTAGTCAGTGCAGTGACGTCAGCTTTTTAACAGCATTGGTGTCAAATCTGGCCTCCCTCCTGTTTCTAGCACCAGGAAAGACAGCCTGAAAGAGATTATTAGACAGATTTTTCATGTATATTTAGAGACTTTTATCCTTTTTGATCACTGCAGATTGTACAATATGTTCATCCTACAGAGGGTGGACACAATATCAAGAACACCTGTGCGATTTAAGACTACCTTTGTGAAGCTTTAAAAGCCCCATTCTTCCTCCCAAATAGCATTTTGCCCATGCTCACTACACACTGCACTTACACTTATAGAAGAAAATTGGCTATATCAGAGCAACAAACTGGAAATGAGGGCATTGCTTATTAAACAGCAACTTACAGTGAGTATGAGTAAGGAGTTAAGGGTCAAAACCTAACAATGTAGGCAACTGCACTCCATATCATTGCAAGCCTGGCGATGCCATTTGCACAATGGCATTTCCTCAGTGTTCTTCGCTCATTTGTGCAGGAAAACGAAGGAGGGAGAGAGGGAAAGAGCAGAGTACAAAATAAGATCTGTTGAATCATCAAAACACATAAAAAGAATCAAACGAGAGTCAGAAAAACTTCCCTGCAGGGAAATTGCTTTGTTACAATTGCACAACACACAAAAAGACGAAGTAAATAAGTAAAAAAAAAAAGTAAAAACTACTACAAAGGGGTAATAATAATAAATACACAGTTTGTGAATAGAGAAATGCACAGATGCAAATGTGCAAAAAGTAATGTGCGAGGTAAAATTGTCAGGCCTCTTTAACATTAGCATACAGCAGCTTCAGGGTCCTATCTCCTCTGGTAGAACAGTCCACAAACTGAGGAAAAGTGGGGAGAGTCTTCTCAGTCGAAGCCCCCGGAGATCAAACTAGTGCCGAATTCTTTGGAGACTTTAGAAATAAAAACATCTAAAAGGGCTCTACAGACATCTAAAAAGGCATGTGTCTCCACATGCCGCCATTTTATCAAAAACAACACAAACATAACCACCATAGGAAGTACATTAACTTTTTAATCATTCAGTTTTAACTGCAAATGGAGGTGCATCAGGTTCCTGATTAAATATTAATTAGAATACAGGGAAAACTGTAAGCTTTACAGCTCTTAATGCAGAACATTAAATACATTAAAGCCAAATGTGCAAGAGTAATGGAAAACAGTATCAGTTTTTCCATCTAGATGCTTTTTTTTTCTCCTCTCCTTCATGAGCACACAGGAACTATACAGAATGTATCTTTTCAGTGTGGGCCTCTTTGTGTGTTCATCATACCCCTGGCACTTATGCCTGCCTTGTTCTGTACAATACTCCTTTATGTCTATCAATTTCTAGTCACATTTTCAAACTAACAGCAAAGTTGAAACTGAAATTAATAGCAAACACTGATCACAGAATTAGTTTTTTCTCAGCTGGAAGTCACCAGCGAGATACTATAACCCCTCCTATACTGTACATGTTCAACACTGTCTGCTAGATACTGTGTTTGTATGGTAAAGTGTGTCCAAACTTTTCACTGGTACTGTACAACTAATTTGTTTTCCCAAATAGTTTATGCGTTATGCTTAATTGCTGTCTGAATTAAAATCAGTGCCACTGTTTAGGAAATGCTACAGTTTGTAGCACTTGAAAGACGAACGGAGGTGGATGGGGGGGACAGAGAGTGTACAGAGAACAGGACTTTGACACTGAAGACAAGGCTTCATGTCCTATTCCTGCATGGATGTTAATAAAGTAAACATGTCCCTGTTTGGAGCTTCAAGTTACTTTTGAATTTTTTTTAAAGTAAGTTAAAGTTCCCCCATCCAGTTTCAGACCATGTTTTTATTAAACTAAATATCATAACCTTCATGAAGGTAGAATTTATTGCAAGACTGTGGGATTAGACTGCATTAGTTTTAGCTGGGTGTTTCTAATAAACTGCCAACTGAGTGTAAATATGCTTTTCTTCATTGAAGTTGAAAACTCTACAGTTTTCTTTGATCTCTTAAACGTTGGGTCTTCGTATCAGATTCGATTGTTACTATAATTAAGTTGTGTGTATAGATAACTTATCGTGCTCCTTATTTAAACTGTCTTGATGTGCTGTCCTGTTCCTGTATGGGTGTCAGTGCATCCTGGGTACATAACTGTGCTGTAAGCCGCTTTGGCACTAGCAGTATGCAGTGCCGTACTGCTGCAGCTAAAGCTAAGTCTTCGAGAGATAATGGCTTATTGTCTGCTTCCCCTCAACCATCAACAGATTAGAGGCATGTAGACACGCAGGCTCTCCCTCTCCCTTTCTCTTCATTTCTCTCGTTCTCCTGTTTTTTTTTCTTCTTGCCCCCCTTCTCTCCCTCCATTCCTCTTATCTCATTTTCTTCTCTATAAGCCAACTCACTCGCTCTCTCCTCTTACACCCACCCCACACCCCATATCATTTTTAAACATGTTCTCTGTCTCTTCACTGCCAGAAACACAAGAAAACTGCAGCATCAGCCTAGCACCCACCACACACTCACCTCACTTCACTCTTTCTCTCCCTGTGTCTCTCTTTCTATGGTACCAACCAGATATAACACCAACAGTGGCTGACGTGGCCATCTGACATTTAGACAAATGATCTACAGAACCGAGTGAGGAAATAGAGAGGGGAAAATGAGAGTAGAAAGGCATAGAGAATGAAAGAGCAAAAAAATAAGAAAGAGGGGGAAAGATAGCAAGGCCGAGGCGCAGAATTGTGAAAAGGCGCGAGGAGGACACAGAGATACTGAGAAAGAAAGAGAGAGGACAAACTGAGAGGAATATTGGCAGAGAAGCAAGACAGCAGCAGCACAGGAAGAAGATAAAATGGAGCGAGAAAATAAAAGGCTGGTGAAGAGAGGAGGAGGAACTGCTGGGGAGTAGAAGTGGAGAATGAAGAGAGACCAAGAAAAATAAGTAGATAGAGGGCAGATGAGACTGTGACAGGCAAGTTATTTCAGTGGTCATATAGACAGCTCAATGAAAATGCCAACAACCTAATCTAAGGACTTGAAAGGGCAAAGAGAGAGAGAGAGAGAGAGAGAGAGAGAGAGAGAGAGAGAGAGAGAGAGAGAGAGAGAGAGAGAGAAAGAGGCACCGAATGAAAGTGGAGTGGAGAAAGCAAAGGAGTGAGGTGGAGGAAGTTGATGAGGGAGAAAGAACAGAAAGTGAAGAGAGGGAGGACAAACTGTGGAGGTATAGATGGAGAAAAGGGGGACAGCAATAAAAGGGGGAAGGGGGGAGAAAAGGAAGAAAATTGAGAGGAATGAGTGGCAGGGAGGGAAAAAATGGAGCAGAGGATGATACATAAGGCAAAATGCAGAGTAGAATCAGAGTCAAGGATGAACAGACGGGAAGACATGAGGCGGGAAAGAAAGGGCAGAGGGATGAAACGAGAGATGAGATAAGGGATGAGTGTAGAGCGAAGGGAAGAAAAAGGGGGGAGAGAGAGAGAAGAGAGAATCGGTTGCTTCTTGACATTCAAGAAGCACTACTTGAAACTCCTCATAGAAGCAGCTCATTGTCTAATGTGCTGAAGATGTGCTGAAGGGACCTGATACCGTCTTTGGCGGCAAAATCTGGCAGAATTAGAACAAATCTGAGTCGAGAACATTGTTCAAAAAACCCATAACTAGTCTGAAAACAAAGTCAGATTTACACATGCTTGCATTTCAGACCATGACGGAAGACAGGCGGGCAGACAGACAGAAAAGCTGTGTTATTTAGCCATCATTTGTCAGACAGAAGTAAGCGACTGTCGTTGTTCAGATTTAATGGCCTGTAAAGGACACTGCAACATCAATTTTCATACAGCTGTGTGTGTGTGATTGAGAGAAAAAGAGGGAGAAAAAGAGCAACAATGTGTGTGTTAAAGTGTGTGTGTGCAGCTGATATTGCTACGGCTGGAGTCTTGGAGCCTTTTACAACCTTTCCTTTATTATTTCCTTATCACACTGCTTAAGGCCTTCCCTCCCTCCTCCCTCCCTCCCTCCCTCCTCCTCCTTTCCTTCTCCTCCTTCCACCCTCTCTTCCTTGCCCTTAACCCCCTCCCCACTGTCTTCTTTCACTCCTCCTTTCCCACCCCTCACCATTTTTCTCTGTCTTTCCATCCATCTCTCTGCCTCGCCTCTGCAGCTGACACAGCAATATTGCTCAATTTACACTTACAGATGTCAGCGTGGCATGAAAACCTCAGCGCCTCAGTTTTAAACCATTTTCATCTTCTTTTTTTCTTTTTTTTACTTAAATTGATGAATTGTTTCAAATGTTTCCGTTGCCCTTTGTAATTTAATTTAGTTTAATACAATTGAATTTGATTTGATTTACTTTGATTTGATTCCACTGGATTTCGGTGGATAAAATCTTATTTCCCCTAAGGATGGCACAAGGAAGCATTGGTAATAAAGCACATTGTGGTCTTTAATGGGAACAAATAAAACCTAAATTTAACAAGAAACAATTTAACAGCCATTATGTGCTAAGTACGTTTCTTGGCCTTTGGACCCTGGAAACTCATTCCAAACCTTTTTTGTAGTGTTTAAACACAGTTGAGGGGCCTTCCTTTCCCTCCCTCTCTCCGCCTGCGCTCTCTCTCCTCCTCCTCCTCCTTCTCCCCTTCCTCCTTCCCTGCTTTGCCATTACGAAGGTACCTTGTAAAAGGCCTTCAACAAATCAGCAATTGCCTCAGTCAGTCACGTAGCCAGCCTGTAACACAACCAATCAGCCTGCAAGTCAGTCAATCAACTTAACAACCAGTCCATCATTCAGTCAGTAAATCAAACTGACAGTCAGTCAGTCAGCCAACCTGCTGGCCAGTTTCTCACCTCCTCCCTCCTCTCCCACTGTCTTCCCTGTAGGGCTGTACTGCAGTGGCACAGTGTACCACGGGACCTGTTCAGCAGCACTCCTATGATGTTGGTTTCCACAAGCTAACATCTATCAACACCCTCCCAGTTTCTCCTCTCTCTCCCAATCGCTTTTTCAGCCTCTCTTCCTCTGTCTTCCACACTTTGTGCACCACGGGACCATTTTTTTGCCGTGTCCTTATGATGTAGGTTCAACACTGCTAGCGACCATTACCAATCATTAAAAATGGATAGAATAAGAACGATGCTACTGGAGCAACGATAGCCTGTGGCTAATGCATTTATACTCACACATACACGCTCAACTGAAAAACCATAAACAAAAGTGCACACACAAATATGCTGATTATTAATGCAGACATGCATACAAATGTTCCAAATACCATGCATGAAAGTGCAGACACACACAAACACACAGGACTCCAACAATAAACAAGCCCTCACTGACAGCCACATGTATTGTATGCTTGTACACAGTGCTCTGCCTGTGCTCATTTACACACGCAAACTTCCAGACTTTATGGAAACACAGTTTAAATTCCTTCACATGGAAAGACTCATACAAGCAAATACACCCACTCATGCAGACTTGTGTTAACAAGCAAACACCAATACACATACATAAACAAATTCAAAACACATTCACTTTCAACTTGCAGCACTACACTAATATGACACACAGCTTGTACAGCTTTCGCATGGCTGCAGTCAGAAAAGCTGTGTATACACACACAATGCCTCAACACAGTGGCGCGCACTCACACACACATAAACACTTTTAGCTTATACATGGACATTTACACACAAAAGGGCACTCAAGCACAAAATAATCCTGTCACTGCCCCCCACCCTTTCCCCACCCCACCCCCCTAACACACACAGATCTAACCCTAACCCTAAGCATTTTTCTCTTTAAGGCCAAGACAAACACCCACACTCGCAGACTGTTTCTTCTTTAAAATGATTCATCTTCTGCAGACTTCTCAACTTTTTACAGATACAGTGGTAAAACAACACTTTGAAGAGCAGTGAACCCGTTAATGTGAGTGACAGCTGCATTAGAACACTGGACTGTTCAGCAGATAAGTGGAGTACACATAATTTGACTAAAAACACAAGGAAAGACAGAGGGAGATGGGAGGTGGCTGTCAGTGAGAGTGGAACACAGAGACAGAGACACTAATAAACAATCTGAACCCTTTGCCAACCTGGAGAGTAATTATTACTGTGGCTCTATGTATTTCTTTCAGTGTGTGTGTGTCTCACTGTCTCGCTCTCTCCCTTAAAATCACATTAATGGATGAAAGTAGCTTCTGCTGCTGCTGACTCGTCGCTTTGAAATGGAAATTTAACTCATTGGCTCCATATGTAGAGCGCACATACACACACACTCATACAGTACAAGACACAGACACAAACACACCCCCACACGCATGTACAAAGTGTAGGTGTGCTGTAACAGTGTCTCATACGAACACACACACGCACACACACACACACACACACACACACACACACACACACATGCACAGACTATGCCCTTAAACCATGGAACTAAGCGAGAGAAAAACTGAAATAACACTAATGTAACATTAACAGACACATTAGCCTGCTTAATGTTAGCCCGCTAGCCAGCCATTAGCCTACAGCTTATAGAAAATGCCATGCTAACAGAGAGGCAAAGTGGAAATAATAATACAGCTAAAGTGCTACATTAACAGACACATTAGCCACTATATTCAGCGGACAGCAGCATTATACCAACAGATACACAGGTTTGAAGCGGCAGGATGACACAGTAGATGGACCAGATCATTCAGCCGCATACAGGATCTGTATTCAAGCTAAAACTCCAACCTGCCTAAGTGTCCTTGAGCAAAACACTGAATCCTTACCGGTCCTCCCAACTGATCCTGCACGCTCATCAAAAACTGATTTTCCATACCTGCACCAGTAATTACCATATTACTTTTATCTGTGTTATTTTAACTTGCTAGCCTTGGGATACCCCATAGTAAGGAACAGTTTTACATTCAGACCGACAATGGCACCACATCAAAAAAACTCAGAAGACCAATGTGCTGATGCAGTGAGGCCACCGCTACTGAGGGCTCTGGCAAAAAAAAAAGAAAAAGAAAAAAGGAGAAGAAACATTGGGTGTTCCAGAAAAAAAGGTGATTTCTTGGCTCTAATTCTGCTGCAGTACTATCCAACTTCAGATGGCATTCAGTTTGAATGCCTTGTAGGGTGTCCCGTAGCATTGTTCTACTGTTAACTGCAAATGGTGACACTTACTGCTGTTGTGAAAATTAACAAAATGTTTCATACAGAGGTAGTACTGAATTTTTTAACATCTAAGTGGACCACACTGAATCACCATTGTCACAAGCTGAATCAGCAGCCTTTAGCAGTGGAGCCCATCACTGGTGACTGAGAGCACCGTCATCATCTCAGCCATAATATACAGTGCACTACTTCCAGGTTAAAAGCATGTGATAACTCTGAAAGTAACTGGCTCCTGAGCTATTAACCTCTCAAACAGTTCTTGTATAAGCGTAGTTTTCTGCTGAACTGAACGGAACAGTAAACAACAATTAGCACAGAACAAAAGCATTATAATTACAGTGACAGGGTTGCTTTCTAATGTACATACTGATGTGCATTTGAATGTGATGCAATAGCTTAGAAAAAATACAAACTTCATCAAATTCTTTTACCTGAACTAAACAAAATTATTTGGATCAGCACAGTGATTCATAATTTTCACCTCATTTGTAAAACGTTTTCGTTGTGCATTGTCTATTTCTGACAAGCTTCAAATCAGACTTCTGTTAGTATTTCTTCTATGAGCAATACACCCCCAAAAATGCAGCCCCTACCAAATACTATAGATCTAGGAGTAAATGGAGGCACATGATCTGTATATAGATAATGACAACAGTCAAATGTAACGTTTTTGAGTCTGAGTACAAAAAAAGGCAGAGCCCGCCAATCAACGGGTGCTGGCAAATACCACAGTACACTAAATCTTTTGAGTGTTGAATGTAGTTTGTTCACAAGGTTTGGAAGTTCTGACAGGTAGTGAGGGAGGTTTGACATTTAAAACTTGAATAAAGTAGACTAGACCTCAATTTTATGCATACATGGAGCGATCAATGTGCAGCCCCGCTTCTTGAACCCACTACGCCGCTACCAGAATGCATTGCATGGCCGTTAACATCGCAAACGAACAGAAAGCAGTAGAAATTATGTAGTATGCTGGAATTGGTAAAAATGTAGCATAGCTGTTGATGTTCTGAATAATTTTTCAAATTAAATTTGGATATTGGTTTTCATGGATGTCTTGTAGCCACACCGACCGATCTTTCATTATGAACTCCAGTTGAGAGGTTCATTTCATGCTTATTTTTAGAGCTGGCTGGCTGAGTAATCCTGTGTTATGAAATAACCCTCAGCTCCCACCACAGCGAGGCGTCGGCTCTACAAGGTACAGAAAAACAGCAACAAACTGATGTTCCAAAGTGGCTGCATTAAATGCTATTTATCAGCTAAACGCAAAGTTTCAACTTATGATATAAATTAGAATGCGTGTTCCAGCACATAGCTCATCAGACGTGTATTTGGAGTGTTAATAGTATACACTAGATCTTTATTTAGATACTGGATGTATGCGGCAAAAAATGAATGTAGTGGTCTCTGTTAGTTGGTTTTAAAGGTTTCAGGAAAAAAAACACATTAACATGGTGGTTCAGAAAAAGAGCCTGACAACTAAAGCAGATATGGCATTTACTCATGCATACTAATGGGTGGTAAAACACAATTGGACCAGTTATGCAAAAGCACTTTTATGATGTTCATAATTTCAAGCTTTGTCATGCTATTTCATATGACATACACATGCTCTTTTATTTCCCTTTTTCACACTGTGCTCTCTGATTTTAAATGACAGATAGATGTAAGATTCTGCAGTGTGTGATGCAGTATTTACAGCAAGCATGCAATATTTGAGTCCAGTCATTAATATCAACAGATTTTAGAGCCCTGTTTGCTTCTGCCTTTAGGTCAGCTTGGTGGATTTCCCTCCATATTTGAGGTATAAATTCAGGGAGGACAGGGTTATGATGTCATTACTTAATGCCAGACATTACTAGCCGAGCAGCACAAGATGGAAAAGTCATTCCTGATTAATCACGTCTACTGGGGAATACATTTTCATTTTCTCCTTCACTTTGTCTCTCAGTGCATAGCAGTTCCTCTGCTTCCTCTCCATCCCAATCTGTCTTTAACACACTTGTTCTGATCTCTGCCTCTATCTCAATCTCTCTCTCTCTCTCTCTGTCTCTCCGTCTTCACACATATTCTCTTTTCCTCTCTGTATGTCTCTCTCACTGCCCTCTCCCCCTGAATTAGTCTACTCTATGTAGGCCATGGCTCTTTTAAAAGTTCTGTCATTTGAACACTATAAAGATAGATTACCCGCTCATTTTCAAGTCAGCATGGAGGGCTTTAAAAAATAAAATAAAATTTTTCTCTTTCCAGCATCACAAGCATAATGACCCATGTATATGTACTTTGTGTGTTCTCTGATAGTTAACTCTATTCTGACTAACCGTAGCACCGTTTCACTTCATTTGTTCTGCATGTATATAAATATAGCTATATTTAAATTTCAGGCCAGGATTTATTATATCTCTCTGTGGCTCCCTTTCTGTTTCTCTTTCTCTCTTACACACACATTCACTCACTACCTCTTTGCTCTCCATTGAACTGTGTACTCTGCGGTAGTTAACTGTATTGAAGTGTGTGTGTATTCTCTGGTCTCACTGGACAACTAGAAGGACCCTCAAGTACCTGAAAATCATCAGTACTCAATGACATGTCTCGCTCTTTCTGCTACAGGTCACACACACACACACACACACACACACACAGTCTTTCTTGCTCTTTTTTGTTTGAACTGTGTGTGGTCTTCGGTGTGACTGAGGGGAAAACTTAGAAGAAAATGTCTATGTGTGTGCATGAGTGTGTGCCTTTTAGTCCATCTCTCCAACTTAGAGGTGAAAGTTATAAGAGCTCCCATGCTTCTCATACACAGGAAACAGAGAATTATTAAAACATACATACACACACACACACACACACACACACACACACACACACACACACACACACACACACACACACAAAGACATCATCCCACAAACACACAGCTGATTTTAAAGTAAGCTACAAATAAATGTATCATTAACACACCAGCACAAACACAGAGACACCCACAAAGCTGCACAAATGTTTCTATATATGCATAGAATAGAAACTGTACTGTAGTCGTGTTAATCAGAAAAAATCAGAGCATCGGGTGATTTACTATCAATACCAAACAGAGCATGTCAACTACTGATTTCCAAAAATGAGCCTTTAATTATCTGAGGTTTTGTGTTTTGTGCAAGATGGAAAACCTCACCTATGTTGAATCCCAGGTAAGCTACAATTCAATAAATTCAGTAAGACTTTATTCTAAGTCCCGCATTTAGCATTTATAAGAAGGATATAAACATTTATTAAATGGTTTATAACACACTACAATGTAGTTCTAAGCAGATATAGAGGTGTTTTAAGTAATTATTAATGTACAGTATTTTCAAAAAATGTAAATTCTCCTATAAATATATAGTCTATATAATTCCAACTGTGTTTGATTATATTGGCATTCATTATCTGCTTACACACCAGCGTCCACTTACGGGTGCCCACTGGAGGAGTTACATTTGTTGACAGATACATCAATAAATATCTGCTTTCAACAACATTGCAGTTTGCTATAAATACACATATAAGGTGTTTACAGCCTGCTAATGAATTCTAAATAGGAGGAATTAAGGTATTCTATTTTTTCTAAATACTTCAAAAATATATGTTGTACATTATAAACACAAGATCCACTTATTTATCCACTGCTAGAGCTTTCATATGTACCCTGCTGACTTTTTCAGTGGCTGGAACAGGCTCAGGTGGCATCACGTGACCTAAGCACAGGACCTCAGTTATGTGAAAACAGGTGGTCACATATTGAGGGAAGATCCTAAGAAATGGTGACATCTGCGCAAGTTTAATTTACTGAAGAATGCCATGGGGTCCGGTCAAAAGCTACTACAATAGCTGAATAAGTGGACCTTGTATTTAGCACATACACTGAAGGTGTCCTCAAGGTCAAGAATGAATCTTCAAGCCTGAGTCTTGTAAAATAATTTTTGATGAGTGTTTGACATACGCACAATTTATATATTTTATTATGTTTTCTGAATTTTCACAAATCTCATTGGCACATTTCATACTCCTATATGTGTCATTCCCTCAGTTTTGTAGACCTACGGTGAATTTGGATAGCTCTGTTTTAATTAGCTATCGTCTCATCCACAGGAACTGTATGTATGTGTGTGTGTGTGTTTGTGTGTGTGTGTGGGAGCGAGAAAGAGACAGAGAGCGAGCGAGAGAGAAAGAGCTTGAGTTTGTGTGCTTCCCATGTGTGTGATATTAGTATGCCAGGCAGGAGGAGAGACAGCTAGTTCCAATATCTTGTTGTTTGGCATTGATTCAATGTCAGCTAATTGTCACCGTGTGCATGTACTGTGTGTGTGTGTGTGAGAGTAGGTGTTAGTGAGTGAGTGTGCATATGGGTCTAAATGTCCTCATAAGGATAAAAACATTAAAAAGCTTTAGAAAGATACATTTAAATAAGTCCTGTCTTTGATAAGAATAAATAATAACTGTCCAATGGGTCTGTGTTTGAGTGTGTGTGTGTGTGTATGTTTATTTCTCTCAGTGTATAAATGAGTGTGTGCATGAGCGATTAATCAAGTGCTTCATAGTCCCAGTGGGAGTCTAAAATGAAGTTCTCAGACATTCTCATCTGTGTGTGTGTGTGTGTGTGTGTGTGTGTGTGTGTGTGTGTGTGTGTGTGTGTGTGTGTCACTCTTGGGCACAAATTTCAGACTACAGACCAGGTAATTGGACACGGAGTGTCCTCAATTGGGATTTTTGGGACAGCGGGTAGGGTCAGGGTAAAGGTTAGGGTTATGCAAGTAGTGCTTAGGGTTGGTCTCCAGGACTCCAGGAAATGAATTCAAGTCTATGTAGTTCCCCCAAAAGTGACGAAAGTAAGTGCGTGTGTGCGTGTGTGCGTGTGTGCGTGCGTGAGTGCGAGCATGTGCCAAAAATGTCTTTTGTACCTTCCTTTGTAGAGTGTTGTTAACAATATATCATTTATATTAACAGTAACTGGGTTTTATGGGAATTATCTTCACAGTTGGATGTTTGGATGTTTCTTGGCTGAAACAACCTGTTGATGAATGGGCTGAATTTGTTTTTTCTCCTCTCTCTCCGTCTGAGGTTTTGATAAAGAAGCAGGTTTGGCAGCTAAATGTATGTAAATATTGTAAGTATTGGAGTAGGGCAGGCAACAGAAATCTGATTTTGTTTTATTGTTATAAGGGCATCCTGTATGCATACAGATGATTCACAATTAACATTTTTATTTGTTATTGTGATTTAACTAATGTTGCCTAATCCAAGGTTTTGATTTTGATCTTTAAATAAAATCCAGATTGTGTATTTAATTAGGAACTAGGCTCTTTACTTACAGAGTAAACTTGTTGATGTTATAAAAAGAAATTTGATTAAGTTAAAAATTGTTATGATGATAGGCAAATATGTAGATCACTTGAACTTGCTATACATGATATTTAAAAAATAATTTCTGTAAATATCAAAATAATCCCTAATATCACAGTCAAAGTAAGAGCAGAAAGAGCCAAATAGATAGAAGAGGAATGGATTTAGATTTTAGGAATTTTTTTTACAAAATTATTGTTAAATCACGGCAAATAATCACCAGCATGCTTAAAACTTCCTGCCAGCGTCTTTTATTTGCACTTCAGTTCATGTCTGAAGATAGCTGACTTCTTATGACATTTTTAAGTGACATTTCCAGACAATCAATAATTAGTTGTGTGTTGGAATTTAAAATGCGACATCACATTTAAAAGGCTGACAACCATCTGGGGTTTGAGGTTTGATGAAATAAATTATTGCCACCCTCCGTCTGTCTTTCCAGATGTCTGTCTGCCCTTTAATTTTCTCTTATACTCTGTCTCTCTGTGTGTTTAGCTCTTCAACAGCTAAAAATAGCTGCTGGTCTGTTGCACATCATTGTAATAATGTGACACTAAAAGGCTTTATGTGTTTCCATTATCGTGGTCTCATTAGTGTTGGATTAAATAGGTAAATTACGTGTTCCATGTTCGACATTTTTTTTGTTGTTTAACTGAGAATAATAGAAACATAATAGAAGCATCCATTATAAAACTGCTTATGACAATGAAAAAAAAAACATATGCACACTTATCAAAGTGAAAGATAAATCGCAGGTGATAAGAGGCAGTTGCTTCAATCATAAAGATCTTAAATGCACCATCATCTTATTCATGAACGTGCACAATTCTCTGACAATTGCATTTTCATTCAAATCCCTTTTTTTCCCAGATTGACAGTCTGCATGTACAGCAGTGGAATACAGATAAAGATAGCAAACACACACAGACACAAAATAAAAATGCACAGTATAAAATGTCCAGAAGTAGATCAGTGTTGACAGAAAGGCATGGGGACTACACAGAAAAAAAAACCTGTTACTTACACCCTCAAACAATTATCAGGAATTTTAACACTGCTAGAATCCATTTTCCTCTTAATCACAGAGGGGAAAGACCTGACAGATGTGTGCATGTGTGTGTGTGTGTGTGAGAGAGGGGGAGATTGAGAGAGAAATACAGAAGGACAGGCATTGAGAAAGAGAGGGAGGAGAAGTGCACACAGAGAAGCTATTGATAAACAGAGTAACAGTAACGCTCCCACCGAACGAGGAGAATGCTAATGCTTTCTTCTCTATCCATCTATCTATCTATCCATCCATCTGGAACATGAGCAACTTCCATGGCCACAAAATCCCCACCAACACAGACCTGCTGGGCTGCTGACAAACAGCATCAATCCCCTGTCATACCATCAGATTCTCCACAGTCTTTGAGACAACTGCTCCTCTGTGAGTGTGACTCCACAAAATCATGTTTCACCATGAGCATGCTTCCTCTCTACTTGCCCGCCACATCAAATTTCACCCCATCCCTGTCTGTGTCGCTCTGTCAGAGTCTCTCTCTGCTCATTTTGTTTACAGTAACACAGGTTATTGAGTTAGTTGCCAAGACAGGATTTGGCATAAGGCATTTGCTGTCTACACTTGGGACAAACCACATGGAATATTGGTTTATTCATTTTGATGAAAATATCTGCACAGCATGGAGGCCCAAAAAAATGAGCATGCCTACACTGTTCCTCAGATGTAATATTGTGTCCAAGTTGGGCACTGCACTCTCTGTTTCTCTCACGCGCGCACACACTAAGCCCCAGTGCGTGCATATAGGCTAGCTCTAATTCTCTCATTTACACTCTCAGTATCTGAAACAAGCGCGCACTAAAGGGACACACACAACCAGAGCTGCGCGCACACACGCACATCCGCAACTCTCTCTAACACAAACATACACACACAAACACACACATACACACACACACACACACCAACGCTGTCCGTAGCAACAAAACCGCACGAATTAACCACCTTTCCTTATTCTCGCGTGCGCGCACGGACGCAAACACGCCGACCTGTGAATATTCTGATCCCCTCCGAAACGCGCGTGCGCACACACACACACATGCCGGCATGCAAATGCGCGGGCACGCACACAGAAACGCAGACAAATCGAAAACCTCCAAAACTCACCCTTGGACGAGGAGAAATCCCCGATGACAAGCCCCAGCAGGAGGAGAAGCGGGAGGTCGCGTCTCAGCCTGCCCGTTTTCTTCACATGCAGCCTCCTCCTCATCAGCAGCATCTCCGGCACTCCCAAATCCGTCATTTTGCTGTTAAATAAATCCAAGCTGGCTTAATTTTAAAGCCTTCTCCCCACCTTGCCGCTCTGCTTGGCTGAAGGAGGCGGAGGGGGGTAAAAGAGGACGGCCGCCCCCCTCCTCCTTTTTCTTTCGTTTTTATATAAAAAACAAACAAACAAAAAACAAAAAAAAAACAAAAAATATGTTACACCCGAGGATCAATCACGAATATCCCACACACACATGTCCATGTTAACGTTTAGACAGGACAACCGGTGACGGGTTGACGGTCTGAGATCGGGCAACACGCCGCTGGTGTGAGCTGTCATAGCAGAGACCGGTGGACCGGAGGAGAGAGACAGAGAGATGAGGAGATTCAGTAGAGTAGAGTAGAGAGATGGTTGGTAGGTCCGCACAGCACGGCGAGCGAGCGACGACTGAGAGAGGGAGAGGGAGAGAGAGGGAGAAAGAGCATGGGAGAGAGAGGCAGACGCAAGGAGAGAAAGAGAGGTTACACGGGGAAGTCAAAGACCAGGAGGAAAAGTGGAAGATAGTGGAGGAGGAGATGGAGGGAGGGAGGGAGGAAGGAAGGAAATCGAAGAAGGAAAGAAAGTGAGCGGGAGGGAGGAAGGGAAGGAAAGGAGGGAGAAGGGAGGAAGGGATGAGAGAAGAGAAGGGAAAGAAAAGAGGGGAATTTTGAAGGGAGGACAAGTAAGGCAAGAGGGCAAAGGAGAAGGGAGAAATAACCAGGAAAGAAAAATAGGGGAGAGAAAAAGGTAAAAGATGGATAAAAGGAAAGAGGGATTAGAACATAGAAAAAAGGAGCAAAGAGCATTTCAGGAAAGACAGCAAGGGAGGAAAGGAGGGAGGGGGGTGGAAAAGAAGGACAAGAGACAGCCAGTGAGAGAGAAAGGAGGAAAGACAGAGGAAAGAGTAGAAAGAGAATACAGTAAAGAGAGAAGTGGAGAGGGGAGGGGGGCTCAGGGGAGAGAGGAAGATAGAGGGAAAGAGAAAGAAGTTGAAGGAGTGAGGAAAGAAGGAGGGAGGGGAAGTAGAGGTATGGGGACTAAAGGAGAAAACAATAAGGTGAGAGAAGAGGAAATCAAAGCGAAGGGTGGGAAAGCCTGGGAAAAAAGAGAGGAGACTGAGAGGGAAAAGTGGTGGGTTGGGAGAACGACAGAAGAAGGAAAAGGCGGCAGAAAAAGATAGATGGCTAGGATGGGATGAAAGAAAGGAGCGAGAAGGACCAACAAAAATGAGAAGGTGATGTAGAAATGAAAAAGGTAAACAGAAAAGGACTGGAAGGAAAGAGGCAAAGAAAAAGTCAAACACACACACACACACACACACACACACACACACACACACACACACACACACACAAACACTGATTGGCAAGAGGTAGAGTGTGATGTTTTTTTTGTGTTTAACATCATGTGACCTCAAATATAGTAGTCTGGGAAAGTACTTGAAAATAGTTGTGTGCTTGTGTGTCTGTGTGCGCGCCCCATTCGGAGCCACGAGCCAGTTATTGATCCCCCGTCCCTGGTGGAATGTGCAGAGGATCACGCTAACAAGATTACAACGCTACAAACACAACGTGGAGACTTAGCCCGCTGAGCCACCAAGACGACCAACAGCAGCAAGATTTAGAGGCAAATGCAAATTACACGTCACTCTAAATTTGGCCCATTACAGTATTTCACAGCAGGTGTCACCCATTACTTTCAACTCATGAAAAGAAAAGCCAGCGAGTGGGCGGCCAAAGTATAGACTCCGCAAACTGACATAGCTTTTGTGATATTCCCCGTAGTTTAGTTGAGGATTTACCACTTGTTGTCATCTTGGTAGTTACTGGAGCCAATCAAGCACGCTCATAAATGTATCTAAGGAAGATTTTTGTAGACAGATCTGTATTTGCTGTATGCATAAATCTGAATAATCAGCAAACACTCATACTAGTAGTTGCAACAATATGGAAAAAAACTGTGAATTTGAACTAATCCTCATTTTGCTTCAGAAAAGACCCCTTGAGTCCTACGACCATGTTACAGGATTTATAGGGTACAGCAGCTTGTTTTTGCTTTAAATAGTTTTCATAAAGATTTGTTGCTAATCTCCTACCATGTTAATCCACACTGATTTTGTTCCACTTGCAAACCTCCTTCCTCCATACAGATAGTTAACCATCTCAACTTTGATATCACAGCCTGTGTGTGTGTGCACGTGTGTGTGTGTGTGAGAGAGAGAGAGAGAGAGAGAGAGAGAGAGAGAGGTTTATACAGTATGTGTGTATTTGAGTGTTGTGCTGCATGTGTTAGTATGAGTGTGTGTCGTGTGTTTCAGTGAGTGGCTGTGTGTGTGTGGGTTGAGCCATTTCACAGCATTACTGTGAGTCATCCATCAAGCTGGTAGCTCTCTGTGCATTGGACTAGGGTAGTCATTTTATATATATTTATGAAAAAATTTTTTACATCTACTGGTGGGAGTCTTCATTCAGCATACATTCCTAAAAAGACTGTCGTTTTCAACCAACAAGAGGGTCGTTCTACACAAAACACATCAGCTGCTGCTCTTCAAAAGACAGGCAGACAGGGAGGCAAGACGAGTGGCTGGGAGACAGACAGATAGATAAATGCCTAGATAGATAGATAGATAGATAGATAGATAGATAGATAGATAGATAGATAGATAGATAGATTCTAAAAACATTAGTCATCCATTCAGCACCATGGATAGCTCCTTTCTACAGCTCTGTGTAGTAAGGCTGCCATCTACTGGTCAAAGATGGACTGCAGGAGGAAGACAACTTATAAAAGAGAGGAGGGGAACAACAACAACAGGAGTGTAATAGTATAAGCTGAACTTTAAGTTTAAATTACTGAAACAGAGAACAGAATGAATCAGAGTACGATATGATTAACCATTATTTCTCTGTGGAGTCGGTGATGTGCATCACTGAGTGAGTACATTTGAAATCAACAGCCTTCAGATTATTGTTGAGAAATTTTCAAGCATGAAGCTCAACTGAGCAACATTTTGCAGAGTGGATCATCTGTGGCACAAACAACAGTGATATCTGAGGTTTTACTGGACCAGGAGCAGCTCAGTAATAGCGACTTTCCACATTCACATTCATAGTAGAAATCACAAGCACAGCAAACACAGCTCACGCAGGTGTTCAGAAGCAGCTTAAGTTTATACTGTAGCTTGGGGCTGGGCTCTGATGTATGTACTACTCTTAAGAACACCTCTCAAGCAGTGCAAAGGAGGAGCTTCATTGAATAAAAGCAATAATACCCTTGAGGTTGGTCTTTGCTGTAATTGTGTGGTTACAACACAGTAATGCGGTTAGGCATGAGATGTAGCCAAGAGCAGTTGTGCTACAAAATCATCTGGAATAAACACAGATTGGTAGGGAAAAATTACAAAATATGAAGTCAGTAACCAGGGAAACCATAAACAGTTCTCTACATTCATATGCGCTGAGAACTAATGAAATCATCCACAGTCTTGTGTAATTTGTGAATGTGAATAGACAAAGGAGACGAAAAGGGCATGTTCTCACTCACCCTATGTTGCAAGGAACTGCTAACCTTACAGCAGAATGTGGAGGAAAAATATATTGCAAACCAGAGTCTGCACTGACATTAATTGAAAACAGAAGAAAAAGTATTCCCTACCACTGCAGATATATTTGTTTGTTTTGTTTTGACCTCATTATGCGAAAACCGAAAGTACATCCAGATCTAAACTGCATTCTCCTTTAATGACTGTCATGAGAAAAAATAGACTTTTTTCAAAAATGTGTATTTACTTTTTTTAAACTTTGCACCTCAAGACAAAGCAAGACTTACATTAGATATTTGACATACTGAAATGTGCACTATGCAATATTACAGGCCCTTGCCCCAATTATTCGTAATACATATAATTATAAACGAATGACTAGAAAAATAATGACAAAACATCCATCCATTTTCTACCACTTATTCAGAGTCAGGGTGTGATGGCAGCAGGTTAAGCAAGGTAGTCCAGACGTCCCTCTCCCCAACAATGCTTTCCAGTTCCTCCTAGGGGACCCTGCGGCGTTTCCAGGCCAGATGAGATATGTAGTCTCCCCAGCATGTTCTGGGTCTACCCTGGGGCCTCCTACCAGTGGGACGTGCCTGGAAAAAATCCAATGGAAGATGCCCTGGCATCCTGATCAGATGCCTGAACCACCTCAATTGGACCCATTCTACATGAAGGAGCAGTGGCTCCAAGCTCCCTCCGGATGTCTGACCTACTTCCCCTATCTGTAAGGGTGAGCCCAGCCACCTTATGGAGGAAACCCAGTTCAGCCACTTGATCTCATTCTTACCGTCACTAACCAAAGCTCATGACCATAGGTGAGTACTGGACTGTATAAGAAATGATAAATTGAAAGCTTTGCCTTCCTTTGCTCCTCTTAGAATCACCACCTTGACATGGGGGGGGGTTGTGTGTCTTGGTGATACTGGGGACTGTGTTGTCAGGAGGAACACAAATTGGTACCAGGGGAGGGGCCAGACTAAGAGTGATTCATAGAACCCTGAGAACACCTGTTTTCGGGAAAGTGTCACTTCACACAGACCAGGGACACTGAGGGCCCTCCTGGAGCCAGACCTGCAAGGGGATTTTGTCAACAAGTATCTGCGGGCCAGGCAAAGGGGCCTAGAAAAGTAACATGGGGCTACTGTTCTGTGGGCCCACCACCTACAAGGAGTACAGGTAATCTAAATAGTACTGTATATGGTAATTATAATAATAATAATAATAATATATAATGGTAAGTAAAATGCGGGCACACACGCACACACATACACACACACAATCACACACACACACACACACACACACACACACACACACACACACACACACACACACACACACACACACACACAGAGGATATGTCCATTAAATGCCTCAATCAATAGTTTTTATTAAGTTTATAATACTACACTGTAAATAACACTGGTAAAAGTACAGTCTAGACCTGCTCTATAGGAAAAGTGTCCAGAGATAATTTCTGTTATAATTTGGCACTATATAAATAAAACTGACTTGACTGACAACTATGGGGCTATTTTGGTAATGGGATAAGTCGTTAATTGCAGATTGTAATTTAAAGGTTTAGTAATAGTAATTCAAAGGCTCTAACAATGTTTGTTCCAATTCAAAGTTTCCAGAGGCACTGAGACAAGATTTCCACAGGAGAGATCTCTATTTTCTACTCTTTCTCCCTCTATTTTCACTTGTTCACTCAATTGTTTTGTGTCTCTAACAGCTTTAAAGTTTTGCATGTTTTTTGAGCTCAGACCACAGAGGGACAAGTTAAAATATATCAACTTTTAGAAAAACAGTGCTCTGCTTCAAATGGGTTTTTTATACGTTTGTGAGGAATAATAGGAGCTACAATCAGCATTTGGCCCAACATCTATTTAGAAATACTGAAGAAAAATCAACATTTGCTGTATGTTCCACATTTTTTTGTGGAAAGTGTCAACATCAGACCAGAAAAACAGTTAGAATCATCAAACCCAAATATTACAAAAATTCAGATGTTTTCCCAGAATAAAAATAATGGTGTCAAAAACTACATTTAAAATTCAGTATTGCAGTCAGATATGAAAACCTTTGCTTCAGATCATCACTTCACATCACTCACAAAAAATGTATCATTTAATTTATTGACTGACTTACACACTAATCCCCCTATTTAACTTAAGTTCTACATTGGTGCCCTTTCAGGCAAAACATGCAGAATGAAAGTTTGTCTCAATTAACAATTTATAGTACAGGTAGAAAATGTTAACGTTCTGAGTAGAAGTATGCTAAGCTCAGTTTCATCAAGCAAAACAATGAAGAGAACACAAACAAACAGTACTATTTTAACTGCCCAAGATAAAAAATTAGCACTCAGCTAAGGAAACTGAATTTTTCTGATTATGCCATAATCACCCCCTGACAACAGTTTAACAACAGCTCAGAAAAAAAACTATGTATTTATAGACCCATGTTCCATTGCCTATGAACCTCTGTAAGCTTCTTGAGTAATCACTAATTCAGGGATGTGAGGGGGATGTAATACAGTAAGGTCAGTGGTCAATTAATGCATTTGAAGAGTGAAGACGGAAAAGAAGATTAATCATTGACAACTGACCTCTCAGTTGGCTAGTTTCATTATAGTTAACCCTTCGTTTAATACTTCCACGATTATTGCTTTAGATCATCCAAAACACCTAGCCTTGCTGATACCTTTACAAATTAGCAGACAAATGTGGACTGATAGTCCAGGCTCTCCTTAGTGCTTACAGAGTAGAATGACTAAAATGATTAATCGCTTATCAGAATACAGAGAAATATCAATTTTCTGATTATAGACCAATCATTTCAGTTCTACTCTCCCTTAAAAAAAATAACTTTAACCTTAAATATGTGATGTTGATGTGTCCCTTTATAGCATATAATGGTGGTTGTCATGGCACCTTCACTTAACCTCCCTCCAGGAAATCTTGGAGTCTGAGTGAGGACATACTGTGTTTATAAATCAAAATGTGCAAAAGGTTAAGTTGTTTCAAAGGCTTTACAGTTAAACCAGACGAGTATCATCTATACCAAATTATATTGTACTCTGGGCTCGACTGCAACCTGGGCTGTGGGATCTGTTTACAACTGGTACCCAAATGATAAAAACACTATTAGAGTGCATTTCCTGGTTACCACATTCAACACCTTTGCTTATTGTGTTTGAATCCCCAAGAGAAGTAGTAGGCTTCAGTATATCTTACTGAGCCAGGGTCAGCAGAGGAGAGCCTTAATTGACTCAACTGGAGTCCCCACAGGTCAAGAAAAAACAGCAGATTTTAATGAGCAGTACAGGTTTCAAGGTGAGTGCCTGTATTTATTCTATTCATTCAACTTGACAGAAAAAGCTTTAATGTCTCATTCATGAGAGGACAGAACATCAAACTACTTTAAAATTTCAATGGTCAAACCTCCCCTAAAGAAATCCAACCTGGACTACTCTGAGTTGAATAATTATAGACCCATTTGTAATCTGCCTTTTCTTCTTCTCGACTTTTAGAGAAAATAGCTTTTACTCAACTACTTGCTCATTTAACTAATAACAAGATTCAAGAAAAGTTTCAATCTGATTTTCGAGCAAACCATAGCACAGAGACTGCCCTCCTAAACATTGTAAATGAGCTAAGAATGATTGTAGATTGTAACAACATGGCTGTTCTTATTTTAGACCTCAGTTCTGCATTTGACACAGTAAGCCACAAAATTTTAATTGATGGACTGGAGAAATGGGCAGGTCTCTCTGACTGTGTTTTAGCCTGATTTTATTCTTATTTAACTGATCCTCTAGAATCACAGACCATAGTATTGAGTATTGATCTCTGTTTCCCCAAATGATCCCAGCACACTGCTCTCTTTCATTGCCTGTCTCACTGAAATTAATACATGGATGGGTAACAACTTTTTTTAAAATGAACTGAAGACAAACAATCTTTTAATAGGACCAAAATCAGCAAGAGAAAATTTAAACTCTATGATTGGAGGTCTCAAATTGGAGGTCTTAAATTAACAAATTAAAACACCTATCTCGAATTTGGGGGTGATTTTAGATCTCAGATCTCAATTTTAACTCTCAGTTTAAAAGGTCATTACAACATTATTTCTTCATCTTAGATATATTGCTTAAATCAGACCTTTTTAAACTCAAAATGATGCTGAAATGCTCATTCATGCTTTTTACTAGCCATTTAGACTAGTGTAACTCCTTTTTACTGGATTACCGAAAAAGTCTATAAGAAAACTACTGCTACTTCAAAATGCTGCAGCCAGAGTCTCAACTAACACAAAGAAAATAAATCATATTACCCCTGTGCTTAAGACACTACACTGGCTACCTGTACCTTTTAGAACAGATTTTAAAGTTCTTTTACTTGTTTATAAAGCTTTTAAGGGCTTCGCTCCTCCCTTTATCAGTTTTTCTTTCATTTTATATTCCGCTCAGATCACTAAGATCCTCTACTGCCTTTCTTTTAAGTGTCCCATAGAAATACTGATGAGGCAAATTTTTGTTTTTATGCCCCTAAACTGTGGAATACACAGCCTCTGGATATTAGAACGGCAAGCTCTCTTGGTATTTTGAAAAACAAAAAAAAAAGAAATCAAAGACCTATAATCTGACTTTTTAATTTGGATTTATATTAATTCATGTTATTCATGTATGTTAATTCAGAGCAGTGTTACAGGTTTAAATTCAGTTTTTAACATCTTATTGATTTTTATCACTTTTATCCCTTGTGTTTATTTAATTGTATCCATTTACTTTTATTCATTATTTTAGTGTTTTACTACAGCACATCTCTTTGGGGTGTGTGTGTTATTTTAGTCCAGTTTTGTGAAGCACTCTGGGCTACATGTTTGTATGAAATGTACTATATAAATAAAATTGAATTGAGTTGCTGTGCTGGACCATACCCAAGTTGCTTTCCAGTGCCTTCCCATTCACACAAGGCCCTCTGTCTGAACTTGAATTGTGAGCTCTGTGGTGTGTGTATGTACACCTCTATGTGTGTGTGTGTGTGTGTGTGTGTGTGTGTGTGTTTTTGTGTGTGTGTGTGTGTGTTACTGTGAGCTAATAGAGAACACACCTGTTCTCCTAAGAGAGTTCAGAGTCAAACATGACGCCTTTTTGAGAAAATGACAGAAGAGGGGAGAGAATATAAAGGAAAGGAGACAACAAAGACAGGAAGAGTCAGGAAAATAAAAAGGCTGAGACAGAATTTGAGACAAATATGAGCTAGGATGCTATAGTACGACGTGAGAAAAAACAAAGGAAAAAGGTAGGGAAAGACAGAGACGAATGAGACAAGAGAAGGTTAGAGTCATGGAAGAACAAAAGCTGGCAGAGGAACTGAAGAAGAATTAAAGAGATAAGAGGAGGACAATAGGAGGAAGAAAAGAGAAGAGAAGGTATGTGATGAAGATGAGGAGGAGAGAAAAGAAGTCCCTGATGATTCCAGCAAGTTCTGAACAAAAACATCTTGTTTCTTGATTAGAACCTCAGCTCTCAGTCTCTTTTACATTCCCTTCTTCTTTCCAGCAACAAAATAAGTCAATAGTGACGCATCAAACCTGTAGACACCTGCTGATTTTAAATGTGACATAAACTCCTTAATTAGCTGAAAGAAAAAATAACAAGCAGGTTTTAAGTCCTAGTGCATATTGGGCACCCCTTGACAAAATATTGTTGTCCTATGATGGCTTGGGAGAGACATGGGAGTGATTATTTATTACTCCAAATAGTTTCCCCAACTGCTAGCCTTGCAGTCACACAATTTGAATAAATTAGCTAATCTTGCTGTGTTACGCATTTGCAGAAGTTCAGTAAAAAGTGAAAAGTTTTGAATTTGCTGAATTCTTTGTACAAATATGAGTATTGGATTTTACGTAGATGTAACTATCAGGGAGGGCGGCTTTGCAGCAATTTTTCGTAGTTCTATTCACCAGTTTCTTTTAAATTATATTCATGACATGAAAGTAGGATTATGGGTTACAAGGAAGTATTGAAAGAAAGGAATAACCATGAAAGAGTCCAAACGAAAACTATGATGAAGGGAGGATTGAGAGACTGCAGTATGATGGGAAGCACTGAGGGGAGCAAAGCATGATGGAAAAGGTGAAGAGTAATGCCTCTGATGAGGCAGTGATTATGAAATAGGTCAGAGGAGGAGTGGGAAACAGAGTTGTAGAACAGAGCATATTAAAAGGAAGGGGAGGAGAGGAATAAACGTTAAATTTGTGAACATGTACGACTCCCTCCCAAAGCTAGAAACCAAGGAGCCAACACTGTCTTGATGATGTCAGTAAGAGACAAACTCTGAGCCAGCTCCATTGATAATGAATGGGAGACCGACTTTATAGTCACCATGGCAGCATCCAGAGAGTTGTCTGAATGGTTATTGAGACATTTTGTAGTTCTGAGCCATTTGCACCAGCACTGGGGTGTAAATAGAAAATAGGTGTCGAAAAGCAAGAGAGAAGAACTTGCGAATTAGGATGCCACTGAGTTACTGAGGGACGGAGAGAGGAAAGGGAGTGTGGGGTGGGGAGAGAGTAAACAGATTGGGAGGAGGTGGTGATCATAATGATGAAAGCTATATGAGCGTGAGTGGCTGGTGGGAGGGAGAGAGGTACTTGTAAAGAGGAAAGGGATGTAGGGGAGTTAGAGGGGGTATTAGTGATGGTAAGGTATGATGAGATGTGGTTAAGCAAGAGATGATTTGCAAGATGAGGAGGCAAGGAGAGGGGGCAAAGAACTTCTTACATGATGATCTCAGTTTTAACGTGGGGGAGGAGAGTAGAGAAGGTACTCAACAAAAGAGAAGAGGACACTGAAGGAATGGAGAGAAGGAGTTGGAGGAGAGGGAGCGAGCGAGAGGGAAGAATAGAGGGTAGGTGAGCTGTATGAGTACACACAACGTGCTATTGACTGAAGGCTTTCCCTGTTAATTGCATATTCCCTGTGATTGCACTGTGAATTGCTGTGCTGAATGAGAATAACTTTCTCTCACTCTTCTCTCTCAGATAGAGAGACAGACAGTAAGTGAAAGAGGCAAGTAGACAGAATATATACATACAGAGAAAAGACTAAAAAATGTATAGCAAGGGAGATGACACTGTTATAGTGGAAAAGCAAAAAGAGCAACCCATCTGCTAAAAAAATATGTTAATGTGGTAGTATACAGTACAGTAGTATTTGTTTTGCCAAATACATTTTTGAGGAAACCTAATTGCTATCCAGATGACATTTTTTTAAGCCATGTTTTGTCCATTCCAATAGTGACATTCCTATACCACATCAAAGTATAATGGAGGCAGATGTAGTTCAGGGTTTGTATTTCTGTTTCAAATGTTATTGGATTTATGCTTCTACAATGCTTAGTTAAGGTTGTGGAAAGATTGTGGTCTTGGTTAAATAATGAAAAAGTCAGGATAGATTTGTGGAAAGCAATAACCTTTTCAATATTAAAGTAAAGCCACGATCTATCCTTGACCTTGACCAAATCCTTTGAGTTGCCAAAACATAACCACATAAATCTTAAACATTTATTTCCGAAAAGTCAATATTGCACAAAAAACTAATGAAAAGATTAACAGTAAATGTTTTGCAGGTAGGTTCAGTATGAACATCTTGGGTTGGCAGTGAACAGATTGAATATACATAAATATAAATGTTTTCTTGTTATGTTATGATTCTTGTGTTTTAATGATGAAACTACAATTACCGCCACATGGTTGTATGCTTCCGCTCCTCAGACTAGTTTCAAGTTACATCCCTGTTTAACTGAGGTGCTACATAGTGTTTATTGTATCCCGCCTGAGTTTAGGACAGAGAGTAAATGAGGTTGAGCTGGGCAGAGTAACCATGTCCCTGTATCACCTATGATGCAGGAAACATTATTCTGTGGCTGAATTACACACAGAATACTGGTGATACCACTTGTGATGAATGCCTCCTTTGTACATGAAAGGATCCTGGCATCCTTGGGGAGAATTATAACTCAAAAGTCAATAAGGGCAAGATTAATATCCAGCTCTTCATGTACAGTATGTCAAGTGTACTTGCGTGCCTATAAGGTGAGCCAGCCATTTGACTGGTGGACACATAGCATTTAGTACCTGTGCAAGTCACAGTCCAATTCCAGTTTGTATTTTAATTATAAGAAATCCAAAGATTAACAGTAGGAGCAGGGTCACTTTATGTAGTCATATGCTGGGTTATGTCCTGTGTAATTAAGTGTCTTGTCCTGTGTAATGTGTGTCATCTCCAACAAAGGCACTGTCGAGCTTAAGCAATTATCTGAACTTTTACAATAGTTGAAAACTAATAAAACTGAGGAAATGCAAGAACAACATTGTAGGACTCTATATGGCCAATGCAGGATGCTGGGATGCCGCACTAAATCTGGTCAAAACCTTTCTGCCACATCAGATAAATAAAGACTATTGGCCACTATACAAAATATCACAGACAATCATCAGAAAAACTTGTAGGACAAAAAAAAAAAAAAAAAAAGACATTATAGGTGACAGGGACTGGGTAAAGGTGGAGTAAATCACGAATATAATGTACCTGAGCGACCTGGGACCATTTGAGGTCTAACATGAAAACTAAATAGTCAACATAGACATACATTTGTTTCCCATATAACAGCAGCGAAAATATATCCACATCTGGTTCATAGATTGCTGACAGATGAAAAGAATGTATCTTACTACATGTTTCATAAATTCCAGGAAAAGTGAACACAGGTGTTTTAGAGTAGATCTATATATAATTACTCAAAGAATAATTCACTTTGTGAAATAAACATCTGTCTATAAAAGTATACTGGCTTTGAAAACACCAGGTGCTCTGTGTTGTGGAAAGCAATTTATGTCCACGAATACCTCGAGTACATTTTCAATGCCCCTACTGATTTCTTTTATAATCAAGGCAATTGTACCATCTTTGAAATAGAATACCTTAAACCCTGCAGAGGATGGAGGATTTTGATTTGATTTACTATTATAATTACAATATTATCTTTATGCAACACATATACTCACATAAACACAAACCCAATCAATGCACTAAAGACAGAATGGTACAAAGAAACGGCACAAGGAAAGGGTTTGATTTCAACATGCAGATGGGGACCCGGTTAAAGTTCTTTTTCTTCCTTTTACAGTTACATCAGAGCAAATTAAGTTCAGCCAGAGATTAAAAAAGAAAAAATGTTTGAGTTTAACCCAGTCAAATATTATGTGACCCAGCAGTAACAGCCGTCTGAAAATATTTGACCCTTATTAAACAGTATCTGACCGAACTCACTAAGTGTCTTCCTGTTTTAGTCGATCAGCCTGATGACCTGACTCTCTCTCTCTAATATGCTTGCATGAACACAGACACACACTACACAAAGTTTAAACAGGTATACACAACCATGCACCTATATGCTTGACATGACAGCCACTGACACACACAGACACACATTTGTCTTCACAAGATCAATTTCAATTTCAATTGGGGAGCAGATCAGCAGATGGTCTTTCATCTCTTCAGCTTCTCTCACTCGTCCTCTACACTGCCCACTTCTCTCTATTGATCTCTGTCACTCACTTGTCTTGGTTTCCGTCTCCCTCTCTCTCCTCATATTCCTTTTTTTTTTTTGCTGTATTCTGTCCATCTCCAGTTCTTCCCCTCCAACACCTCTACATGCAACTGTTAAGTTCTCCCTCAATCTCTCCTTTCTGTCTGTTTTTTTTTTCATTTCCATGGGTGCCTCTTCTTTCACTCCTGTGTTTCTAATACTCACCCACCTCATAACCCCAACACACACACAAACACACACACACACCCACACACACACACACACACACACACACACACCCACACACACACACACACACACACACACACACCCACACACACACACACACACACACACACACACCCACACACACACACACACACACACACACACACCTCATTAATAAGTTAATTTCCAATGAATTTGAGGATATTGACCCTCTGCAGAGGTTGCACACATTCAATTTGTATTGAGCAGGGCATATGCCTGTCTGACTGTCTATTTGATCACCTGTCTACCTGTCCTGCAGCATGTCTCTCTGATAGAAGTGGAATTTATTTACCTAAGCATGGTAATCCCTGAGTGTTTTTCTCTTTTGGCATAATATTTGGTGATAAGCTGTCACCACTGTGACGTTTATGCTCTGAAAATCCTTCAGATCACCTATTAGTCAGCATGGGTAACATACAGTGATGTCTTTTTCCATGTATTTTCTGATGATCATGTTTAAATTTCTGTGGTTGCTCATGCTAGCTTTTCTTCTGCTGCTATGGCTGTCATAAACAAAACCTTCAAACGAGTATCTAATGTTTTGGAAGAAGAGGCTGAGTGATAGAGATAAGCTCCCTTTCATGAACACAGACCTCATAAACGAACTTCATATAAAAGCGGCACAGCATCTGAATGTAGAATGAAATGTTAACAGTAAAGACACGTCAGTTGTTTGAAGTCATTCTAAAAAAAATTAGTCACAACTCGGCATGGCCAAGCTTTGTTTTTGGCAGATAAGAAATGCAGCAAAGGAAACACATTTTCCAAACCGCGAAACAGGTCTGGAAGAAAGTAAAAAAACTGAAACAGGACAAAAAAAATAAAGGACTACAACAACCGGAGTGGCTAGGGTTGCCACCCATCACGTATAATATGGGATCGTCCCATATTTGAAAATAAAATGCTGCGTCCTGTATTGAATATATACGGGATGTAATTTGTCCCGTATTTTTATGTATGTTATGTCCTCAAAGTGCTGCGAATAATGTAATGCCAAGTAATAATTTTGCATAATCTTCCCGGGACTTTAGGCTGCAGTGGAATCACAGACAACAATGGACGACAGGAACCTTTAAGTTCCTGAAGAAAAGTTCCAGCTACTTTTTGGTGGAAACGTGGCTATAGAGAGAGGTAAAAGGGGAGAAGTGTCATGAGAGTTAGAGAGAAGAATAGCAAAGACAAAAACGCTGATGGAAAGATGATGTGATGACCCTTTAGAGACTTGTTGATGAGATGCTAAAACACAAAACAAAATTCTGGTATGTTCATGATGGCACTTTCATCTTAGATAATATCACTGTCAAGAGAGTAATTAAGAGTCTGTGTATGAACACACTCTTCTACTCCTCCAATCTCAACCAACCTAACATCAGTTAAATACTGTGACACAATACAAGAGGAATGGTTTACAACGTATGACTGTGTTTGCATCATTAATTGTGCTTCATACTTGTATTTAGTGACATACAGTATGACTTCAGACTTCTCCTACATAACATTACATACACTCAATTGTATGTCAAGTCAAGTCAATTTCATTTATATAGCGTCAAATTATATGTGTAAGGAAGGTCATGTCACCTTTTCATCATGACTGAGTGGCAAAACAAACCAACACTTGACAGATCTGAATAGGTAGAAATCATGTTTCCTGACACATGTAGCTCCACAGCAAACAAAAGTGAGACACGCCTGGATTGGATTGTTTCACATTGCTTTCTATACTATACCATCCATAAAAACAAATGCCAGAATTTGAATCCATTTGTGCAGTCAAAAGCACAACAGCTCTGAACATTAGTGTTATCTTCTTCCATGTGAATGCATGATTGCCATGGAAAGTGATCGTGGCAACCTCTATTCTTCCACACACAGTACACAGTAAGTAGTGTCTTCTAGCTTCTGTTCTCATCTTTGTGTTTGCATCTATGTTTATGCATTAGTTTGCTCATGTTTACTGATGTCTGCAGTCAGGGGTTGCAACTATTAACTACTAACTACAGACCAGTTATTTTTAAAATATTTATTAATTTGTCAAATCATTTCATTACATCATTCATTTTAATCCACACATTTCTCCTCACGATTTCCCAGTGCTCAAGGTGACATCCTTAAATAATATACTTTCTCTGAAAACACTTCAAAATCCAAATGTATTTAATGTAAAATTATATAAAACAGACAAAAGTACCAAATTCCTTCATGTGTGAAACTGGAACTATTAAAGCCTTACCATCTTGCTAGATAAATTACTTGAATCATCTTACACTCATTATAAAAGAACATTTTCTGCCTATCAGCAAATTAAGAACGCTGCTCGATCCAACTAGCTGATATTGTATATTGGACACTTTTGGCCTCACTGCATCATGATAATCTAATTTTAAAAAGAAAAATACCACTGTGTCATCAAATCAACTAAATTCAACATGAAAACGATTCAATACAAAGGAGAATTGCTTTGAAGGTTTTCATTGTTCCAGCAGAGTCATGCTGACAAGTAAACACAAAATATTCATCTTGATTGTTTTCACTGAGCAATGATTATCTCATTGTTTGTGCCACCCATAAATAAAATAGGACTAACAAAGCAAGATTAGTAGACCTGGGTTATAATGGAGCTGGAAACAGTCTTCTAGCAAATTAAAATTTATAATCTAACATGGGTCGATACACCATCATAGTGATCAATATGAGACATGGCCAAGTAACCTCCTTAACCTCCTTTGGAGCCCACCACAATCATGTTCCCCTCTGATCTTTTTCTATTTATTAGAAAGTAATCTATACTCTCATAAGAAAGGGACAGTCAATGGGAAAGAAGTCCCTAGTGTAATGATACACAAGGTCATACAAAGTGGCTTTCAGTGGAAAGATAAGAGGTATGTTTTCATAGTATGGATAAGAGCAGTGCTCCAAAGCATTAGTCATGGAGTGTGTGCTTATGTGTGCATGATGGTGATGGGGTTGTAGTACAAGTTCACAGCTGGTTAGAAGCATGTGAAGCTTACATACACTGACTTGACATTCACTTGAAGGCACGATGAAGTCTCCACAGGCGGGAAAACAGTTAAAAAACAAAAAGTGAATCTTCTTCTTTTCATTGACTTTTTGATGATGTAATCAATAGCAATCCATATTTCCTGGAAAGTATTTCAAATTATTAGGTGTGTAGTTTTGTTCGCATTTCTTTCATACCTCCTCAGCTAATTATCAAACATTTAGTAGGGGCCTGTAAAGGTCCCTGCTGGGTTGGACTAATGGCCCGTGTGCATGAAGTATGAAAGCCTTCTAAATTAAACCATTTGTTCAAAGCAGGTCAGCCTCAGAGGTAACCATGAGTGTTTAAAACATGACTGGTGTGTCTCTGCCTTCATGGCCTAAAAAGCTGTAAGTCTGATATCCATAGATGACAATTAACAAGGCCAGGTCAAAGCCTAATATATGGCTGGACTGGTATGCTCATGTGAGAAATTGAGGATGTAGGTGAAAACTGTTGTGGAACATTTGCATTCTGCCTATTGTCAGTTGGTTTCAGCCCTTTATCAGCTTGTCTCCTACTTTCTGTGCTCACATATACAGTGTTTTAATACAGCAGAATTTCCTTAAAGCTTATTTTCATGTTTTTCTGTTTCTGTTGACAGACTTGGCCCATTAAGACAACATCTTAAATTCCAAGCCATTTCCAAGCTGCTGCTCTGCACTGCTAAAATCCTGATTTTATAACCGCAACATCGTGTGACACATACACATACAGTACTAGAGGTGTGCAAAAAAATCAGTTCACATTAGGAATCGTGATTCTATCTCTACTGATTCAAAATCAATTCATAAATTCCAAAAAGTTGATTCATACATTTCAGTCTTGTAATAGCGGTGGTTTACTTTTCTTTTTTTCTTTTTTTTTTGACAGGAGTTCAGCTCGCCAATCCTATAGATGGCACCATGTCCATGTTTCTGCACAGACACTCCTCGGTGTGAGCAAGAAGAAAGTGCGGTGTGAGCAATGGAAAAAGTAAAGGAAAAAGTCATTCAACCTGCCCCATCTTCATTAAAGGCAGCGTTTGGGCAAATTTCGGATTTTATAACCTCAAGGGGAAAAAGAGCTTGATAAGACCCATGTTATATGCTATATAGGCTTAATTCATCTTTAAGAACTTGAAGATCCAATCATCATTGAAGCGTATGTCGCAAGAGAGCTAATAAAAACAAATGAAATGGTCAATGTCGTCATATTGACATTTAAGGTGTATTGATTGATTTTGCTCAATGCATGTCAATCATGCAATGAATAACACCTTAAAAGTGTCCAGTTGCGGTCGGCAGCCTTTGAGCAGCACAGTGAATTAAATAGTTAATAAGTTAAGATGAAAAGTCAGAAAACATCCTTTCATTCATCAGTCACTCTTCTGAAAGTTTCTTTATTTGTGATGTATTTACAAAGAAACATGACAAAACCAGCCTGCTACACTCTGTGCTTCATCCACAGTGCTGCTGGAAATAAAGCCTGGTTAGCTATGTTTTCATAGCCTAGCTTTTCAGCTGATCTTGACCTCTGCCTGCACTGAACTTGCTCAACACAAGTAAGGAAAATATTTAATTCAAAACACAGACTACTTGTGTTCATTCATCCGTGCTGCTTAACACCACGGTAATTACAACTTTCTACATTCATGCTATCGTCTAACAGCTTGATATTTGGCCACTGCGTCATATTCTTAACATGATGAAACTATTCATAGACGGTCTAACATTTGATCATGTGATCAGAGTTGATAGAAAACGCCACAGGGCACCTTTAACTATGGTTTGTTAGCTATGACTACAATCTTTCCCTTGCAGTCATAGTTACTATATTCAGATATTGTAGATGAAAGACAACTTTGGCACTGAACATGAAAAAACATTGACAGAGGCTATATTCTTGGGTTTTACAAAATCATCCAATATCAACGCACACCTGTTGGGTTGTAAATTCGAGGTGTAATGTGTTCACATAATTCATGTCCACCTCAGGTTCACTGGCGAAAAGTAGTGTAGCACAGCACATATATTTACGAGATCTCCAATATCTTTTAATGCTCAGTGGAATCCACAATGAACCGTTCTTATATTGGCACATCTGACTGGAATTCATTTAAGCATGAGCCACACTGTCTCACCCTCTCTCTCTTTATCCCACACTCTCTCTCTTCTTTTTTCTGCACACTTGTCTTTTGTCCTCCCTTCTCCCTCTCAAACGTTTACGTAATATTTCAAAATAAATAAGTAAAATACTACATATAATCTATCTAATAATAAAAGGCTACCCTTTGACTGTTGACTGAGTTTTGATTGCATGCTGCAGCTCCATGACTTAGAAGAAGCTCAAACATCAAAATCAAATTTTTTGAATTAAAACTTTGCAGACACTCTGCCTCCCTCCCTGTCTTCTTCCCTCTCTCCCTCCTTGTGGTTAAGGCATTTACAGTAGAGATGTTGAAAGATGCTGTGTTGTTGTATGTGTCTGCAGTTCTATCATAATGCCGATATAATTGATTTTAAACTGTTTGACTCTATTGCCAGCCTCTGTTCTGATCTCTGCGTCTACATTTCTTTTGCTTGGATTACTTTGCTTTATTGCGTTTGACTTCGCTCTATAGTATTTTGCTGCAACACTCTACTGCACTAAATATAACTGTTACTACAGATGTGACTATCAATTATTTTCCAGTAGTGATTAATCTATTATTTTCAAGATTAATCAAAGAAAGTCAGTAGTGGAAAATACCCAAGCTGACGTTACACCAGCTTATTTTGTTGCACCAAAAGTTCTAAAAACAAAAGGTATTGTGTTTGCTATCACAGCAGAAGAGAAGAAACCAGTCCTACTTACATCTCTTAATGACAAAACTATGGAAAGAACTTAACATTAAGGATGCAATTTGAAAATTATATTTATAATCGATTCATCTCTCAATTATTTTCTCAATTAATTGATGAATTGTTTAAAAAATCACATCACAAAACAGTGAAAATGTCCATCAAAAAAGTCCATTGTCAAATTTTGATGATGGATGAATGTTTATCCAACCAATGGTCCAGAATCCAAATATGCTCAATTTACTGTGATGAAGAAAACAAAATAAGCTAATACTCACTTTTAAGAAATTGGAGCCATTAAATGTTTGGTGTTTTACTTAAAAATGACTTTTCCATTAATTAATTAATCAGTTATGATGATAGTTGCCAATTAGTTTTCTGTTGAACAACAAATCGATAAATTGACTTCTCATTTAAGCTCTACATAAAACCTATCAACACTAAACACTAATCAGCCTACAAGTTAAACTTCCACAATACATGAGGGCAGCATTGTAAGAGCTCAAGTCTTTTTTTTGAGCTGAAAATGTCATTGTTGACCTTGGAAAGAGTGGTTCCCAAAACAAAGCGGCTCTGGAGGTTTGAATCTGTTTGTATCATGCAATCTTCCTCAGCAGATGGAGTTTTGAGAGCAAGCTAATCCAGAATTGTGAAATGTTTCAGGGGTGCAAAAGCTACTGTTTTCCTACTATTAAACCAATAGTACTAATACATTTTTTGTTGTTTGGTCAGTAATGTGTCATTAATATAATTGCATAGGCACAGAATTATAGGGGAAAAGTAGTAGAGATGTAGCGGCGTATCACCTCCACTTGGACCTCCCAGAGGAAAAAAGCTCCCCATGCTGAGTGACAGAGGGCAGTGGACGTTCCATTGGAGACAAGAGACTGAAAAGAAAAAGTGAGACAGAGAAATATGGAGGTAGGCTGAGGACAGGAATAAAGAGAAAACAGAGCGGTAAAGAGGAGAGAGAGTGAGGGAGGAAGGTAAATTGACTTTGAGGAGGTTAAACTCTGAGTTTATGCCCAGAAGAGACTGATTATGATAAGGAGAAGAAAGGAGAGAGAGGAGACACATATTTCATTAAGGAATGGGAGGAGGGAGGCAGAGGGAGGGGTGAATGTTGGCTTTTTTTTTTTCTTCTTTCTTTTCCTTTTTTTTTCTTTACCTGCGTTGTTAGACAAGTTAATTAGGTTAGCAGCTAATTAGCTTGTTTTGATTCACTAAGTCACCTTGACCCACGCTTTGACCTACTGGCTACTAACTGAATAGACACACACTGTTAGGCAGACAAAGAAAAACACACACACAAACAAACACGAACAGATGGACATACACAGACACATACAACAAAGACATCAAAAGAAAAATACACATGCGCGTGCACACACTCACAAACACATGTACAGACACGATCACACGCACATACACCACTGGGATTGCCGTGTAAGTAGCTAGCAGACAGTTATATTGGATTTGTTTGGGAGGTCAGGTCCAATGAAAGTAATCAAGTTCTCTTCCACAAGTACAAAAAGTCTCTTGTATGCTTCTCTGTATACACCCCTCTCCCTCTTAATGCCTGTCTCTCTGTTTGTAATACCTGTCTCTTTCTCTCACACACACACACACACACACACACACACACACACACACACACACACACACACACACACACACACACACACACACACACACACACACGCTTCCCAGGTGTTGCATTACTGTAAAAATAAGTTTATGACTCCCAAGGTGTAATCAGATCATGTCTTATTGTAGGTGAAATCAGATTACACATTACTGTAATTGGACGACACACAGATTGAATTACACTGTGAAAGACAGTTAGCAGAACACAGCTCATTCATTTTATTGCTATCCAAGAGAAACAGGGTGAGAGTCTAAGACAGGGAGACAAAAAGTAAAGAAGTGGTGATATGTATCTGCGGGATTCAAACCTGTGTCATGGAACATGGATCTATATTTAACTCTTTTAATTGTAGGAGAATGGACAGAAAAGTGATGCTCTTTGGGCGATATCACCATATACACAGTATTTATACCATGATGAGACAATATGAATTAGTCACCTGTCAGCATAGCTTACTTGGTAGGGGCATCTGGGGCAAACATTTGCTGTTTGTACAAGCGTTTTACACTACAGCACTTGTACATAGTGCTTTTCTAACACACATACTCATCGGGTCCATGGTATATCATCTAGGGAAATTTAGGGTTCAGTATCTTGCCAAAGGACACTTCAACCTACGGACAGATCAAACCATCGACCTTCTGATTATTCGCCCCATAACACTGAAGGGGCCCGCATTTGTAATATTGGGCTGTGTAGGTAAAATTGACTTGACCTGACCCACTTCAGTTTGCACTATACTTCATGTGGTTATTTTGTCGAATATATCACACACATCAATTTTGTAAGATAACATTATACATACTGTACCATTAGGATTTTATCTACACCCCCACTCTCTTTTTCAGAGGAACCGGCTCTAACCTTGCTCAGGGCGACTTAAAAAAAAAAAAAAAAAAACATAATTGGGGAAAAACATAAAAAAAAAAATTCTGTTCACCATTTCACATATCAAGTCTGATTTTTACAAGCTGACATTAACAGAAGGTAATCCTGAACACTTTGTTGCCTCCAATCATTGTGGCACACAGCTGCATCAGCTGCTACACTTAGAGTACAAAATACTCACATAAGCAAGAATGACTGACATCTATGAAGCTAAAACTGACACATAATACACTTATCACATCCTCACCCTTTTTCTGTCCTCTCAAGCACAAATATACAGAGCATAAATCATATGATGTCATATATTTCACAAAGTCATCCACTGTTTTTCTGTGTTCGTTTTGATTGTCATAGTAACAAATGTATTTATGTGTATGCCACACACACATCATACACTGACACCACAGAGATAAAAGATGTATAAATGAAGGCTGGCTTGATGATTTACAGAAACAGCCAGGATGAAGATGTCAGAGCTGGTGACTGCAGGGCTCTGTGTGTGTGTGTGTGTGTGTGTGTGTGTGTGTGTGTGTGTGTGTGTGTGTGTGTTTATGAAAGTTGGAGACTGATGCTATTTACGAGTGAACTAAATCTGATCATTACATAGCTTCAAAGCGGAATTCAAGAAAAAATATGGAAGGGCATAACATAGCAGCATTTCACAGGACAAATGCCAAAAATGTACTGTAAAAAAAGAAAAAACAAAAGCTGCATTTGAGAAACAAATTGACAACTGCAAAACCAGATATTTTTGTTTGTGTGTGTGTGTGTGTGTGTGTGTGTGTGTGTGTGTGTGTGTGTGTGTGTGACACTCAAACTAGACTTCCTGGATCATCTACTCACTGGCACCTTATCACAGGGTTGTTTTCAACCTGAATGCCTGCTAATCCAGCAAGACTCCACTCAAGAACTCTTTGAGGATGCAGAAATGAAACGGGTAGGTACAACCTTAATCACTGCTGACAGAAAATACAGAAAATGCCCCTGCCACTTTACTGTAGCTGATCTGTGCCAATTGTAGCAAAACTATCTATAATTACAGGGTGATTTTATGTTATGTAAAATTATAGGAAATCTTATGGGTGTTATGTCTATCAGGGACAAACTGTTCTTTGTCTTGCAGAAATTAACATTTCCAAAGAAGGAGAAGAAGCACAGTAGCGTGAGTCCCTGAAGGAAGGTGGGCACTAGTTCTGGCTGGGAGGATGACCAGGACATGAGTTTGTGCTTTTGGCCTGTTCAGACCAGCCCAACGGTGTACAACTCAAAGCTCACAGTCTGTACTATTTTTATAACTTTAGTTGTGCCAAAAACACCAACTATTAAAGCCCTTTTACATATGATTTATGTACATTACGCTTGCTTGTTCAGTTTGATCATAAATTCTTCAGGAAAAGTAAAACGTACTTAAAAAGAGACTCTTGCTCTTTACTAAACAGTCATTACCTGACAGTGAGGAGTGCACTGCTTTTAAAGAAGTGAGAGGAGATGGATTAATGCCAGTCCCTACAGTCACACACCCACTTACAACGTTATTCCTCAAAATCCCTCTTAGTTTCTGACTGCATCGCAGGTGAACCACATGCCCCTGGCTTCAGCAATACCAGACATGGACACCATGCCCTGTGTGATCTCTGCGGTTGACTGCACTTTGCACCTGCGCCTTTGCTTCCCAAAAATAAAATCGCACAAAAGACCTTGACCGAACTTTCCCTCAAGCCACGTTTCATCCTTCTGTCATCTTTATCATCAGCCAGTTATCTCCATCGTTCATCATGTCTTCATCACGTCATTTGTCTTCATACTGACCGTTTTATCTTGGAGAGAGCAAGAACAGAAGAATAACAGGGGTGAAGTCTGTTGTAAAGAAACCGCTCACTGTTAGCAGTGGAGTAAATAACATCCTTTTTCAGTTTATCTACTTTTTGCCCACATGTTGGTCCCCAAATCAGTCACAGTAAGACTTGCAGATTTTTTTTTTTTTTTTACATATTATTATAATAATTATTATTATTGTAATATTTTTCAGTATTTCAACATTGGACTGCAGCTCGTGGATTTCAGTATTGTCTGTTCTTCAATTTGTGCAGCAAAGAAAAAGAGGACCAGCCACCAACTGCGGAGGAGAGAGAGGCTGTTGAGATACTATGAATATGAATTTGGTATTCCACAAATAATCTGCAGGTGAATTGAATGGCTGAGACTGGAAAATCTTGTCAGTCGGTGTAATGTTTCCCGCTTATACTAAGCTTATAGTTCAACTGAATAAATAAACTTGAATAACATTATCCTGCAAAACATCTAAATCTGGTTCCCATCTCTTCCGTCTGGTTTCTTTATGAGCTTTCATTGCCTAAATAAATTGGATCATAGCTCTGAAACCTGATGTCATACATCTCACCTTACAGATGTTGTGCTGCCTTTGGTGGAGAGGAGATGGCTTCTGGGCCATCGCACGGTGCATGCGCTCCTGCCTCAGCATCCACTAAAAATACCTATTGTGTGGTTGCTGTGTCTGGCAGGAATGCCAACCTTTGTATAGTGGACCTGTGCCCTATCCTATATATCATTCCCTGACACCTCAGTGTGCTTTTCTGGGAGAATCATTATGACAGATGAGATTGTTTGCAAATGCAACCGCCATATCAGGTGACTGCAAGTGGTCAGACATGAATTATGTGATACAAAGAGGTCCTCAAATAATTAAAACCTGCAACAGACCACAAACCTCCTCTACAGTGTCCTTCCACATACATTTCATCATCATAGCAGCATGGATTGTGTGTTCTACTCTTACAGTAACAGGACATGTTGTATTGACTTGATTCCCTTGCAAAAATGATATCAAAACTGTTTGTTAGGTACCATTGTCAGTGAGGTGTTACCTTCACACACAGTTCTTCAAGAATACAATAACAGGCACTTTAAATATAGGCCAAGAATAACGTGGATTTGGCTGCACTCCACTCCAGTACAAGATAGAACGATATGAGCATATGGTACGATGCCTCTGTTCCTGTATCACTGCCTAATGGAAAAACACACACGCACATACAAAACACGGTTGTCTGAAGCCAGAAGCTTGTAAACTGTGATTCAACTTTCAGCCTGGATGAACAACAGAGGCCTTTCCATCTGATTTCACTCTTTCATTCTGTCACTCTTTCAGCCTCCCATTCCTTTTAGCCCTCCTCTCTTAATTTGTTTTGCTATCCTATCTCCCTCTCACATAGTCTTTGTCTCTCAAACACCTTCCACTAACCCAAGTCCATACTTTTCTCCCTCACTTGCTTTCAATTAGTCCTCTTGTCCATTTCTTATCACCTGCCCTTAATTCCTCCTCCTCTCCCTTCATCCTTTCAATTCTTGCTTCGTTTTTTCATTTTCCCCATTTGATTTTCTGTTTGCTGGCACAACTCCTCTCTCTTGTCTCTCTCCCTTAGCCTCATTATCTCTCTCTCCTTCTCATCTGTCAGTCTATTCAGTCTCCTTCCCCAATCTGTTTTTCATTCCTCTCTGCTTCTGTCCACCCCCATGTCTTGATTCACTATGTGAACATCATTTCTCTGTCACCCAACCATCCATTTCTTAATTCCTTTTTTTTTTTAATTCTCTACTCAGTGAGTTTGGTTTTCTGAAACAAAGCAAACTCCAAGTGGAATTTCTGAAAATTGAGAAAAACTTCTTTTTTTTTTTTTTAAATCCAATATTGCTCCCCAGCAGCACAGTGGCTCAATGTTTATCACCTCACAGCAAGAGGATCTGCAGACTTTTCTGTTTGGAGGATGTCCTCTGCACAACTGCATGGGTGCTCTACTTTATTCAGGGTTTAAACACATATAGGTTACTGTTACTTTACATTGTGTTACTTTACACTGTTACTTTACATTGTGTTACATTCTGTACTTTACATGTGGTTATTGCCTATATATACAGTATGCGTGACAGAGTAGTGACCTGTCCCCTGCCACTTACCTAATGCACATTTGTATTGGTTTCTGCCGTCTCTGACCCTGCACAGTGCGAGTGGGTGATCAAATAGAAGGATGAATTGATGTTGCTTCTTTGGTTAGTTCGTCAAGTAAAGGCTCTTTGAATCCATGCATTATTTAAATTCAATAATATGTATTTCAACCCAATTTTTAATCCATATGATCAATATGGAGCCTGTAAAAATGTAAACGTTTCTTAACTGCACGGACTCCGTTATACTGAGAGGTGTTTCAAATATTTCATGACCCTTGTGTATGCAAATAGAGGTGAAAAAAAACATTATTAATGTTAATATTATTTCAGTATAAAATACTCTGTTTCAACTACATCACTAACAACGCCCACACAACTTAACACAGCATTAAAAACGGAACATTATAAGCTTTGAAAAGGGAATGATTATTGCTGGGCAGTGTCACGCAAGTTCACACTTCATAAGAGCAAGCTCAAAGTTCAGTTCACACAGATTAAAATGAACTAGTTCACATTTTTAATACTGAACTAAGTTCACAGTCCCAAATCCTTAAATTCATGTAAATTTCTTCTTTTTATTTTTTTGATGAGCAGTTCTGAGCTATTCTTTTTCAATAGAATGTTTTCCTACCAATACATACAGTCATTGCCACTTCCCAAACTCAATGAATTATTGTATTGTAGCCTTAGAATCAAAGACAGCTTTGATGTACTTAAACAGTCAAAGTCCCCTGGTCCACACCAGTTCTAAGTCAACACCAAGGCACAAACCGAGGCAACCTGCCAGGGCCCAAGAGCAAGAACGGGACCCAACTGGCGCCGCGGCTGGGGACCTGGCGCACAACCAGAGTCGCTGCTGCTGACAGCAGTAACCAATCCCTTCCACCGACCTGCAGTCCATGCAGAGTCGGACACCGCCCCTGTAATGTTTGAACAGCCAGCACTACCAATGCCAGACACATGCCAGGTGCCATTATTAGTTCTGATGTTACCAACACCTTCTGATGCATGATCATGTTTATGTTCATTACTTTCAAACTGATACATCCAGTTCACTTTTCACCAAAGACATAAGCAATGAAAATCCTCATTTAGCACATTCAGGCTCAACACTGACGCTAAATCTCGTCTGCATTATTTTTTTTTATGCCTGTTCTTTTGTTTGATACTGTACATACATGGTAAGAGTCTGGGGCAGAATGCATCATATTTGTACATGTTTTTGATTGAATATTGCAATTATTTGCTCCAGCCATGGTTCTTATCCAAATGGAATAATCTTGGTGATGTAATTTGTGCAGCTGCATCAACAAAAGTTAAATTGAAAGCTAAAATCTAAGTAAAAAACTCAAGAAGTGTCAAGAAAATGACAACCAAGAATAATTTCTAACCAGGTTTTCACATGACTGCAGCAGGTAACTGGTGCAGTGACAAAAGTCATACTTTGTTTGCTTTTGAAAATGAAAGACATACTGAATTAAGTAAGGGTGAAGGAGGGCAGAAGGAAAAGGACAAGTAAAACAGTACTCAGTGTTTTTCCATCACTTCAAAGAAAGTATGAAAAGTCTGTGGCGGGATAGACAAAGAGATGAGAGAGATTGAGTCAGTGAGTAACAGTCAGACTGCGGTGAGAGTGTTTATACAATATGTCAGGGCTGAATAAATTCACTTACAGTTAAATAAAAAGTTGTTTTTAATGGTTAATGGTTTAATTTGTTTATCTGGTAATCATATTGTATAATGCCACTTAAGTAAAATCAAGATCTATTGACCTGCTAACTCTCTGGAGTTTCATAATACAGTTGTGATGGTTATGTATAATTCTTTAGAGTTTTGTGGGACTTATGTGACAACCACCAAGAAAACAAAAAAATGTTTTCCACAACAGTGCTAATCTGATACAGACATAATTTGTTGCCCAACTTTGATTCGAATTTGGCCAATGTCATAGTAATGTAACCTTTGTGGAAAAAGTTTGTATTTGAAAAAATGTTTGTGGTTGTTGTTTGAATTTGTTGAAATGAAAATTAATTTACCCAAACCCTTAGAGAAGAGAATAAAGAGAAAGAACAATACAGGTAGCAAAACACTGACTAGAGGATGTGCTACATGAATATCCTATTTGTGTACATCACAAGCCCTATGATATCATTCATCCAGATTCTTAAAAAAAAACAAACAACTTCATTTCATTGTATGCTACAAACAAAAACCTGATTCCAAACTCAAAGGCATGAGAGAAAGAGGGAAAGACAAACAGAAAACAGTGAGGTGAGTTAACAAGACAACAAAGCACAACAAAGAAGCTGATGCCATCTGCCTTGTTATTCAGCATTACAGCTGTTGCACACATACACACCCACAAACACATCTCTCTCTGCAGGACACCAACAATACTTTAATGTGATTCTGTCCTGAGATGAACAGAAGGTGGAATATGTCACTTTGGGACTTGATAGAATTGCAAATGACAGTCAGAGTAGACAGTAACAGACCGGGGCCGCGCTCACAGCTTGTTCATGACTTGATCAGTGGAGTTCACCGACTGTACACACAGCGCCATATGACATTTGCAGGGCTTTTGTTATAAAATGCACAGTTTATGTCCTCATTGACTGAGTCACACACCAAAGCTGTTGTAAGATACCTGATGAACACACACCTGTGACATAATAACAAGAAACAGAAACCTTCCATCTTTTTTCTTTTTTCTCCAGCCAGTGAGAATACTGAATCAACAATCTTTAAGATCCTCCTAGTGCATAGTTATCATTTAGAAAGTAGCTGAAAAACAACATTGTTTGGCAGAAGAACGGCACTGAATAATATACGAGTATTTGTTGACTCAAACGCTTAATTAAATATTTGCATTGTTTTTCTAATGATATGTTGCTGCAAAGAGCCAGTTTACAGTCAATTTAATGGAACCTCACATCATGCTGAGAGGAGAGACGTATAGTAATAAATAGTCTCCCACGTACAAGTTGTGGTGTCTGGATTATGTTCAAAGCAAACATATTTTTGAATGAAGGAAGCAAAACATTTTAATGGACTGCAGCAGAGTCACACAGGTGGTCATAATCATATCATAGTAAAGAACAAGGTACAAATGTCCTCTGAAAATTGACACAAAAGTTTGCATCTTTTTCTCTCTATCCATTTATCCATATTTCATTTTATTTCTCGCATTCTTTTCCTTGTGAGGTTTTTCATTTAATGAGTAATATTTGTTTTATGTTTCCCTCTGAAATTAAATGTCCTACTGCTCTCTTAAATAAAGCTGAAATAAATAAAATTCTCTTTATCACTGTCTTTCTGTCTATGCTCTGCTGCATTTCCCTTGTTTGATCAGCAAGGAAAATTGTCCACTGCTCAGAACTACATCATTATATGAAAGAAATGCCTCAGTTTACCTGCAGCAAGTCTGCCCTTAATCTATGCCATTCAAGTGGCAGGCTTGGATGTGACAACCATTCAGTCAGTCAGTGTAAAAGTAGAAGTACAAAAGTAGTAGAACACCTACATGCTGATTCTAGCTGAAACTAGGTTCCTTGTACTAAAGTTGTTGCAGTATCTCTCTATGATTGGTTTAGCCACAATATATCATCAGTATCAGTGGAAAACAGACATCAGAATAGATTTGACCAGTGTGTGATAGCAACACAACATGTTGAGCAGGTGTAGAGCTATTCTGTCTCACTACTTGAAACAAATTCCGTCTGTTTCAGAAAAAAAAATCATAGAACATATATATTTACATAGACTGAGGCACAGTTTGAATGTGGTCAGTAAGCCTCATAAATAATCTGAAATATGGCATGAACTATAGAAAAGGCATTAGCTTAAGACAACAGCTAAAAATACTGACCTGTGCTATTGTGAGCTCTACGTAGTATCAGTTGGTGCCTTTGACAGTTTTTTATTAAAATATTTACACAATAATTTGTGTAAATTGCAAAAAAGACTCTGAATCAAATTAATCTACAGGAATCTTAAATTTGTGGTTCAAATCCTGCAGATGCCATGCTGCAAAAACATGAAAGACCTTTCCCCTGTGTTGGTGAAGGTGACTTGGAAATCTTTGGTCTGATCATTTACAATTGAGCTTGAGTAATGTCTGAGGTAAGTCTGGAGTCAATAATGGCAAGTTACTCATTAAATCTAAAGCCGCTGTGGATGTAGGTCACCAACCTGAGAGTACATCTCACCCTAACAAAACATTGGTATCACTGACCTGCTCACCTCGAGCAGACTGGGGTACAGTGTCTTGCTCAAGGACACTTCGACATACAGCACGTTTGAACCACCAAACCCGCAATTACCAGACCCAGTGTACCAACTGACCTTGTCGCCTGTATAATTTAGTGTGAAGTGAAGAAGTGAGACCCCAGTGGCATTCAACCATCGACTTCACAAATCCAATTAACATTTCTCAATAGCAGACTATGGTGAGGTCGGTCTCCAACTCACAACTCATTTTTACCACATTCCAAGACACAGATGGATTTCATATAATTCAAAAATCATTATAGGAGTTATCTTTAAATTAATGCACAAAAACAATTTAAGAGAGCCAATAAAACTTGTCTCTGGTTATCTCTGCTAAGCAGTTAGATGCTAATCTTTTCTAAAATTCAGTCTGGCTGGTAGAATAATAACAGAAATGTAAAGGTCAGTTACCTGCTCTAGTAAGAGCTTATTTTGTGATTAACGGTTGATTTGTGCTCTCTCAGAGAATTAGACTCTCCTTTTCTCTCCTGACTGTGAAATCATATCATAGAGGGGGGAAAAACACTGTCTAGTGTGCCATTGAGTGGAGAAATTTAATCATGACTATTTTGGGCTTTGGTCAAGGTGAATTATAGAGCCACAGCGCTGGCTGTTTCAGGCCAAGAAAAAGTTCTGCAGTTCTAGGCAGCACATGTACATTTACTTTCATAATACTTTCTGGTAATTTTTAAAAATATACGATGAGGAGACTTCCGTTGGAGCGAGCACCCAAGATGGTCAGAGAGGGGAATCCTCTGCTAAGCTGTTAACCCATTCCCCTCCTCAAAAAGTGATTTAAATATCTTTAATACAGAACATTTGACAATATGGTTTGATTAGTCAAAACAATAGAAAGACTTTCAAAGACCTGGTGGACATGGCGGCTCCTCAAACATCGGGATAACAGTGAGACGCTACAGCAGAACTAGCTAACATTAAATCACCACTACAAGGCATTGCGTGTGATATGAGGGGACGGAAAGCAGGTATGGATGTAGTTCAGACTACAGTTGAGAAATCAGGGACTCAAATGACTGAAGTCGAAACTGCTGTGAAATCAATCATGCAGCTCTAGGAGAGTATAATTTATCTTGAAGATACTGGCAGTCGCTATGATGTCCGTATAGTGGGAGTGATGGACGGTGCCGAAGAGCGAGATATGCAGGGGGTTGTGCAGAGGCCTATCTCTGATGCACTGGATATTGAAACAACCAAGGATTTTGAAATTGAGCGCTCCAACAGAACCGGCCAATGAGGCAGCAGAGACTGACATCTTCTTGTGCATTTCCTGAGACTCAGAGCCTGGGTGGTGGTGGTACGAGCAGCCAGAGAGAAGACAAGTGACATGGGAAGGCAAACAGGTATTTTTCTTCCAGAATCTGTCACAGGACATTATTCAGAGAAACAAGAAGTTTGATGGGGTGAGCTACCATGTCGAGGGTGGTTGCTGACAATATCCGACACACTTTTACCTCCCCTGATGAAGTTGGAGATTTTCTTTCGTCAGGAGCCTGATTAAATGCAGGAAGTTATCAATGACTATGGGATCTGAATAAGCCATGTCCAGGCCTGAGTGTTCTGAACTATTAAGAGAGCTATCTGTGATTTGAGCATCTACAAGACAAGGTTATATTACGAAGCCAAGTTTAATTACTGAAAAGCATATAAGTACTCAGATTTGGTGATGCTGGGACTATAAATATATACTAACCCTAACTCTAACCCTACAAAGTGTGGATCAGGACGTTCTGCTTTTAAAAGGTAATAAGGTAAAGCCTTTGATCTGGTATGAGTTTACTTGACTTAAAATGACACTTGTTAGACTTGAAATACATAAATATCCCAAATATCACATTCACAACCCTAATAATAGAACTGCATTGAAATCTTTATTGCAGAATGCTATTTTCAGTGCAATTTATTTCATATAGGTTGCAGGGAGATTATTGAAAATCAAGAATGATTTTTCTAGAGGGTGCACCACAACCCGGCTCACAAGATGAGACTGGTGTGGGAAATATCTGATGTGCACATGATGTAATGTGTATGTGTGTTGTAAATGTCGTTTTATCAGAAAATAATTCCACATGCATCATAAAATTCAGAAAGTTCAGTCATGTTGGACAAATAGGAACCATGCATACCGTTACCACAAACACAGAAACCCTGTACAGCAGCGGTCCCCAAACTTTTTTCAGTGGGGGGCACATCAACTTTCCTTTCTGAGATGGGGGGCCGAGGTTAGTCTATAACAGGAAATGATATGGGCCAGGGTGACAACCAGTATTATTGTGGAGATTACAATGATAATTTGTTGTAGCTGCCCTTCGTTTGGCTTTGGCACCACCTGTTGATTTTCACATGTGTTTATTTGAAGTACCACAGATACTCCATTTATTTTATAGAAAATAACAACACAAACTGATGGTAATGT
>NW_019174258.1:3757306-3762182 GCF_002260705.1 Seriola dumerili
TTTCTTTGGTCTGATCATTTACAAATTGAGCTTGAGTAATGTCTGAGGTAAGTCTGGAGTCAATAATGGCAAGTTACTCATTAAATCTAAAGCCGCTGTGGATGTAGGTCACCCACCTGAGAGTACATCTCACCCTAACAAAACATTGGTATCACTGACCTGCTCACCTCGAGCAGACTGGGGTACAGTGTCTTGCTGCAAGGACACTTCGACATACAGCACGTTTGAACCACCAAACCCGCAATTACCAGACCCAGTGTACCAACTGACCTTGTCGCCTGTATAATTTAGTGTGAAGTGAAGAAGTGAGACCCCAGTGGCATTCAAACCATCGACTTCACAAAAATCCAATTAACATTTCTCAAGTAGCAGACTATGGTGAGGTCGGTCTCCAAACTCACCAACTCATTTTTTACCAACATTCCAAGACACAGATGGATTTCATATAATTCAAAAATCATTATGGAGTTATCTTTAAATTAATCTGCACAAAAACAATTTAAGAGAGCCAATAAAAACTTGTCTCTGGTTATCTCTGCTAAGGCAGTTAGATGCTAATCTTTTCTAAAATTCAGTCTGGCTGGTAGAATAATAACAGAAATGTAAGGTCAGTTACTGCTCTTAGTAAGAGCTTATTTTGTTGATTAACGGTTGATTTGTGCTCTCTCAGAGAATTAGGACTCTCCTTTTCTCTCCTGACTGTGAAATCATATCATAGAGGGGGGAAAAACACTGTCTAGTGTGCCATTGAGTGGAGAAATTTAATCATGACTATTTTGGGCTTTGGTCAAGGTGAATTATTAGAGCCACAGCGCTGGCTGTTTCAGGCCAAGAAAAAGTTCTGCAGTTCTTAGGCAAGCACATGTACATTTACTTTCATAATACTTTCTGGTAATTTTTAAAAATATACGATGAGGAGACTTCCGTTGGAGCGAGCACCCAAGATGGTCAGAGAGGGGAATCCTCTGCTAAGCTGTTAACCCATTTCCCTCTCTCAAAAAGTGATTTAAATATCTTTAATACAGAACATTTGACAATATGGTTTGATTAGTCAAAACAATAGAAAGACTTTCAAAGACCTGGTGGACATGGCGGCTCCTCAAACATCGGGATAACAGTGAGCGCTACAGCAGAACTAGCTAACATTAAATCACCACTACAAGGCATTGCGTGTTGATATGAGGGGACGGAAGCAGGTATGGATGTAGTTCAGACTACAGTTGAGAAATCAGGGACTCAAATGACTGAAGTCGAAACTGCTTGTGAAATCAATCATGCAGCTCTAGGAGAGTATAATTTATCTTGAAGATACTGGCAGTCGCTATGATGTCGTATAGTGGGAGTGATGGACGGTGCCGAAGAGCGAGATATGCAGGGGGTTGTGCAGAGGGGCCTATCTCTGATGCACTGGATATTGAAACAACCAAGGATTTTGAAATTGAGCGCTCCAACAGAACCGGCCAATGAGGCAGCAGAGGACTGACATCTTCTTGTGCATTTCCTGAGACTCAGAAGCCTGGTGGTGGTGGTACGAGCAGCCAGAGAGAAGACAAGTGAACATGGGAAGGCAAACAGGTATTTTTCTTCCAGAATCTGTCACAGGACATTATTCAGAGAAACAAGAAGTTTGATGGGGTGAGCTACCGATGTCGAGGGTGGTTGCTGACAATATTCCGACACACTTTTTACCTCCCCTGATGAAGTTGGAGATTTTTCTTTTCGTCAGGAGCCTGATTAAATGCAGGAAGTTATCAATGACTATGGGATCTGAATAAGCCATGTCCAGGCCTGAGTGTTCTGAACTATTAAGAGAGCTATCTGTGATTTGAGCATCTACAAAGACAAGGTTATATTACGAAGCCAAGTTTAATTACTGAAAGCATATAAGTTACTCAGATTTTGTGATGTGCTGGACGTATAAATATATACTAACCCTAACTCTAACCCTACAAAGTGTGGATCAGACGTTCTGCTTTTAAAAGGTAATAAGGTAAAGCCTTTGATCTGGTATGAGTTTACTTGACTTAAAATGACACTTGTTAGACTTGAAATACATAAATATCCCAAATATCACATTCACAACCCTAATAATAGAACTGCATTGAAATCTTTATTGCAGAATGCTATTTTCAGTGCAATTATTTTCATATAGGTTGCAGGGAGATTATTGAAAATCAAGAATGATTTTTCTAGAGGGTGCACCACAACCCGGCTCACAGATGAGACTGGTGTGGGAAATATCTGATGTGCACATGATGTAATGTGTATGTGTGTTGTAAATGTCGTTTTATCAGAAAATAATTCCCACATGCATCATAAAAATTCAGAAAGTTCAGTCATGTTGACAAATAGGAAACCATGCATACCGTTACCACAAAAACACAGAAACCCTGTACAGCAGCGGTCCCCAAACTTTTTTTCAGTGGGGGGCACATCAACTTTCCTTTCTGAGATGGGGGGCCGAGGTTAGTCTATAACAGGAAATGATATGGGCCAGGGTGACAACCAGTATTATTGTGGAGATTACAATGATAATTTGTTGTAGCTGCCCTTCGTTTGGCTTTGCACCACCTGTTGAATTTCACATGTGTTTTATTTTGAAGTACCACAGATACTCCATTTATTTTATAGAAAATAACAACAAAAACTGATGGTAATGCCGGGGGGGGGGGGGGGGCGCCGGCGGCCACCGGGCGGCTAGCTCTGCTTGCTGGGCGCAATGGCTGTGCCGGGGGGGGGCGCCGCGGGCACCGCGGCGCTAGCTCTACTTGCTGGGTGCAATGCCTGTGCTGGGGGGGGGCGCGCCGGCAGGTCGCCATGGTCAAGTCTCTCATATGCTGCCGGGGGACACGGTTAAATTCTGTGTTTTAATAATTTCCAAAAAATTTTCTCGAAAGTCCACAAATTTGGTGTCTACGGACTCGGCTCGTCACGCTGAGTAACATATGTCAGCCCCAGGCTTCTAAGTCGCTCCCTTCGGAAGGGATGCCTCGTTAAACGTCTCCGAGGCCCGCTTGCTGCGACGAAAAATTTTGTCCAAAGTCCACAAATTTGGTGTCTACGGACTCGGCTCGTCACGCTGAGTAACATATGTCAGCCCCAGCCTTCTGAGTCGCTCCCTTCCGAAGGGCCGCCATGGGTCATCTCTCATATGCTGAGGTGCCACACCAGCGGTCCCCAAACTTTTTTCAGTGGGGGCCACATCAACTTTCCTTTCTGAGATGGGGGGCCGAGGTTAGTCTATAACAGGAAATGATATGGGCCAGGGTGACAACCAGTATTATTGTGGAGATTACAATGATAATTTGTTGTAGCTGCCCTTCGTTTGGCTTTGGCACCACCTGTTGATTTGCAAAAAAAAGTAATAAAAAGTCTTCACATGTGTTTATTTGAAGTACCACAGATACTCCATTTATTTTATAGAAAATAACAACACAAACTGATGGTAATGCCGGGGGGGGGGGCACCGGCGGTCCACCGGGCGGCTAGCTCTGCTTGCTGGGCGCAATGCCTGTGCCGGGGGGGGGGGCGCCGACGGGCCACCGGGCGGCTAGCTCTGCTTCCTGGGCAGTGAATGTCACAACGGAAAAGTTTGTCCAAAGTCCACAAGTTTGGTGTCTACGGACTCGGCTCGTCCCGCTGAGTAACATATGTCAGCCCCAGCCTTCTGAGTCGCTCCCTTCTGAAGGGCCGCCATGGGCGGTCTCTCATATGCTGCCGGGGGACACAGTTAAATTCTGTGTTTTAATAATTTCCCAAAAATTTTCTCGAAAGTCCACAAATTTGGTGTCTACGGACTCGGCTCGTCCCGCTGAGTAACATATGTCAGCCCCAGCCTTCTGAGTCGCTCCCTTCTGAAGGGCCGCCATGGGCGGTCTCTCATATGCTGCCGGGGGACACAGTTAAATTCTGTGTTTTAATAATTTCCCAAAAATTTTCTCGAAAGTCCACAAATTTGGTGTCTACGGACTCGGCTCGTCCCGCTGAGTAACATATGTCAGCCCCAGCCTTCTGAGTCGCTCCCTTCTGAAGGGCCGCCATGGGCGGTCTCTCATATGCTGCCGGGGGACACAGTTAAATTCTGTGTTTTAATAATTTCCCAAAAATTTTCTCGAAAGTCCACAAATTTGGTGTCTACGGACTCGGCTCGTCCCGCTGAGTAACATATGTCAGCCCCAGGCTTCTAAGTCCTTCCCTTCGGAAGGGATGCCCCGTTAAACGTCTCCGAGACCCGCTTGCTGCGACAAAAAATTTTGTCAAAAGTCCACAAATTGGGTGTCTACGGACTCGGCTCGTCACACTGAGTAACATATGTCAGCCCAAGACTTCTGAGTCGCTCCCTTCCGAAGGGTCATCTCTCATATGCTGAGGTGCCACACCATTAAGACTAGTGTGAATGTCACAACGGAAAAGTTTGTCCAAAGTCCACAAGTTTGGTGTCTACGGACTCGGCTCGTCACGCTGAGTAACATATGTCAGCCCCAGCCTTCTGAGTCGCTCCCTTCCGAAGGGCCGCCATGGGCGGTCTCTCATATGCTGCCGGGGGACACGGTTAAATTCTGTGTTTTAATAATTTCCAAAAAATTTTCTCGAAAGTCCACAAGTTTGGTGTCTACGGACTCGGCTCGTCACGCTGAGTAACATATGTCAGCCCCAGCCTTCTGAGTCGCTCCCTTCCGAAGGGCCGCCATGGGTCATCTCTCATATGCTGAGGTGCCACACCAGCGGTCCCCAAACTTTTTTCAGTGGGGGCCACATCAACTTTCCTTTCTGAGATGGGGGGCCGAGGTTAGTCTATAACAGGAAATGATATGGGCCAGGCTGACAACCAGTATTATTGTGGAGATTACAATGATAATTTGTTGTAGCTGCCCTT
>NW_019174258.1:3770162-3770297 GCF_002260705.1 Seriola dumerili
CAGCTCTGGGACAGTTTTTCCCGTTGTCAGGAGAAAGGCATTGATTTCGGGTAGCAGGTCGTAAAAACGCTTCAAAACTCTGCCCCGGCTTAACCGGCGGACTTCAGTGTGGTAAAGCACGTCTCCGTGGGCTGA
>NW_019174258.1:3770322-3816075 GCF_002260705.1 Seriola dumerili
ACTCCACTGTTTGATCTATAAATAATATGAGGCAATAACTTAATACATTATCCACTTGACAAATGTACATTGCTCATTGCTGTGAGTTCATTTTCAAACTCCACTGTCTTCCCTCTATCAATCAAAAATGATAGCTTTGACACTACTATTGATGTGTCTCATGAATTAAAAAAACAAACATTAGCTTCTAACTGTTTCGGCAGATACGTTCAGTGTCCAGAGAAGATTGCACTGCCACTGATCAGGATGAATGTGAAAGGAGTGCTACTGATCAGTAATTAAGGAAACATGAAGACACAAACAGAGAGTTTTTGAAATTATGCACAGCAAGAACTCTATAAAAGGCCTTGGGGCATTGATCAGCTCTGATTGTGCTGAGAGAATGTATTTTAGGTAAGAATCAATTGAGATAAGCCTCCCCCTGGTCGAATACATACACTTAGACAGACACACATTGTTGATTCTTCCTTTAGCCTCCACTGCTACAAACTAAAAGAAAAGTCACATAAAACTTCCTACAAACTGCACCACTAATCACAAGTAAAAAATTGTGTCCCCCCAACATCTGGTTCAAAACATTGAAACAGCCTGCAGTTTGATATCTAAAGTCTGCCCAGAAAGATTGCAGAGCAGTTATATATAGACATATTACTATATGATACAAAGACGTTTCGTTAACCAAAAGAGCAGAGTGCTGTATAAATGTTCAGAAATGTCAAATTCATCAAAGTGTTGTAGAGCTGCATTCCTCCAAATGTGGCTGAATGTTGTCTGAAACAAAGTGTGGATCACGGACGGTCTGCTTTTAGAAAGGTAATAAGGTAAAGCCTTTGATCTGGCATGAGTTTACTTGACTAAAAATGACACTTGTTAGACTTGAAATACATTATATCCCAAATATCACATTCACAACCCTAATAATAGAACTGCACTGAAATCTTTATTGGCAGATGCTATTTTCAGTGCAATTTTATTTCATATAGGTTGCAGGGAGATTATCGAAATCAAGAATGATTATTTATAGAGGGTGCCCACAATCCCGGCTCACAAGATAGCTGGTGTGGAATATCTGATGTGCACATGATTAATGTGTATGTGGTGTTGTAAATGTCGTTTTATCAAAAAGTAATTCCACATGCCATCATAAATTCAGAAAGTTCAAGTCCATGTTGGACAAATAGGAACCATGCATACCGTTACCACAAACACAGAAACCCTGTACAGTATAATGCAATACATTTTTAGTGGTTGATTCAACTCTGTTCACTTTTTGGCTGTGGTTGTTATGTAGACTGATGTTGTTTTAAAAAGCTATTCTAATATTTCGTTTATTCATCTGTGAAACATGTTATTCACACATATTGATTCACAAAATTAGATACACTTCTGAATACCATGTTCCAAATTTAAAAGGATTCCCTAGAGGAGTTCCCGAGATATTGTCGTTCAAAAAGCCAAAAATGTGTTTAGTGAGGTCACCGTGACTTTGACCTTTGACCACCAAAATCTAATCAGCTCATCCTTGAGTCAAGTGATTTTTGTACCACTTTTGAAGAAATTCTTCAGGAAGTAACTGAGCTATCGCGTTCATGAGAATGGGACGTACAGACAGACAACCTGAAAAACATAACGCCTCTGCCCTGGTACAATATATAAAACCTCTGTACAATCTACTGCTGTCCAAAATACTGCTGCAATAATATTATATATTTAATAAACTACTTCATGAAATAACGTAACCGACCTATTTCAGTTTTTATTAAGACTGTTTCAAAATAGTGTTAGACTATTGATTTCTATGTTCTTGAGGTGTTGCAATGCATGGTATTCAGAAGTGTATCTAATTTTGTGTGAATTCAATATGTGTGAAATAACATGTTTCACAGATGAATAACAAAATATTAGAATAGCTTTTTAAAAACAAATCAGTCTTACACATAACAACCACAGCCAAAAAGTGAACAGTGAGTTTGAATCAACCACTAAAAAATGTATTGCATTATACTGTAGCAGCAGGGGTCCCCAACTACGGCCCGCGGGCCACATCCGGCCCGCCAAAGCAATTGGAGTGGCCCACTTAACGATCCCAGACAATCCCTCTAAACATAACCAATTTTTATATTAAATTGCATTTTCCTATCAGAACATCATAACATATCCGTACTTAAAGGTTGGCATTTCTAATTAAAATTGTACCATTAGTTATGAGCTATTTATAGTTAATAGTGGGCTCATCTTCAACCTCCGCGTCACGACAATGTGCTAATAAAGCATTCGTGCACAGTGGAAATTTCTTAGGAGTCTTGAATCTGTTGGCTAGCAGGGAGGCTGGTTGACTATTGGATAAGCCTTATCTAGAGAGAGCCGAGAAGTTGCTCAATTACGATGTGAGCAGTAAATAGAGTCTATACTTTTGAGATACTGGCTGGCGCGAATTATACTGTCAAACGGATTGAGAGATGAGGTGTCTTGCTTAGTATCCTGCGCGGCACTATGAACTTCATTACGTACCGCGGGTATAGGCGACCAGGACGAACGCGTGCTTGAATAGCCACATGAGCACGTGTTGTGTGAGCTGTGTCTTCTAAGGTGTGGCGGTAGCGCGCTTTCTCTGCGTCAGAGCTACGCTTCTGAGTATAGCGCATATGCAGCCACAGGCGATGGAGAGGTAGACGGGCTGAGCTGTAGGCAGACACAAAGAAATTCGCTAGCCTTGTGGTATATAGCCATTCCAGGTGTGAGATGTCAGCTGGACAGTTGTCTTATAATATGTGATATAGTGCTGTCTTGATACACGGAGGTCCGGCTTGCGGCGAGATAGACCCACGTAAGCTTGTTCTGTAGTAATCAATTTGGCGACTATCTCTCTGGACGCAATCAGCTTTAGGGTGTTGTTGGGTATTCGAAAAACTATGACACGAGGCAGCTGTGTCAGTGTGACATCTAGTGAATTGTGAAATGGTGGAGCACTTCCATTAGAGCAGGGCGCTACGGAGCAGAGCTGTTTGGGTAGTGATAGGAGAACCATATTCACTTCCACCAATGATGATGAAATTACGTTAACAGGGACTCACTGCAGCGCTTCTATTTATGAGGCAAGGTGATAACAACATTCATATCATGTATCTCTCAATCTTCCCGCCCCATCAGAGAGTAATTTGGATAGCTATAATATAAGAAAGCGTACGCCAGCCTCTTAGCTCTATGTTCGATGGACACTGCCGTGTCACTAATAGCTAAGTCTCAAACATGGCCAGTTGCCTCCTGTGCTAGCTTCATTTTTGAGCCTCCATAGTCGTCTGCGAGAGACATGCGCTTGGAACGCTGTCCCACTTCTCGTTCACCAACCGCACGAAGTGCAAGGGACGCACCTCGGAACACACACCACGAATTATGGACTCTATTTGATGTCTGTGATACTTGTTTTAGTTGGACACTAGCGTTGATGAGCGGCGTAGTTTCACTGTGTTGTAGGTGTCTGGTGTCCGAGTGCTCAGGCTGAATTCTACTTGATGTCCACTATGAGTTATGACTATCGCTCACATCCAGAACACCTTTGTGATAGAGCTATTGTTCACCCGACATTATGACGACACCCCAGGGTTTTAGTGACTGCACCAGAAAGAACGACTGGCCAGCGAAAAACCCATATTTTCACTGTGTTCGCCTCGCTCATTTGAGCTGCACTGTAGTGCATTAGAACTCTATAGTGATTGTGCTGAAAGACGTATTGGCCAGCCCCATACCAATGTCTTGATCTCAGCACCGTACTCACCTAGGCTAGAGCCACCCTCACCAGTAGTCACCACCCTCACTCCCTAACACTCACACAGCACAGATATCTATGTATAAGATGTTGTGCACAGTTAAGCATGTGTCTGAGCGAGTCAGGATTTAATACTCTGATTGTAGGTCTAAAGATTTTTTCACCTACCATATGAAACGGCTGTCATACACAATACTACTGGACCGAGATCAACGATCTCAGCAAGATTGCACACACCTGATTAGATGTATAGCTGATACGTTTGTGGTTAGGTTGAGTCACTTGTCATGCGAATGGAGTATACGTTTCACATTAATTGACTTCTACTCACTCACGGAATGTGGACATCAGTTTACTAGGTCACAGCACTAGAGCACGATCCATGCTTTTCATCAAGTGATAGCTGAGGTAACATGTGTGGCCCTCACTGATATATTCATATAGCATTATATAATTTGCTAACACTATTGCTCTAGTAAGCATGATGTCTGACAATGTTCATCATATTAATGCCAAGGCAGGGTCTAAGCGACTCGTGGAATTTCGTGACGCTAAACCTTTAGTGTACTGTACTCTATATACATTCTTACTACCACTTGTTATTGAAAGGACGCGAACACTTACCGGCTTTTTGTCACGTTTGTTAAAAACTCAAAGCTGTACCTGTTATCAAATCACATCACCCCTTCATTCTTACTTGAACATGGTGTATGAGGGTAGAAATCGACCCATGCCAGTAGGCGGTCCTTCGGAAGGGAGCGACTCAGAAGGACTGGGGCCTGACATATGTTACTGTCAGCGTGACGAGCCGAGTTCCGTAGACAAAAATTTGTGGACTTTTCGAGAAAGTTTTTGGAAACTGATTAAAACCACAGATATTGTAACTGTGTCCCCGTACGGCAAGCATATGAGAGGACGGACGCCTGGGGCGACCGCGGTGGAGTCGGAAGGGAAGCGAGCTCAGAAGCGTTGTGGCTTGAACAGTTATGTTACTGGCCAGCGTGAACCGACTCGAACGTCCGTAGACACCGAAACTTGTTCAGGGACTTTGGACCAAACTTTTTTGTTGGGACAGTTCACACTAGTTTAATGGTGTGGCACCTCGTTCAGCATATGAGAGATGACCGCCATGGCGGCTCTTTGGAAGGGAGCGACTTGGCAGAAGCCTGGGGCTGGACATATGTTACTGTCGACTGCAACGTTGACGGAGCCGGGAGTCCGTAAGAGCACCACAGATCCCAATTTGTGGACTTTCGAGAAAGTTTTTGTTGGAGAGAGTTATTGAAAACATTGAAAGAGTTTTTTTCTGATATAATGTCATATAGCTAGCATTTATGTCATGAGCCTGCAGCTTGCAAGTTTCTGGTGCTTTCTCAGCTGCTACCGTGTCGCCAGCAACCCAGAGGTGCTCACACTCCACCAATATAGCATAGCGACTGGAGAGACCACTTCGCCAAGAGTGTATACCGTCAACTGAAGTTGTTCAATTGTCCATATCTGCTCAGGAGCACACACTATGGTGCGGTTGCCTCTCATATGCAGTACGTTAAATGTGGATGCAAAGTAATAACTCCACTGGCGATGTTGCGTGATAGGGTGTCTGGGGGTCCAGTTGAATGTTACACGACATCACCGTAAGTTGAGACCCATGCCACTCAGGGCTCAGTACTGGTAGGCGTGCAGACGGCAACTGAGAGTCTCCATGTCAGACTAACCAGCGGGGTGAACCATGAAGTGAAGGGCCACACACACTCACACACGCAGAGCTCTCTCAAGGTAGGCTCCACTTGTAATATATTGGATAGGAGAAGCCCCTCATTATGCGAACCAGAATATATGGCATGTTTTCTTTGGAGAAAAATCTAGACACATAAAAAAAATCCTCTACGTGGGTCGCTGTACATGTATTAAGATTTTCCTAGACTCTTTGCACGGTGAAGCTGTAATGAAAGTGTCCCTCGCAGGGGTTTCGCGCGACATTGTCTATTATCGCACGCCACACACGTCCGCGATGGTTGCGGCTCTCTGTGGTGCGGAGGGAGCAGAGAACACACTTAAGAAGGCATTGGAGGGCTGACATAATGTTAACTAAATGACGAGTGGTTAAGACCGACGCCCCGATTCCGTAGACACGCAAACTTGTGGAACTGTTGGAGCAAAATTTCATATATATAATACCAGTGTATTAGATGACATATCACGTAGTGAAAGTTTTTTAAAACATAAAGGTGTGGTTCCGTGTCAGATATTTGATGAAAGATGGTTAGACTCCATGGCGGCCCGCCTGCGTTGTGATTCCATTTACCCTCAATTAGAAATGACAGAGAAAACGCAACCTTACACGCACAGGCCATTGTCACCCACAAAGACACAACACTGTAAAAGCTACGCAACTGTCCACCGCCAATAGTGGTCCGTTCAATGGCATCACCGTCCGCAGACTGCCTACCTCGGCCCTTGCCGGCACTAAAGCGATCTTTTCCAACATTTTTGCCGTCGCACGACACTAAGAGATCAAGAGACGTAGACCCTTGTTCTTCTTCTCGCCTGTTTGTCGCTCCTGCCAGCTGACCAGTTTTGAAGTAACCACCGGCATTAACCCATGATTTCACAGGATGCAAGTAGTGTGTTCCGAGTTAATTAATTAGGGTGTGCTAGAATAAAATAATGTATTAAATGGGAGTATAGTACAATGAGTAGGTACTTTATCGAGAATTCATCAAACTCTACTGCCGTGATTCTTGTTGATTATACACTGTGTGTGCATATTCAACTATTAATTGTTTTACTCTTATGGCCACAATTCATAGCACACGCTGTGGTGCGCGCACAGAAGCCATTACAGAGCACGTGTCGACAGGCCGAGGCTAACCAGCCAAATTATTACACTCTCCTAGTCTTGAACTCTGCGCCAACACATGATTTATAGTGGTCTGTGTCACTGCTGTGCCCAATATAATAGCAAATCAACTTACCTTGTTCTCACCTAACCAGGACTAAGCCTCTAGGCCGACCGCTTCCATAAAGGCTTGAAGCACCCCAACCTGTTCGCCGGCGCGAGTAATCACTACAGAAAGAGTCAAATGTTAAGCCTCGAAAGTTGCCTGTGTCTCAAGGTGATTGATACTTTTGGAGAGGGCAAAAACCCACTAAAGTGAATCAAAGTGCTTGGGTGACACTGGTGACTTTGGTGATGCGAACTTTGGACTCACATGGGAAATATTGGCCCTTCCTGCTGTCATGCAGATGAAGAACGATGATCGGACGCATGGCTGGCGGCCCCTATACTGGAAGGGAGCGACTGAAAGACAGCTGCAATGGGGCTAGATCATTTGACCACATGTTACTCAGCGTGACAAGCCGAGTCGTGAGACACAAATTTGTGGAACTTCTTGAAGGGACAAAATAGTTATCTCTTCATGCTGTATACGCACAGTCATAGCGGTGCCCTCGGAGACGTTTAACGGGCATCCCCCGCAGTGCCGCCAACCCGGAGCGACTTAAGAAGCCTGGGGCTGACATATGTTACTGCTAGGGTGGCCTTCCAATTGCACTCAGTACATAAAGACTGTGTGACAGAGTGTGTCCCTTGTTTGCTGTGCTCTCAATGAGTGCAAGCATGGAGAGGTGACTGCCTTCTATACGAGGGCATTTGTTTTATTAGACTTCTATTTTAATTATAGATTTGAGTAAGGTTACAGATTAGGAAATGGGTTCGGCCAAAGCATTTCACATTTAAACAAAAATGAATCAATGAATAACAAAATTAAGAGTTATGCAGCATGCTAGCAGTTCTGGTGAGGCTGTACTTAGGCCCCTGAGCAAAGTGCTTAATGTCAAGCAATGCCACCCATTTTAAACTAATCTAGTTGTTAGTGTGTATAGCATGCTAACATTTGCTAACATAGCAACCAACACACATACTGATAGGGAAAGTAATAGGTGACTGGTAGAAAATCATTAAGATTTGTAGGTATTTGGTCATAGATCCAAAGTGGAGAAATCTTTACCACTTCAGATTTGACAATGAGGACGGCTAGTCCGTAAGAATATGCGCACTACCAGGCAGTATACTATGTGAGTAGATTTGTCGACTTATTCAGCACGAAAATTTCTTTTATTGGCTAGGTGAGATAATATTATTTGAACAACACCGAGCAAATTAATCCCAGGTGACACATTCACCGGCAGCAAATAATATATCAGCTCGCTTATGTGGGACGTACTTCTATGCCACTCGGGCTGCCCTTCGGAAGATGCGAAGAGGACTAGGGCCATGACACCTGCTGTGGGTCGATATAGAGACGCATAAATAGGTTATTATTCTAACACAGAATTATAAGGTAGTGAGCGAGGCACTCGAGATTCGCTCTGACTAGCGCCACCACGACCCTGAGGAGCTACTGGATCGATGTATCACGAGAGAATTTTTGGAAATTTTGGGAATTTTAAGAGCATCTATTAAAGCGCGTAGTCCACCCACACGCAACATATGAGAGGCGCCCATGGCGGCCCTTCGGAAGGGAGGGACTCAGAAGGCTGGGGCTTCGACATATGTTACTTGATCAGCGTGACGAGCCCGAGTCCGTAGACATCAAACTTGGTGGACTTTGACACTTTTCCATTGTGACATTCACACAACTAGTCTTAATGGTGTGGCACCTCAGCATATGAGAGATGACCCAAATGGGCCCTAGTCGGAAGGGAAGCGACTCAGAAGGCTGGGGCTGACATATGTTACTCAGCGTGACGAGCACGAAGTCCGTAGACACCAACTGTGGACTTTCAAGAAATTTTTTGGAAATTATTAAAACACAGAATTTAAAACGCGTTCCCCTCCGGCAGCATATGGAGAGACCGCCCATGGCAAAAGCCTTCGGAGGGAGCGACTTAGAAGGCTGGGGCTGACATAATGATTTTACTCAGCAGTGACGAGCCGAAGTCCGTAGACACCAAAACTTGTGGATTTGGACAAACTTTTCATTGTGACATTCAACACTAGTCTTAATGGTGTGGCACTCAGCATATGAAGAAGATGACCCATGCGGGCCCTTCCGGGAAGGGAAGCGAAACTCACAGAAGGCTGGGGCTGAACATATGTAACTCAGCGTGACGAGCCGAGTCCGTAGACAACCAAAACTTGTGGACTTTCAAGATTTTTGTGGAAAAATTATTAAAACAACAGAATTTAAACACGTGTCCCCCGTGCAGCATATGAGAGACCCCCATGGCGAAGCCCTTCGGAAGGGAGCGACTTAGAAGGCCTGGGGCTGACATAATGTTACACTTACTCAGCGTGACGAGCCGAGTCCGTAGACACCAAAACTTGGGGACTTTGGAACAAACTTTTCCGTTGTGACATCAACACTAACAGTCTTAATGGTGTGGCACCTCCAGCATATGAGAGATGACCCAATGGCGGCCCTTCGGAAGGAGGCGACTCAGAAGGCTGGGGCCTGACCATATGTTACTTGCAGCGTGACGAGCCGAGTCCGTAGACACCCAAAAACTTGTGGACTTTCAAGAAAATTTTTTGAAATTATTAAAAACACAAGATTAACCGTGGTCCCGGCAGCATATTGAGAGACCGCCCATTGGCTAGCCCTTCGGAAAAGGGAGCGACTAGAAGGCTGGGGCTGACATATGTTACTCACGGTGACGAGCCGAGTCCGTAGACAACCAAAACTTGTGGACCTTTGGACAACTTTTTCCGTTGTTGAACATTCAACACTAGTCTTAATGGTGTGGCACCTCAAGCATAGTAGAGATGACCCATGGCGCCCCGCCGGCGCCCCCCCCATGCACAGGCATGAGAGCCGCAGCAACGCAGAGCTAGCCGCCTGGTGGCCCGTCGGCGCCCCCCCACCCCGCGCGGCACAGGCATTGCGCCAGCAAGCAGAGCTAGCCGCCCGGTGGCCGCCGGCGGCCCCCCCCGGCAATTACAATCAGTTTGTGTTGTTTATTTTCTAATAAAATAAATGAGAGTATCTGTGGTACGTTCAAAATAAACCGTGTGAAAAACTTTTTTTATTACTCTTTTTTGCAAATCAACAAGGTGGTGCCAAGCCAAAGAAGGGCAGCTTTACAACAAATTATCATTGTAACTCCACAATAATACTGTTTGTCAGCCCTTGGCCCATAATCAATTTCCTGTATAGACTTCCCTCGGCCTCCCATCTCAAGAAAGGAAAGTTGATGTGGCCGTCCACTGAAAAAAGTTTTGGGGACCGCTGGTGTGGCAACCCTAGCATATGAAGAGATGACCCATGGCGGCCCTTTCGGAAGGGAGCGACTCAGAGGCAGGGGCTGACCATATGTTACTCAGCGTGACAAACAGCCGAGTCCGTAGAACACCAAATTTGTGGACTTATTTGTGGACAAAATTTTTTCGTCGCAGCAAGCGGGCCTCTGCAGCGTTTAACCGAAGGCATCCTTCCGACGGGAGCGACTTAGAAGCCTGGGGCTGACAAATATGTTATACTCAGCGTGACGAGCCGAGTCCCGTAAGACACCGAAACTTGTGGACTTTTCAAGAAAAATTTTTTGGAAATTATTAAAACAATTCAGAAATTTTAACCGTAAGTGCCCCGCAGCATACTGCAGAGACCGAGCTGCCCAATCAGGCAGCCACTTCGGAAGGGAGCGACTTAGAAGGCTGGGCTGACATATGTTACAGCCGTGAACGAGCCGAGTCCCGTAGAACAGCCAAAAACTTGTGGACTTTGGCAAAACTTTTCGCGTTGTGACATTCACACTAGTCTTAATGGTGTGGCACCCTCAGCATATGAGAGAATGGAACCCATGGCGGCCTTCGGAAGGGAGCGACTCAAGAAGGCTGGGGCTGACGATATTGGTTACTCGCGCGCTGAGCGTGACGAGGACCGAGTCCGATAGGGACACACAAACTCGTGGACTTTCAAGAAAAATTTTTTTGGAAATTATTAAAAACACAGAATTTACCGTTGTCCCCCGGCAGCATAAATGAGAGACCGCACCATGGCAGCCTTCGGAAGGGAGCGACTTATGAAGGCTGGGCTGACATATGTTACTCAGCGTGACGAGCCGAGTCCGTAGACACAGAAACTTGTGGACTCTATGATATCAACTTTTGTCTTTGAAAGTCCACAAGTTTTGGTGTCTTACGGACTCGGCTGCGTCACGCTGAGTAATCATATGTCAAGCCCCAGCCTTCTGAGTCCGCTCCCTTCGAAGGGCCGCATGGTCATCTCTCATATGCTGAAGGTTGCCACACCAAATTAAAGACTAGTGTGAATGGTCACAACGGAAAAGTTTGGTCCAAAGTCACAAGTTTCGTGTTACGGACTCGGCTTCGTCACGTGGTAACATATGTTCCAAGCCCCAGCCTTCTAAGTCGCTCCCTTCCGAAGGGCTGCCATGGCGGTCCTCTCATATGCTGCGGGGACACGGTTTAAATTCTGTGGTTTTAATAATTTCCAAAAAAATTTTTCTTTGAAGTCCACGAGTTTTTGGTGTCCTACGGACTCGCTCGGTCACGCTGAGTAACCATATGTCAGCCCCAGGGCGTCAGTATCGGCCGTTGAGTCGGCTCCCTTCCGAAGGGCCGCCATGGGTCATCTCTCATATGCTGAGGGCCAACACCATTAAGAGCTAGTGTGAATGTCACAACCGGAAAAGTTTGTCCAAAGTCCACAAGGTTCTGGTGTCTGACGGACTCGTACGTTCGTCCAGCGCTGAGAGAGGTAGAGGCGCGCATATGCTCAGCCCCAGCCCTTCTAAAGTCGCTCTCTTCTCGAAAGGCTGCCAATGGCGGGTCTCGCTCATACTGCTAGCGGGGGAAAGCACGGTTTAAATTCTGTGTTTTAATAATTTTCCAAAAGAATTTTCTTGAAAGTCCACATTTTGGGTTCTACGGACTGGCTCGTCACGCTTGAGTAACATATGTCAGCCCGCAGGCCTTCTAAGTCGCTCCACGTCGGAAGGGATGCCTCTGTTAAACGTCTCCGAGGCCCCGCTTGCTGCGACGAAAAAATTTTGTCAAAAAGTCGCACAAATTTTGGTGTCTACGGACTCGGCTTGTCACGCTGAAGTAAACATATGTCAGCCCCTGCCTTCTGAGTCGCTCCGTTCCGAAAGGGCCCGCCAGTGGGTCATTCTCTGCATAATGCTTGAGGTCACAACCAGCGGGTCCCCAAACTTTTTTTCAGTGGGGGCCACAATCAACTTTCCTTTCTGAGATGGGGGGCCGAGGTTAGTCCTATAACAGGAAATGATATGGGCCAGGCTGACAAAGCCAGTATTATTGTTGGAGATTCAAATGATAACATGTTGGTGTGTGAGCTTGCCCTTCGTTTGGTTCTTTGCAGCCACCTGTTGATTTGCAAAAAAGAGTAATAAACAAAGTTTTCGCACACGTGGTTTAGTTTGAAGTACCAACAGAATACTCCATTTGATTTTTATAGAAAATAACACACAACTGATGGTAAATGCGGGGGGGGGCGCCGGCGGGCCACCGGCGGCTTTAAGCTCTGCTTGCCTGGGGCAATGGCTGTGACGGGGTGGGGGCCGCCGCAGGGGGACCACCAAGGCGGACCTTAGCTCTGCTTGCTGGGACGCAAGTGCCTGTGCCGGGGGGGGGCGCCCGGCGGGCCGCCATGGTCATCTCTCATATGCTGGAAGGTGCCACCCATTAGACATAGTGGTGTATGTCACAGACGGAAAAAGGTTTGTCCAAAGTTCCACAAGTTGGATGTCTACGGACTCGGCTCGTCACGCTGAGTAACATAATGTTCAGCCCAGCTTCTAAGTCGCTCCCTTCGAAGGGCTCCAATGGGCGGTCTCTCTTCATGATGCTGCCGGGGGACACGGTTAAATCTGTGGGTTTTAATAATTTCGCAAAAAAAATTTTCTTTGATAAGTCCGACAAGTTTGGTGTCTAAACGGACTTCGCTCGTCACGCTGAGTAACAATAATGTTTCAGCCCCAGCCTTCTGAAGTCGTCCCTTCCGACAGGCCGGCCATGGGTCATCTCTCATATGCTTGAGGTGCCACACCAATAAGACGTAGTGTGTAATGTCACAACGGAAAAGTTTGTCCAAAGTCCACAAGTGTATTGGTGTACGGAACTCGGCTCGTCACGCTGGAGTAACCATATGTCAGCCCCACCTTCTAGTCGCTCCCTCCGAGGGCTGCCAATGGGCGGCTCTCTCATATGCTGGCCGGGGGTACACGGTTAAATTCCTGTAGTCTTAAATAATTTCCCAAAAAATTTGTCTTGAAAGTCCACAAGTTGGTGTCTACTGGCTCGGCTTCGTCACGCGAGTAACATAGTGTCAGCCCCAGCCTTCTGAGTGCGCTCCTTCCCGAGGGCACGCCATGGTCATTCTCTCCATAATGCTGAGGTGCGCAACACTCCATTAAGACAGTAGTGGGGGGGGGGGCGGGGGGGGGGGGGGTGGGGGGGGGGGGGGGGGGGGGGGGGGGGGAGGGTGGGGGGGAGGGGGGGGGGTGGGGGGGGGGGGGGGGGGGGTGGGGGGGGGGGGGGGGGGGCGGGGGGGGGTGGGGGGGGGGGGGGGGGGGGGGGGGAGGGGGGGGTGGGGGGGGGGGGGGGGGGGGGGGGGGGGGGGGGGGGGGGGTGGGGGGGGGGGGGGGGGGGGGGGGGGGGGGGGGGGGGGGGGGGGGGGGGGGGGGGGGGGGGGGGTGGGGGGGGGGGGGGGGGGGGGGGGTTGGGGGGGGGGGGGGGGGGGGGGGGGGGGGGGGGGGGGGGGGGGGAGGGGGGGGGGGGGGGGGGGGGGGGGGGGGGGGGGCGGGGGGGGGTGGGGGGGGGGGGGGGGGGGGGGGGGGGGGGGGGGGAGGGGGGGGGGGGGGGGGGGGGGGGGGGGGTGGGGGGGGGGGGGGGGGGGGGGGGGGGGGGGGGGGGGGTGGGGGGGGGGGGGGGGGGGGGGGGGGGGGGGGGGGGGGGGGGGGGGTGAAATGTCACAATGGAAAAGTTTGTCGCAAAAAGTCCAAAGTTTGGTGTCTACGGACTCGGCTCGTCACGCTGAGTAACATATGTCAGCCCCAGCCTTCTTAAGTCGCTCCTCCGAAGGGCTGCCATGGCGGTCTCTCATATGGCGCCGGGGGAGCACGGTTTAAATTCTGGTTTTAATAATTTCCAAAAAATTCTTGAAAGTCCACAAGTTTTGTCTACGGACCCTCGCTCGTCACGCTGAGTAACATTGTCAGCCCCAGCATTCTGAGCGCTCCCTTCCAAGGCCGCCATGGGTCATCTCTGCCATATCTGAGGTGCTGCCCACCCATTAAGACTAGTGTGAATGTCAACAATGGCGAAAAAGTTGTTGCCAAGTCCACAGTTTGATGGTTCTACGGACTCGGCTCGTCCACCGATGAAGGTAAACATATGGTTCAGTCCCCAGCCTTCTGAGTCCCTCCCTCCCGAAGGGCCGCCCATGGGCGGCCTCTCATATGCTGCCGGGGGACACTTAAATTTGCTGGGTTTTATATAATTTTCCAAAAAATTTTTTCTCGAAAGTCCACAAAGTTTTGGGTCTACGGACTCGCGCTCGTTCACGCTGAGTAACAATATGTTCAGCCCCAAGCCTTCTGAGTTCCCTCCCTTCCGAGGCAGCCATGGGACGGTTTCCATATGCCTGCCGGGGGGACACGGTTAACATTCTGTGGTTTTTAATAATTTCCAAAAAAATTTTCTCGAAAGTCCCACAAATTTGGGTGTCTAGCGAACGTGCGTCCTCTCCTACGCTGAAGTAACACATATGTCAGCCCCAGGCTTCTAAGTCGCTCCGTCGGAAGGGATGCCGTGCGTCTAAGCGTCTCCGAGGCCCGCTTTGCTCAATGTACACGAAAAATATTTGTCAAAGAGTCCACAAATTTGGTGTCTACCGGACTCTGGGGGCCTTGTTCACGCTGAGTAAATAACAGTATGTCAGCCACCTGCCTTCAACTATCGAGCTCCTTCCGAAGGGTGCCGCCATGGGTCATTCTCTCATTGCTGAGGTGCCACACGCATCGTGTGCCGCACCAAACTTTTTTTCATCAGGGGGCCACCATCAACTTTCCCTTTCTGAGAATGGCGGCCGAGGGTTTATCCTATAACACGGAAATGATATGGGCCAGGCTGAACAACCAGTATTATTGTGGAGAATTACAATGATCAATTTTGTTCTAGCTGCCCCTTCGTTTGGCTTTGCGACCAACCTGTATATTTGCAAAAAAAGTAATAGTAAAACAAACGTTTTCACACGTGTTTATTTGAAAGTACACAGATACTCTCCATTATTATATGAAAAACAACACAAAACTGATGGTAATTGCCGGGGGGGGCGCCGCGCGGCCACCGGGGCTAGCTTCTGCTTTCTGGGCGCAATGCCTGGCCGGGGGCAGGAGGGGGCGCCGACGGGCCACCGGGGCGGCTAGCTCTGCTTGCATTGGCGCAATGCCTGTGGCGGGGGGGCGCCGGCGGGCATGCCATGAGGTCATCTCTCATATGCAGAACCACATTAACACTAAAGTGTGAATGGTCACAACGGAAAAGTTTGTCCAAAGGTCCACAAGTTTGGTGTCTCGGACTCGGCTCGTCACGCCTGAGTAACAATGTCAGCCCAGCCTTCTAAGCGCTCCCTTCCGAAGGGGCGCGCCAATGGGCGGATCTGCTCATATGCCTGCGGGGGACACGGTTAAAATTCTGTGTTTTAATAATTTCAAAAAATGTTTCTTGAGAAGTCCACACAGTTTGGTGCTCATACGGACCTTCGGCTCCGTCACAGCTGGGTAACATATTGCTCAGCCCCAGCCTTCTGAGTCGGCATCCCGCTTCGTCGAAAGGGCCGCCAATGGGCGGTGCTCTTCATATGCGCCGGGGGGACCACGGGTTAAATTATCTGTGTTTTAATAATTTTTCCAAAAAAAACTATTCTCGTACAGTCCAACAAATTTGGTGTCTACGGACTCGCTTCGTCACGTGAGGTAACAATATGTTCAGCCCCCAGCCTTCTGGAGTCGCGTCCCTTCCAAAAGGCCGCCATGGTCCATCTCTCATATGCTGAGGTGCCACCATTTAAGACTAGTGTGATATGTCACAACGGAAAAGTTTGTCCAAAGTCCACAAGTTTGGTGTCTACGCAACTCGGCTCGGTCACGCTGCAGTAACTATGTCAGGCCCACAAGCCTTCTGAGTCGCTCCCTCCGAGCGGTCGCCAATGGCGGTCTCTTCATATGCTTGCGCGGGGGACACCAGTTAAATTCGTTTTTTAATCATTTCCAAAAAAACTTTCTCGAAAGTCCACAATTTGGTTCTACGGACACTCGGCTCGTCACGCTGAGTAACCATATGTCAGCCCCAGCCTTCTGAGTCGCTTCCCTTCCGAAGGGCCCGCCATGGGTACATCTCTCATACCACATGTTCAAGTAAGATAATGAGGTGATGTGATTTTTGGTAAACACGGTAACACGTTGAGTTAAACCAACGGTAAAGGTGTTTCCGTCGTTACAGGTAGTAAAATAATTTAATAACAGGAATAGTGTGTTCAGAAATTCAGGGTAGAACATTGTTGCTTATAATAAAAAGAGGCATTTTATTGCTATTAGAAATCAGTAGGCTTTACAATATCAGTGTGAGTGTGGCCTCTGCTTCTGACTGGTGAGGAGATCGATGTCCAGGTTCCCATTCCCAGTTACAGCCAGTCTCAGAGACTGTGCCAGGTTGTGGATCGTAGAGTCTGATTCTCGGTCCGATTTTTATCAGCTTCATGTGTGAAATTAAAGTTTGGGCTCACAGAATATATGTGCTCCCAAAAACTGTGACGATCTTTGTTGCGTGGCTTTCTATGTTGGGGTAGGTCTCTCATTTGGGAGGGCAGCATAGTAACTTGAATCAGAACTGTTTGGGAGCTGAATACGTCTTTTCAAGCACATCACAGGTCTGGCAACTCAGCCCAGCTCAAAATTGAAGAGAAGGCAGGGGGTGGTCTTAATGTCGGCAGCAAAAGGGTTCTGGAAGTGCGGATTTGCTTTAACTGGACATTGATAGCTCACGGAACCGCACACCGACTCCGCCCCTCAGTGTTTCCAAGTGCGTCCTTGCACCTTCTCGGTTGGGTAACGGACCGCCGGTTTATCTCAGCTGAAGGGCTTCGAGTAGCAGGCGAGATGGGTGAAGCTCTTTTTTTTGCACCTGTCCAAATAAGAGCGCTTAGTTATAGGCCTCAAATACTTTGATGTGGGAATACATTCAGATTAGTTTTCCACTTGCCTTGGAGCTGCCAAGTTGAGGCCGTTTAAAATTTCTGACACATCTGTTAATAAAGGCGAGGTCCCATTTCCATTCTGTGTCGATCAGCTCTGGGACAGTTTTTCCCGTTGTCAGGAGAAAGGCATTGATTTCGGGTAGCAGGTCGTAAAAACGCTTCAAAACTCTGCCCCGGCTTAACCAGCGGACTTCAGTGTGGTAAAGCACGTCTCCGTGGGCTGATTCTAGCTCGGAGAGAAAGGCTTGGAACTGCCTGTGTTTAAGTCCGTTTGCTCTGATGAAGTTTATGCAGGACACAACCACCTTCATGACAGATTCCCACCTCAGAACTTTGCAGCTTGACGCTGGCTCGGTCACGATCAAAGTCACGTCAGAATATACCATTGTGTGAGGAGGTGAAGATGAGCCACTATTAACTATAAATAGCTCATAACTATGGTCAATTTTAATTAGAATGCCAACCTTTAAGTACGGATATGTTATGATGTTCTGATAGGAAAATGCAATTTAATAAAAATTGGTTGATGTTTAGAGGGATTGTCTGGGATCGTTAAGTGGGCCACTCCAATTGCTTTGGCGGGCCGGATGTGGCCCGCGGGCCGTAGTTTGGGGACCCCTGCTGTACAGTATAATGCAATACATTTTTTAGTGGTTGATTCAACTCACTGTTCACTTTTTTGGCTGTGGTTGTTATGTAAGACTGATTTGTTTTAAAAAGCTATTCTAATATTTTGTTTATTCATCTGTGAAACATGTTATTTCACACATATTGATTCACACAAATTAGATACACTTCTGAATACCATGCATTGCAACACCTCAAGAACATAGAAATCCAATAGTCTAAACCTATTTGAAACAGTCTTAATAAAAACTGAATAGAGGTCGGTTACGGTTATGATGAAGTAGTTGATAAATATATAATTTATTGCAGCAGTATTTTGGACAGCAGTAGATTGTACAGAGGTTTTTATATTTGTACCCAGGGGCAGAGGCGTTATGTTTTCAGGTTGTCTGTCTGTACGTCCCATTCTCATGAACGCGATAGCTCAGTTACTTCCTGAAGGAATTTCTTCAAAGTTGGTACAAAAATTCACTTGGACTCAAGGATGAGCTGATTAGATTTTGGTGGTCAAAGGTCAAAGTCACGGTGACCTCACTAAACACATTTTTGGCTTTTTGAACGCAATATCTCGGGAACTCCTCTAGGGAATCCTTTTAAATTTGGAACATGGTATTCAGAAGTGTATCTAATTTGTGTGAATCAATATGTGTGAAATAACATGTTTCACAGATGAATAAACGAAATATTAGAATAGCTTTTTAAAACAAATCAGTCTTACATAACAACCACAGCCAAAAAAGTGAACAGAGTTGAATCAACCACTAAAAAATGTATTGCATTATACTGTACAGGGTTTCTGTGTTTGTGGTAACGGTATGCATGGTTCCTATTTGTCCAACATGACTGAACTTTCTGAATTTTATGATGCATGTGGAATTACTTTTTGATAAAACGACATTTACAACACACATACACATTACATCATGTGCACATCAGATATTTCCCACACCAGTCTCATCTTGTGAGCCGGGATGTGGTGCACCCTCTATAAAAATCATTCTTGATTTTCGATAATCTCCCTGCAACCTATATGAAATAAATTGCACTGAAAATAGCATTCTGCAATAAAGATTTCAGTGCAGTTCTATTATTAGGGTTGTGAATGTGATATTTGGGATATTAATGTATTTCAAGTCTAACAAGTGTCATTTTTAGTCAAGTAAACTCATGCCAGATCAAAGGCTTTACCTTATTACCTTTCTAAAAGCAGACCGTCCTGATCCACACTTTGTTTCAGACAACATTCAGCCACATTTGGAGAATGCAGCTCTACAACACTTTGATGAATTTGACATTTCTGAACATTTATACAGCACTCTGCCTCTTTTGGTTAACGAAACGTCTTTGTATCATATAGTAATATGTCTATATATAACTGCTCTGCAATCTTTCTGGCAGACTTTAGATATCAAACTGCAGGCTGTTTCAATGTTTGAACCAGATGTGGGGGGGACACAATTTTTACTTTGTGATTAGTGGTGCAGTTTGTAGGAATAGTTTTATGTGACTTTTCTTTTAGTTTGTAGCAGTGGAGGCTAAAGGAAGAATCAACAATGTGTGTCTGTCTAAGTGTATGTATTCGACCAGGGGGAGGCTTATCTCAATTGATTCTTACCTAAATACATTCTCTCAGCACAATCAGAGCTGATCAATGCCCCAAGGCCTTTATAGAGTTCTTGCTGTGCATAATTTTCAAAAACTCTCTGTTTGTGTCTTCATGTTTCCTTAATATACTGATCAGTAGCACTCCCTTTCACATTCATCCTGATCAGTGGCAGTGCAATCTTCTCTGGACACTGAACGTATCTGCCGAAACAGTTAGAAGCTACATGTTTGTTTTTTTAATTCATGAGTACACATCAATAGTAGTGTCAAAGCTATCATTTTTGATTGATAGAGGGAAGACAGTGGAGTTGAAAATGAACTCACAGCAATGAGCAATGTACATTTGTCAAGTGGATAATGTATTAAGTTATTGCCTCATATTATTTATAGATCAAACAGAAGCAGAACAACATGAACATTCCACTGGAGTCCGCTGGTTAACTTCCGAATGTATGGCATGTCTAATATTTAGTGTTACTTTAGCCTTGGTTTGGTCTAATGACTGATGAGAAAACTATCTAGGCCCATAATTTACTTCAGCTCTCCACCATTTCACTCAGGGCAAGTATTGTACCATGGGGTAGTGTGAGCTTGTGAGCTGGAAGCAGCTGCCCACAGTCTTATGTATGGGATGTTTAAGGAAACAAACCAGAGACAATAAGCTTAAATTGGCTTATACCTGCAGTACATGCAGCTGTAGAATGGCAGTGACACTGACAGTGTCAGAAACCCTTTCATAATAAAGGGCACTATTTGAATCTATATAAACCTAAGACTAAAATTCCAAAATGAAATTAAACAACTGTATCTTTTAGAGAGCGAAGAGAATAGTGGTTTCCAGTAGATATTCTCTGCTAATCTAGGGAGTTTGAGTTAAAATTTCATTCATGACCCTTCTCCTCCCTTGCCATTTTACAGCCTCTGAACAGCCGATTAATACTGAGAGTAAGCATAGCCTCTCCATGTGTATCTACAGCAGGTAGTTATTCTCAACACACAGTCCATATGGTTACTAATTATAGTTTGGCAATGAGCATTTCAACGTGCCCAAATCAGAGCCAGGGATGGGTACCTTGCTACTGACCTTTCTGTAGATCTGAGAGGCATCAGCTGTGAATAGCAGTAGCACTGCCCTCCGTGACATTACAATCGTGATGTGAGCAACATTTCACAGATCATGGAGCAGGACTGTGGAGCTAAGAGCACTGCTTCTGAGAAATGACAAGATGCCAAACTCTTGTCTGACACAACTTTGTGTGGTCTGTTAGCCATTCCCATATCCTTTTATGAACAATAAGAGATGGTTTTTGGGATGTTTCGCTTGCAAGTGATCTTGCTTCTCCAAATCAAACACATAAAATCTGCTTTCTCTCTTGCCTTGCTCTGTGGTTGCTGTATGTTATAATTGTGGAACTGTTTTGAAACTCAACCACCTGAAGGTGGGGGGAGATACCACCGCCATGTTGACCATATGGCCAGCTTATTATGCACTGGCAGAGCATCTTAATGAGAGTCCACAATCTGACAGGGACATTCTTTTGAGCCCACACCACACACACACACACACACACACACACACACACACACACACACACACACAACATGCAGGACCATGGCTTCATGGACGCAAACACACACATTCTTGTGCAAATGTACACACACCATTTAAGACACACATGACTGAGATGAAAGAAATTCACATGAACCAACGGTGTACACAAACAAGAACTCTTGTCCATCTCTTCTCTTACACACACACCAGGATCATTTGTGACACACACACACACACACACACACACACACACACACACACACACACACACCTCAAAACCACTGAAAAATCACTGAAGCATAGGCACAGGCTACAATCAAAGCTCGGTACTGACACCCAGTGGTAACAGTAACACACTAAATTTGTAATTGCCATCAATGTCAGTACTTGACCTTGACAATAACTCATTAAAATTTGTCGTTGGTTTTGTTTTGGAACAATAGTTAATAATTTTTACAACGCCTAAAATAACATGTTTCATGTTAGAATGGCATTAAGCCCAGCAGACAGGAATAAACCGTTTGTTTACAAAAAGGCAAAGCAAACAAGAACCCTTACATTAAGTGTAACAACAGAGCACCTGTTCCCATGGCGTTTTCAGATGACACAAGTTTTACAACCATAAATTAACCACAAACACTTATAAAAACAATTTCATATACAGTACATGTAGACAAAGCTCAATCCAAAACACTACACTGATCATCTTGGAGTCATATTTAAGGACGGATGGCATTTCTTTGATATCTGATGTACTTTCAAAATATAAAGGACGAAGCATTTATGTGAGACGCACTCTCCATACAGCATCTTCTCACCCAAGGTTATCCTTAGTACAGAACACTAAATGTTAGCCTTAGTTAATTAAAAACACTTAAGACTGCGTGCATACGTGCGTGCGTGCGTGCGTGCGTGCGTCAGTGCAAATGATCCTTGTACCTTTTTACTGCCCCTCATAAAAACTGGATAGATAACTTCAATTTTTTGGCGAGTGAGAAGCTTTGATTACACACACACACACACACGCATGCATGCACACACACACACCCAATCTAAAAAATCTTCTTTTTTTTTAAATCTCCAATCATATCCATTACTCATGTTGGGTGGATACACTATTTTATGGTTTCTCATCAATATCTCCGAAACCTACGTACACACTTCCTGGTTTACACTGCTTACATGAACTATGATCATCGGACAGGCGCACACACACACACCTGAGAGGGCTGAACCTGGCTCTCTACATGGGTGTTTCTTTCATAAACTGGTGATAACACACAAACAGATGAACAAAAGATAAACTGACTTACAGACTGTCAGTCTGACTGAGACTGTGACGCAGTTGGTTTCCAGTCCAAAACTCAAGATTTTTTAATGAAACTAATTTAAAATACATACATTTTTACTCATGATTTGGGATTTCATGTAATTTCATTCTACTTTGGATGGTTGAAACTTCTTTCCTGTGGATAAAAGTTTGCTGATATTTGAGTTTGGAGGACATTTTTCTGAGTTTGAGGTGAACTGAAGGTAGAGCTTCTTTGAAGAGATACAAAAACACTAGAGGTGGACTTCTGGAAACTTGAAGACAAAGATCCAATAAATAGAAGAATTATCAAGGTACAGTTTCTGTTTTTTTACATTTTAAAATGGCTTAATTAGGTCATTCTGTCATTTTAAAATACCTATTATACTGTGGTTAATTTAAAAAAGGACTAATTTCAGGTTGCTGTTTGAATATTTTTTTCTCTTTGACACACAGACTCTACACAAGTCACCATACGGCTGGAGCAGTGAAGTAGGCAAGCAAGATGGAGGAACTCAAATACAGAGGAAAGAAAAGAGAGGGAAGGCACAGGTAAAAATTAATCTACCCTACGTGTTGCCTCTTTAGGTCATTATGTTTATTTTCTGCTTCATTTAAGGCGGTGACTGATGTTACAGATGAAAAAAGAGGATAATAAGTTGAATTTAAATATATATTAAATACATATGGATGGCAGCCCACTGGGCCCAGCTGCCACAATTTGATCTCAATTAGCCTGCCTGATCAAATATATGCAATGGGTAAAGACACCTGTCTAGATGACACTTTCTTCCTATAGGCAGCACAACATTGTCTTCTCTGGTGGCTCCTTCTATTGTTTGTAATCCATGCTGTCTTTGTGAGGCTTTTTGGCAATCAAACAAAATTGGTTCTGTACTGTGGAAACATGATAACTTGCTAAGGAAATAACCTGTGGAAATATTCCTAAAAGTCTTTTAATTTGGTGTAAACCAAAGCTACTACCTGTAGTCCTATACCTATTTGTATTACGATTAATACTGGGTGTAAGCAAGGCCTTGTTAGAAATTCAATAGACTGCTTAATTTCTCTGTAAAATTTTTCTTATCATACATACAGTGGCAAGAATAAGTATGTGAACCCTTTGGAATGACCTGGTTTTCTGCATTCATTTTATACGATGTGATCTGATCTTCATCTAAGTCACAAATGTAGACAAACACAGTGTCTCTAAGCTAATATCACACAAACAATTGTAATCTTTTGTCTCTTTATTGAACACACCCTTTAAACATTCACAGTGCCGGTGGAAAAAGTAAGTGAACCCTTGGATTTTTTTAAATGGTCAAACCTCCTTTGGCAGTAATAACTTCAAACAAGTGCTTCCAGTAGCTGCTGATCAGACCGGCACAATGATGAGGAGGAAATTAGGAAAATTCTTCCTTATAGAACAGCTTCAGCTCAGCCATATTCTAAGGATGTCTAGTGTGGATCTCTTTTGAGGTCATTCCACAATATCACTATTGGGTTAAGGTCTGGGCTCTAACTGGGCTCTAGAATTTACTTTGATATTTATGGTCTTTGTCCTGCTACATCACCCAACTTCTACTGAGCTTCAGCTGGTGGACAGCCACACTGACATTATCCTGTAAAATGGAAAGCTATTGACACAAAAACATTCCTAATTAGCTAGCTGTTACATAATATATAAAAAAAAAAAGAAAAAAAGATGTGTGAAGTATAAATGAAAATGAAGTTGGTTTGAAGTGTCACTGAGAAGACTTAACAAAAATCTAAAAAGCTCTCCTGGCCATTCTGAATATACATTTGTAATGCTCCCTAGCTCCAGGTCTACTGTCAAGTTGTACGACGTGCCAGGCTTCAATACTGGATTAAATTATATCATAAGAAAAACATAATATGACAAGCTTTAACCTGCGCTGCCCAACAAATCTGGTGAAAACTGATTAGTTATTCAGGAAGGACTTTGCTGAATGTCTGAATGTATCAGTGAGAAAGTTATTGTGAATATAGTACACAAATTCAGACAAACTTGGATGCTTTCTGTATCTGTTCAGAGGGCATAATCTGTTTACAATAACAAATAATTTATTTCTATGTGTTTACAACTATAGTCTTAAGTCAGAAATGACCAACAGTCTGTCTAGATGGTCCAATATGAAAATAGCTTTTTTTGTACTGTCTTCATTTGCATACAGTAGATAGAAAAGACGGAAAGGTTACACTTTACAATTTGGCAACAATCTGTACTTGATCACAGATACTTACTGGAAGTGAAAAGATTAAAGAGGGAATTCATTTCCTTATTCAAGGACAGTTTGGATTATTCTTTAACTAACAATGCTAACGAGGCAAAATTTTTCATGCCATCATTTAAAGTTGTATCTGACTGGCTATAGTCATGAGACAGATTTAGAAACAAATACATTGAACACACAATGCAGCTTTGAATTAGGCAGCTGCTGCACTTCCACAAGCTTATTAACCTCTTTATCACTATTAGGAGGTTAATTGTTAGTTAGATGGATATTGGTAATGGATATAATCATCAAATTGTTTGTCCAGTGATATATAATAAAGTATTGTATTACCAAGTTTGTATTTGGTATAATTTACATTTGAGGAACCAGCTAATTTCCCCGGTGCGCCGCTGTGCTTCTCTTTATTGCTGTGGCTGATATCATCCTAACAGACACTGACTGCTGTTAAGGGAGTGCTACTCCATTTAAAATGTTAAATACATACTATAGTTTCAATCACCTTCTGCATATTTATACCACTAAGGAGAAAAGACTCCAGTTGTTTCTAGGATTAGAATTTTTCAAATACATTACATATATATTCTGCTATCGTTCATCTGATAAAAAGGAAAGTTTTACAGGAAAACACATTTTCAATTAAGTATGATTTTAAAAAGGAAAAATAAAAAAAAACAATGCCAGATATGGCATATAGTGTCTACAGTCTGAGAAAACTAGCAAATACTGGTGTTACTGAAATCACTGAAATTTTTTTTTTCAGTCATAAATAATAATAGGAGCTGGGCAGAAAGATAAATACCAATAGTATTATGAGCCACGAGGTCCAGAGAGCATTTAGCAGGATTGAAATGACAAAACTGGAAACCAAAAATCTATTTCTTTACTGGCATCAGTGGCATCAACATCAGTGTTGGCATTGTGTGTTAAACTTCTCTGTGCTTGAGTGACAAGATATACATTTGTACTCTGTTATTATAATTGGTATTGATTATTCAAATTAAATACAGTCTATCCTCCAGCACTTTAAAAGCTTAGTTCTTCTAAAAAGAACAGCTTTTCATGGTTAATTACGTAATGACTAGTTATATGTATCATTGAAGACAAGAGTTCATCACTGTTCACAAACACTCTTATCTCAAATAAACAGCTTCTGCCAGTGTGACTCAGGCCATAAAAGAACAGCTGTATTTGATATACGTAACTGATAATATTTGATAGTTGCTATGGCAAAGTCAAAGACCGCATGTGTTATCAATTCCAGATAGAGAACCCACACCCTCCTAATTGACATTATTCAGCTAGCAGTGGGGGGTGGCTGATAGGCTGATAAATAATCAACATCTTAAGTTTGTTTTCCGGTGTAGACTCGGTCACCTGTCATACCTGTGTACCTTTGTTTGCTTAGGTCAGAATCCAGGCTTGGATCTCTATCACACATCATTCACCCTTCTCTTTATGATAAAATCTTTCATCTCACAGCAATGCAAAGTGGCTGGTAACAACAAAGTAGACAGACAAACAAATCTAACAACTAAAAGAAAGAAAACAAGATGGGAATATTGTATTCAAAAAAGAAATGACATTGACAGCCACAAAAAGGTAAAGACAAATTGTACCCATGAATCTGTACCCTCACAGGAAATATACAAAATGGGTTCAGTTATTTAAATGACTAGACCACACACACCCTGATTAAGACCTGCATCATCTGAATTATAATAATTGTAATTCCTTCATATATATCTTTATTTGGTCTTGTTGGCTTCCTCATAACAGGTTAACACGCTCTCTGGTTTTAGCCCATGTCCAGCAGGAGTCTATAATTCAATGGGTCTCACTGGCCTTCTGCCATGGATCTGCCATCTTGGTTAATTTTCCTTGGACAACTATGATATAACTGTGATAGCGGCTCAAGATGGTCAATATATGTGCGTCCATGTGTGCATCTCAGGGATACATGGGATCCATTCCAGCTGAACCCAGTAGGAGCTGAGAAGGAATCTAAGAGAAGATGTTTCCAACTGGCCCAGTATCTGGTGGCGGTGATTGTGGGGTTAGCCGTCTTGACCAGTGCTGTTATCGCTAAGGTAGGATTATCTACCCGTCTATCTATCTGTAAAGTTATTTTTCTTTCTATTCCTCATTGGTGGTGAGGCATAGAAGGAGAAACACCACCATGAAGTTCCTGGCTCTGGTTTCAGAGGCATCAAGCTAAAAATCTTTGGGTCATTTTTCATCATAGGATCTTAGTCAAATACATGTGTGCATGTCTTTTACTGCCAATAAGTGTTTAAAGCTGTTACTGTGTATTCAATATTCAATTGGCAAATTAGAAACGATTGCTGTAAAAACTTGTATTTATTTTTATTACTACACTTGAACAAATTATTTAATTTGAATATGTGCTGTTGATGATACATTTCTTTAATTGTATCACTTTCTGTAGCCTGCATCTGAGAGTTGTTGTTCCTGAAATATTTAACCAACCCTGTTGTGATTAGAAAACTGAATGCTGTTTTAAACGTATCTAAACTGCACAGGTAATGTTAGACTAATCAGCTATAAACAATCATGAACACCAAAAACACATTTATTTATGCATTAGATAAGTATTTTATATTAAAATATAAATTGTTTTCAGTGCAGTGATTGTAGTTCATTTTTTCAGAACTTAAACGGTTTACCAAAATATGTCTTATCTGTTTCTGCCTGTCTGTCCACAAAGTAACATGAACAATATTCCAGCTATTTATGATAGGGCAGAGCTTACAATACTTGATGCCTTTGTACCCATCTTTCTCCCTTTGTTGTTTTATCTCTCTCTGTTTCTTTGTGTATCTGTCTCCCTCTTTGAAAATATCATCTTCATTTTTCTCTATCAGTCTTGTGTTTGCATCGTCTACCTCTGAGCTTCTGTCCCTATTCCCTTTCAGTTTTTAATCTTCCTCCTTTGGCCTTGTCTTTAATTCTATGTCTTGTTGATGAATCACAGAGTTACAGTCAGTCACAAAGCAATGAATTCCCAAAATATTACTGTCTCAATTTTCCTATGTAATAAAAATGTTTATTGTTCAACCTGATTAACTTCCTTATTGGTGTGAGGGTAAATGGTAATGAAGCAATGAGGTGACCTTACAGTTAATCTACAATAGGAGCTGGAAGCAGGGAGAGGTTGTCATTAAATCCTAGTCATCTTTATATTTACAGTACATGGAAGTCCAAATTTCAGTTTTTCTTAACATACTTAAATTGTTTGTCCAATCAGGGCTCTCTCTTGGTGTTATCAACGCTGTCCAGTCCAACCTCCATGCGCAGCCAAAAGGAAAAACAGTTCTACATGCTGATGTTGGTTTTCTGTCTGGTTTGCCCCAACTTCCTGGTGTTCATTAAATCACTGTGGAGGTGTGCCTTCAAGAGCTTTGTACAGCCCAACATGAAGACCATGTCACTTGTACGTTTTTATGAATCTTGCTTTTTTATTATGTACAGTGCTTTGCATGTGATTGTAACAAATAAGATAATGGAAAAATGCATATGGTACAACCTTAAAATCTAGGGGTTAGCAATATCACAAGCATATAACAACAATATTTGTTTTGATTTTTGTTGGGGGTTGAGTTTTTAATCTGTTCATCTGTCACTCTTTATGAAAGAGACACTTTAGGGAACAATGTAAAATGGTTCCACAGTAAAATATTACACTTTACTAAACCAAATACATGACTATACACAAGTGCATGTACAATTAGCAGATTTTAACCATAGTATGTCAGTGCATCATATTGTCATGTTCCTAGTCAATGTGTACACATGAATGAGAATCATGCTTCTTGTGGTTTTCAAAATTACTGCACACAGGAAACAAGCAAAATCCTCACTGCCATATCAATACATTCAGCAAATCCACATAACATTTGATTTCTTGATTGTTAAACTAATGCTGGGCAAAGGTCAATTTATTTAACCACAACAGTTCCAGTATGGTTTAAAAAAGTTAGTGTTGTACAATTGGTGGTAATCATTTTGGCCACAGCTGCGCTATTTTGACTGTTTGGATTCAGTTTCATTCATGAGAGTAGACCAGTTTTCACCCACTGAAATATATGTATATGTGACATAATGGCACCTTTGTGTCTCTTCCAGGTTTGTGCAATTGAGTGTCTGGTGTCTCTTGGAACTTCAGTCCTGGTGCTAGTCGTAATGCCTCAGTTTGATGTGTTGACTAATCTCTTCATCAGTGGAGGAGTCTGTATTATGTCTGCCATTCTGCAGATTGTGTTCAGACTACAGAGGGAAAAGTGGAAAATCGTGTTCCCAATATGCTCCCTCATTCTCACAGTTGCAGGTAACTCATTAATTTACTGCCCATTAGGAAGTCTTTGTCTGCCTTTTTTTGAACACTTGTAACTAATATCGACGACAGAATCACAAAGCCGACCTCCAATACTACCTTCACAGTCAAAAGATGGTGCTGTTGAGTGTCCAGTCCCATTTGGTTTGTTGTTATCTCCAAAATGAAAATCTGGATCTGACTGTTCTTTTACTCCATAGACTTAACATATCACTGCTTCACAAGAATATATTAAATTCACCTTTGAAAGTGTCTGTTAGTTCAAATGTAATGTTTGATAGCCATGCTCATACATATTTCCATATACAAAACTGGGACTATAGTAGTGAAGAAGAAAGAGGACAACAGTTTGGTATCTTCTTCCTCCTACGGCAAAGGTGCAATAATAGATGTCATATACTGATTGTTTTCCTCAGTTTCTCCCACTTGTTTTGAACACATTTCAGTCATAGTTTCTGCCTTCAGGTTTTGACTGAATTGAAGTGTCTCTAATTATCAGCCCCAACACTTTCTTTCCATTGTTCATTTGTTTTTTTTCCATGCAACATCGGGTTCAGTAAATCTGCCACCCTAATTGTAACAACTGTCTCAGATGAATGATATAAGATTTACTAACTGGCAAAACACTGACATGCTCTGATTTGAGCATTCAAATAGTAGTTTCATGTATGTTGCAAGCTCCAGGTTTCATGGAGGAGACAAACACTTCAACAGCTCACATTGTTTATAAAACATGTTTGAATCCTGACAAACTTTTAGCTACAACATGAATGAAGCCTAGTGCCAGAAGTAGCCTATCTAGGTAACAAATGCGATGTTACCTAGATTAGACAAATCTAGGTAGGTCATGTAACAATGACTGCAACCCTTTCTCCAAGAAATGACATTTATCTACAACTTAATTGTTTTCCCAACTACATTGTGGTAGCGAACATAATCACTGGCTGGATTATTTTCAGAGGCAACATCTCTGTGAATAAAGTGTTACATTTGACTACCACACTGGAGTCACAAGGACATGACTGGGGTGGATGGTGGCCAGACAAAATACGTGACCGTGACACCAGAGCCCAGAGTTTGCAACCACAGTCCCATCTCCTTTTAGGTTTAGTTAAGGTTAGGGAAAGGTTGCAGTTTTCATTAAATGTGAATAAACAAGTCACATTTTCTGTAATTAACCAGACCACAATCAGTCCCTATAGTGCTGCCAGTACCTAAACATTAACATGTTACATACCATTTCCTCATTATATTAACTATACCAACCTATTAACCTTAACATTATTAATCACGTTCTTCCGTCTGCATTACATTTCTTTCAAAACTTATTTGCTATTTACAAATGTATTGTTTATGAAAGTAATCTCTAGGAGGATACCTGAGCAGAGTAATTTATTTTCCAGTCAAATGACAACTGCTTCAATACTTTTACATTTTTTTAGCTTGCATGCAAATTCACTGACATAATAGAGAAACAGCTCTTACTAACTAACCAACTAACTAACTGCTTCATCACTTCACAAATTAACTAACCAATTCCTAACTAACAGGTTACTGCCTCGTGGGAGTTGACTACTATGTTCGTGTGTCATCATATGTGGATAGACAGAGCGCCGACTGCTACGTCTATGTTGGAGTGGGAATTTTCTCTTCACTTCTCATCTCCCTTTGTTGGTGGGAAAATCCACTGCAAGCTACTAACCGCATGCAGGTACAATGTTTTCTATAATGCGTTTCTTTTATTCTGTCTTCTGACAACAACTTAACTACTATTTTACTACCACTATTTATTTCCAAAAATGGAATTTACCCAGGCCATTCATTCCACTGTAGACTACAAGTTCATTATGTAAAAAGCTGAAATCCCCCATTGACCGCAATCCTTAAAATATACTTTTTTAACCTCGTAATGTTTTGTAATTGCACTGCCAACATGGCCAACGGTGCCAGGTGTTTTTCCATGTCTTATCATACAGCTTTAGGTGGATAGTGATCTGTTTTTCGTCTGTATATTTGTAGTGTACAAACATATTGACTTGACATGATCAGTGAGACTCTTTTCGATCCTTCTTCCTGCAGGATACATTGTCAGAATTGGATGGTTTCAGGGACTTTGTGTTTGTCATCAGCAGTATTCTGAGGATAATCATGATAGGTAATTATCTGCCATCAATGTCAGCACCAACATACAATACTCAAAAGGCTATGCTTACAAAATCACATATGCTCTTGAAATGTATTATTAACAGTTTTGCAATGCTTAGACTGGGAAAATGTAATTTCCAACATTCACAATGGAGAACAAACAGATTTCTATGATGTGAGGGATGCATATGGCTTACAGAGGATATTCTCTAACTGTGATGAAGTCTTAAATTGTTTTCAATTTTGCAAAACTGCTCTTTCAATTCTGCACAACACAAAAACATCAACTTATTTACAACAGCCTGATTTCTTCATATTTACTTAAAATCCAGGGTTTCTTACCTTTTCAAATCAGCACACATGATTTCATGTTAATCTATTCAAACATATTGTGTTATTTGTTTTCTTTTCGTATTTATTGTGCATTATATCTGTATATTTTTGATATTCCATTTTGTTTATATCGCACAGTGTCTCTTTTACATCAGTGAAACATTTTATTCTGTTGTAGGAGGGGTATACCTGTTACACAATGTGCTTATTCAGAAGTCCATCATCTGGTCGGACTTTAACCTGCAGAAAGATGACTGGGAGTTACTGCAAATAGGACTCGTGCTGTTTTTCTTACAGGTAGGTAGGGGGGAGACAGAAAAGCAGGCATAAAGAGACAGACAGATATGGTATACAGCATAGAGTACAATTGGTATGTGTAGTTATGTCTTCTTCTGTTTCCCTTGAGGGATATTTACTAAGAATTCTTCAAATTGCATTTCTCTATATGTACTTAAAAGGCCACGCCTCAGTTTTGCGCAGAGCTTCCCCGACACATAGGTGAACTAAGCACCTTATTAGGGACCCTAACCACCCAAGAGAGTTTGAAACAGAGCCGGGTGGCCCTCTATGCTCCGGGCCGTGCAAATTACCCAAGGGCCCCGCCTGCCTGTCGTTTCAAAGCAGGTGTCATTAGAATTTTATGAGAGGATGAAGTGGAACTATCCTTCTTTCCTTCCTTAACTAGGCCTGTGCAACATTTTGGGAACTACAAAAACATCTCCAACATTAATTCTGAATAACTCCAGCAGGTTTAAGTCCGTCACTGAGCTGCCTACTTCAGCCTCTTTACCCTGTGTTTTGTCACATGTAGTATGGTTGCAGTACCAAATGTTTCTTCTATTTAAACAATATTCAACTTGGAACTTTTTTTGCACTCCCCTGCATCAAAGACATGCACCAAACTTGCCTTAAAAAGTTCAGTATCACATCATGATTAATGGCACTTTATGCAAATCAGATGGACTGTGGCTCATTTATATCTGTAGTCCTAGCAACTGCCCTACTAAACTGAAAAATTTAATTTTATGCCCCTGACAATGAATTGCTAATACTTCCCTTGTCTCCTGTCTCAGGCCTTCTGCTCAGCAGCCTGCCACTGGTTTGGGGTGGTGGCCTGTAAGATTCATGCAGTCAGGATGAGTTTTGCACTGCCTGTGTGTTGCACAGGACCTGCAGTGCTACTGTTGGGACTGACACTTTTTATAACCCAGGCACAAAAATTGGACGGCGCAGAGCATTCAAGCATCCAAGGTAGACTTATTTTTTTAACATTAACCCAATATTTAGAATTGTTTGTGCTCTCTTTAAAGTCATTGAGATGTGCTCTTGTTTCAGTTTAATCAAGTTATTTTTGTAATACACCAGTAAGCTGAAAAATGTTTGAATAGCTGTGGTGAAATGTGAGAAATCTTCATAAACATAATTTCACTTATTACCAGCATTCTGAAATGTAAAGCTATGTTTCCATTGCAGAGTTTTGTGGAAGCTTGGTCTACCTGAGCCATAAGAACACAACCCCTGTAGTCCTACTCGAGATTACCAGGAGCATCTGTCGTACTTCCCTTAACAGGTGTGTGAGTGTGTGAGTGAGTATGTACAACATTTCTGCTAACTGTATTTCAGCCAACACTTTTCAGCATTTCCCTGTTTCAGGTTTAAACTGTCAGTGTCTGCAAGCAGTTGTACTCTTCACATTTCAAGCAGTTTTCTTGGTTTATAAATGTGCTTATTGTGAGTGAAATGTCCTAAATATCATGCCATATCCCATCAATCAATCAAACTTTATAGCACTTTTCATGAAGGTTAGTTCAAAGTGCTTCACAGATGACTGATTGTGAAGGAAATTTTTCTCACTCCAGTGTTCCTCTTGTTTTCCTAAACTTCACTAACACCATAACAACCTTCACATTGTTAGACATTTTTAGCTTCTGTTATGACTGTTTGTGTCTAGATGAAGCCACTGCTATTACCTGTACCTTATAGATAAGGGGGTTCAAGGAAAGCATATTGTTCAAATCTAGTTGTTGTCAAGGATGAGCTAAGTAGGGGAACAAACAAGAGACATATAGGGCCCTATCTTACACCCAGCGCAAAGCGAAATGCCAAGTGTCTTTGCTAGTTTTAGACCGACACAGTTGTCATTTTTCTCTCCAGCGCCTACGTTGTTTAAATAGCAAATACACTTGCACTCATCTTGAGGCAGCAGAAACTGATTGCACGATGAACAAGCAAAAACCTGGTCTTAAGTCAGGGGCACAGTTATTCACTGTTATTTTATGGGCGCATTGTCAAGAGAGTAATATGTGGCAACATACACGGGCATGTCGTGGATGTCTCTTGCATGAGACTGCAGAGAAGCGTTCTTTCCTGGTAAATCCGCCACAGTGTTCCCCATTCATCATCTAATTTTGTCCACCACAGTTTCATAACAATCATGTAACATAAAATATTGCTAACATTGTGATTTGTGCCGTTACTTCACTGTAGAGCTGTGCACAGCACATTGATTGGCTCATCCCTTCTTTGCCCCTCAGCACGCAGAGTTGCTGCTGCATGTGATGGGGCTGGGCTCATTGGTCAGTCACACTATGTGAGCAATTGACCGCAAATAGAATTTTACTCTGTGTGAAACACTGCACCATTATAATAGCACGTCTGGCTTTTAAAGGGAATGGGAGATGGCACTGTGATTGGTTTATTGGATGTTTCGCCAAAAACACTCCCTTGATTAATTTTGACACTAAGCACAACCCTTTTGAACCATGCGCCTGGCGCAGCGACTGTTTTTTCCGACATTAAAATAGGCAAAAAGACATGGACTTGCACCATGCATTTTAGACTATGCACTTTAGATCATTCAAATAAAGCCCACAATATTAATTATGCAAGAATATGTGACAGTGCAGATTTTGGTGACCAATAGCATCTTCACATTGTATATGCAGGTGCATCACCATGAAGCGCTTTATAAACAAGTAAAAGAATTTTAAAATCAATACATAGACTGACAGGCAACCAATGTGGGGACTTTAAAAGAGGTGTAATGTGTTCTCTCCTTCTGGTCCTGGTCAACACTCGGGCAGCAGAATTCTGAATCAGCTGAAGCTGGTTTATAACGTTTTTGGGTAGACCAGATAGGAGAGTATAACAATAGTCAAGTCTGCTGGATATAAAAGCATGCATACGTTTCTCAGTGTCAGTCAGAGAGATAAATGGTCACACTTTAGAAATATTTTTCAAATGATAAAAAGCAGTTTTGGATACAAGCCCCATGTGAGCTTTAAAATTTAGAATTTAAAATTGGTCTTGCGTCATCGGGAGAAATGGCTACATTGAGTTGTGTGTCATGAGCATAATTATTGTGACAATAACTATCACAAAATATACTAGCATCTACATACATCCAGTCATTGCATATTTTAACCAAAATGTTTATGGACAATTTGACAGCTACTACATACAATGGCCTTTTTCAATGCTGGCACTGGAGGGAGTGTGCATGTGGTCAGGCTTCGTCACATGTACCTACTATGTATGGAAGATCAAGGTAACCGTATGAAAACACACACACACACACACACACACACACACACACACACACACACACACACACACACACACACACACACACACACACCAAAACTAGCATGGTTTGATATCAGTAAAGGTCAGTGAGGATTTGTTTTCCTTGTAATTTGGACAAACAAAACCCTTAAAAAAAGACTATTTATATCGTTCAATTTGATCTAAGCTACAACCTACAATCACAATTTATCCAATTTTAGGTCTACTAGTAATTTCAGCAAAACAGGGACCTCTTAGCTAAAATCAGATAAAAAGAAATACTCCTAAATGGCTCTATATGGTTCACCATGTCTTAGGTCCAGCGTATAGAGAGAACGTCTCAGCTCTTCGTTCGTCGACTCTATGAATCTGCTTTCATTGACCTGTCTCTGCTACTCAACACCAAGATGAAGGTGCCACGAGCCCGAAACCAAGAGAGGTGAGAGGGAGAAGAGTGTTCCTTATTACTTTATACTGTTTATTGCGTATGTTCTTGTTCGTGTCAACTACGAGAAATTTTTACTTTTTTGCATTACGAAGTTAGTGCATGTGTGGTTATTGTATGAAATCATTGGCACAATGGGACTTTAATAGTCCCCAGCCTCCATAACAGATAAAAGTTTCCTTGACTGTTGAGAGAGTTATACGTTCACAACATGAAATGTTTAAAACTTCTGTTGAAAACCTCTCCCATCCCCTCTCCTCTGATCTACAGCCATGATGACATACAGAACTGTGTGATCTATCTTTGTGCCACCATGTGGCATGAGACCTATGATGAAATGCTGAAGATTCTCACCTCCATGTTCAGGTTCGACACACAGTCACAGCAGACACCTAGGTGTACCAGTATCACATACAGAACATGGATTTAATTCCTTTTACACATCACTTTAAAGCAAAAGTTAAGAGCAGCTAAAAATCTTGTTTCCACTGATATCCACTGGTTTAACTTCTCACCTTGCTGCAGTGATGTAGAAGTGTACTCCAGGGTGAGTCAATACATCAACAGACTTCACTTCTGATCAGTGTTGCAAGAGACATGAAATTTTCAACCAGAGAGGCTTTGAAACACAGATTTTCAGCCTGGTGTTATTTTGCTTTTATGTTGTGTTAATCGTGAATTAAATGTGTCCACTTCATTTGCTTATGATTTAAGATATTAAAGGACTTAAAATGCAAAAAATTTTTGTTGTGTAACATTTGAAATTGTATTCCCCTATATATTTCCTTTCATGCTTTGACAGTTAGTAGAGAAGAAGAAAGTAGGCTTTTGCAGTGTTGTTACCATAATTTGTTGTTTAAGGTTGGACCGCTATCGAGGTGATCCAAAGGAGGAACATAAGGACTGTTTTGAGTTCGAGTGTCATATTTACGTGGATGATGCCTTCATGACTGAAAAAGATACAGGGAAAAGGCTGGTTAACTCTTACGTTGACGACTTGATCCAAGTTGTCATAGAGGTTTACAGGTGAGATTATCATCTATCAACTATTTATCTATATATCTATACATTTATACATCTATCTTTCTAACCAATCATCTATCCATCCAACTATTCAGGGTGTTTACCAACAAAGAGCCAGATGATGTGTCAATCATTGAGACTCCTTACGGTGGAAGGCTGATGTTTGTTATGCCAGAAGGCAACATGCTTTATGTTCACCTAAAAGACAAAAGTCTCATCAGGAACAAGAAGAGATGGTCCCAGGTATGGAGTACTAATCATGTTGTGTGTCTATTCTATTCCAGTATATGTGCATGTGTGTGTAAATCAAGATGCTATTTGGTGGCAAACAGTAAAAGACTTGCACCAAGTAGTTCCCAGTTAAGACATGAGTATGACACAGGGCATGGCTAAAAAAAAATCTGAGTGTTCTAATGAAATGCAGTCGTCTAGAGCCCCCAGACTCTGGAAGTCTCCCCTGACTGAAAATCAGTTGCTCTAAATCATTAAGTCCGTTTAAAACACGTCCCTTTGAGTCAGTATTTGGTAATGTTTGATATGCATTTTATTTACATTGTTTTATCCCTAATAATTGTTCTTACATATCCCATTGCCTCTCTTCACCTATTGTCAAATCGTTCAAAAATTGCGTAATGTAATATGTTTATTGATGCTGTTCTATTCTTTTTGATTGTTCTTATTAATTTAATTATCTTCACTTCTATGCTCAGGCTCTTTGGCCTTCGCTTTTATCTGGTTTTATTTTTCTGTGAAGCACTGTGTGGCTTTGTTAAGAAGGGTTCTATACTGCATAAATAAAGTTATTATTATTCACGTCTCTGAGAAACAACAGATATTGAAGAGATTGTCCGATCACAATAGACCTACCACCCACTCCTCATATACAGTCTATGGCCATAATACATTCACAAACAGTGATTGACAGAGCAGGTGGCCCTTTGGTATGAAAAGGTGTTTTTCAATGCCAATTTTCATTACTGATTAGTCTGAAGAACATATTCAGTATTGAAAAGCGAGAGACAGATAGGATCTCTGTTGTCTTAAACAGACTTATGAAGCTTGATAATGAGCTCAATAATAAATTCATTAATACTGGAGAGTATGCTGTTGATAAAATGAATCTTTAATCTTTTCATGCCTACCATTTATATACAGTATCTGTTTCTGTAGGAATAAGTTTAGTTATAATTTAGGATATGCTTTATAATGAGGATACAATTATATTGTCCTCTCTGTTATGGATCCAGTTTCATCATGTCTCTCAGATGAAACGAGTTAATACCTGACAAGTCACATCTGCTCCAGTTTCTGTGGGACAAATAACTTAGACTTTACTAGGGGTGCGAAAAAATTGATCAATTTAAGTATCACCATTTTTTTTTTTTTTTTTTTTTTTTTTTACAGTTTTTAATTGCCACACTAGCTAGTAGATAACAGTTAGCCCAGGAGCTCACTGGTTAGCCTGGTAGTGACGGCATGTGAGACTGACTGACATTGTTTTTGGAAATATGACTCATGATATACATAGTCTCCTGAAGTGTATGATTCAAGTTGTTGAATGAACAGAAGTAAACAAAAATTAAAATATCAAATCGCAATACTTAAAAATCGCATTACATATTTAATTGGTACCCAAATATCAGATCAGCTCTAGATTTTACCCATGTCTTTGACACAGGGTCGTGGATTTTCACACGATATTCTAATGTTAGGGCTGCAGAATATGCAAAAACAATCATATTTTGGCAAATATTGCAACTGTGATATGCAATATTGATTGGAATGGTCGTTTTTGCATTTCATTTTCACTGAAAAAAATGTGAAACTTCTGAAGTGATTTTTGTTGAGTCTTGTACCAAACAAACATATTCCTTTACATCTGGAGAATATGATTTGCAGCCTGGGGCATCTCTGTAGCACCACAACGCCTATGGTGCTCACAATGCACAACAATGTTGTGACACATTTTAACTTAACCAAAATTGCAGCTCCTGCAATATGGATATTGCGATTTCCATTACATTTTGATTAACGCAGCCCTAATTAATGCATATGACTTTCAGATTATGTATCTGTATTATCTACTCGGCTGGAAGGGCTACATCGTCAAGAACCCTCAGAAGATCCCAGTAAGACTTTTCTGCCTTGTGTAAAATATGTACATATTAGTATTTTTGACAGTATGTGTGTAAAATACTATACTATAAATCTATTCTGTTTTGTGCAGCGCCAGAATAACCCATGCAGAGCCAGTTTGATCTCTTTGGATGGTGAGAGTTTCCTGTTGCCTCAGTATGACAACGACAACAAGAGAAAATTCATCTCAGATGACAACACGTATATCCTGGCTCTGGACGGAGACACCGACTTCCAGCCTAAAGCTGTGATTCTGCTTGTGGACAGGTCAGTGACAGAAAAATTGACCGACTCACTTGTACTATCGCAACTCAGGTCTATGATCTCATCATTTTCCAACATAATTCACTGGTGGACAGGAAATGCTTTGCCTAGTTTTGTCAGTTAGTTTGTCATTCAGCAACTGTTTTCATTTATTATTGTATTATTTATGAAATATTTTTGTAATTGTAATTAAAAATTATGTTGATTGACAGGTTGAGAATGTATGACAATGTAGGTGCAGCGTGTGGTAGAATCCATCCAACTGGTATGGGTAAGTACAATTATTTTTTTTATTTATTTATTGTTTATGAATTTATTGCACTCGCCCTCTGCAGCTGGTACCTGGGGCTATTACAGAGTAACAACACCACAGGCCATAGCAACCCATCTATGTCTGTCTCCAGTCCAGCACACGCCCAGTGTATTCTCTCATTTCTCTTGTGATTTGATTTTCTCTGTCACCATGTCTCCTTTATGCTCACTACCATGTGCCTTCCATCACAGGTCCCATGGTGTGGTACCAGAAGTTTGAGTATGCAGTAGGCCACTGGCTACAGAAGACAGCAGAACATGTGTTTGGTTCTGTGCTGTGCAGTCCAGGATGTTTCAGTCTGTTTAGAGGGTCTGCCTTAATGGATGACAATGTTATAAAGAGATACACAACAACTGCAACAAGAGCAGCAGAATATGTGCAATATGACCAAGGTTGGCAAACAGACACATGTGCACCAGCCATTTTTACCCCCCCTAGATTTATCTGTTTACCTTTCTTGTTGGCTTCTAGCCTGTTCACATCCATACTAGACCATCTCTTTTTTTGCATTGTTAATATACTTTTCCAGGGGAGGATCGTTGGCTGTGTACTTTGTTACTGCAGCAAGGATGGCGTGTCGAATACAATGCTGCATCAGATGCATACACCAACTCACCGCAGGAGTTCAAAGAGTTTTACAACCAGAGGAGACGATGGGGACCCTCTACACTGGCCAATACACTGGACCTTCTGCACAGGTTAGTGTTATTTATTATTAGTAGTGGCGTTTCATTCCATAGCCAGTCACTTTTTCACTTAAGTGATTAAAAATGTTAAACTCAATTTTGACATCATCTTTATTTTGATATATATTCTTATTTCTACAGTTTTGGAGTCATATGTAGAAGATATATTTCCTGTATACTATTACACTATGAAATGCACATTGTACTCATATGCACTGACTTAAATTGTAGTGGTGCTGAGACAGTGAAGAGAAACTCATCCATCTCCAGACTGTACATCTTCTACCAGATGTTCACAGTTGGTTCCTCAATCCTTGGTCCAGCATCTGTGACTCTCATGATAGCAGGTAGGTTCTGGTTTACTTTATTATTGTACTAGCCCTTTTTTATTGGCGGTCACTTAAAGACAGCAGTGGGGCTATATTTTCTTCACTAACACCATGTCACTGCGTCTCTCATCTCCTGTTAAATGATGCCCTTTATCATACTTGCATCCATGACTCAATTTACATGAACTCTGTAACTGAAAACAATTATTTCTTAATAAATTTTATTTTTATGCTCAAAACAAATTCTGAACATTTTCTCAGAAACCTTGCATTCACACTACTATCTAACACAACAGTGGTGTTGGAAGTTAACTTATTCTCTACGCAGCTATGGTGTGCTGTTTTCTATTCAAAACTGCTGTTGTAAAATCAGTTTGCAAGTGCAATTTCTGCAATTACTACTTGAGTCTCAAAGGGCTTTCCACACTTTAATTTTCCAGTAAATTTTATCTTATCATGAACGCAGGTGAACACGTGAGCTGACTTAAGATGGCCCTTTTGCACTGTGTGATAACAACAATTTATGACATTGCATGTCACATATCCAAGAGAGGTATAATAAAAATCAGTTTTGAGGCATTTCAGCAATGAATGCCAGGTGAATAATAGTGCTACGCAGTATAAACCTAACCCTATAAAAACCTAACCCTAACGTGTGAGTTACACTAGCTTACTAGTGTGTCATTTCATGTCTTATTCCAGTTGGTCTGTAAATGTTACATAATGTTTCATAATGCTGTATATCCTTGGACTTGTCTAAATCAAAAGAGACTTTGTAATAAATTTTAGTGTGACTTATAGGAATTGAAATGCATGGCCCATTATTTAGTTTCCACCTTAATAACTTCACTGTACTGACAGCCTGCATTTGCAATTTATTTCTCTTTTTCTCTGACTGTCTCTGTCCATGAATTTTCCTGACAGGTGCTTTCCAGTTTGTCTTCCGAATCACTGGAACACTTTCCATCATCATTGCAAGCATTCCTCCAGTGTTCTACATCATCGTCTGTTTTGTAGCCAAGCCTAATAATCAAATTGTCATTGCTGGTATTATGAGTGTTCTGTACGCGTTCCTCATGACTGCATCCTTGTTCTCAATCATCGGTGCGTCAAAAAAACAACTCTTTTTCACTTCATATTACTAACATTTTTTTTAGTAAAAATCTTTTAGTAAATATATTTTAACCCTCAACTGCACATACACACACCACCTTCTCTTTTCAGGTGACATGGTGATTCAGGGCACCTTCCTGACCCCTACTGGCTTGTTTTTGGTTTCTATGGCAATCATGTACATGGTGACTGCTATACTACACCCAGAGGAGTTTGGTATGATTATATAATCTCATAAATTTTATAAAAATAAAATAAATAAAAATCATGTTATGTTAACACTTTTATGTTATGTTACATTATGTTAACAGTATGTCATGTCATGCTAACAGCTTATGTTACATTACGTTATGTTCTTCCACAGGGATGATTATCTACGGTCTGATGTATTTCATCTGTATCCCCAGTGGATATCTCCTACTTACCATCTACTCACTGGTTAACATGCACATTGTGTCCTGGGGCACAAGGGAAACCAACAAGTAATGCACTGATCTCATTAGAAGAAGCAGTGCTACTTTCGGCTGCAAACAATAATTTTCATTATTGATTCATCTTTTAATTACTTAATTTTTAATTTATGATTTTATTAAAATGAGGCTGCAAATCCCCCAATTTAGGAATCCAATCATCAATCAAAACTTTCACCAATCTATTAGCTGAGCTGATTAACTGACTTCTGGTTTTAGCACTAATGGTATTAGTGGCAGCAGTAAAGATAACAGTAAGGGGAAAAGTGGTACTGATCGAAGCAGAAAAAACTAATAGAAAGAGTAAGATTTCTTATCAGCAGTACAAGTAGCAATAATGGTGATTGTGTTACTATAATCAATTATACATCATTACATTTAACTGATTTTAAGTGGATTAAACACACTGCGGTGCAACTCCGAAGAGGAAAGCACTTGTGTGATGTAATCCATGATTATTATTACATGAACTGATTAACCCAGCATGTATACATGTGTCACTGAGTATCATGAGTTGAGTTCTTAATGTCAGAAACAAAATTAGCCTGAGAACTGTGAACTCAATTAAACTTAACAGTCCAAGAAAGGTGCAATAAATAAAATACCTACAGTACAACAATTGAAATTAAGATTATCAAGTTATGAATAACCAACTAAAAGTTACAAAAACGTAGGCAAATGTTATGACAAGTCTACGATGATAGGTGTATAGTCAAGAAGACTTTTAGCTGACCAAATCCACTAAATCATCCATCCTTTTATTTTCCACTGCTTATCCAATTCAGGATGCAGTGGACGCAGGGTGCTGTTAACCATTTATTCTCTTGCACAACACAAACAAAATTAATTCCAATCTGCATCCCCGATAATCACTCACCATGTGTGTCAGTATTTTAATGTGAGTCTGTTTTTTCTGACTGTCCTTCCTTCCTTCTGCCTGTCAGGGGAGAAGGAGCAGTGAAGAAGAACCATAATATTATGTGTGACAAAAACTGTAGACTCTGCTGCTGGGACATGAAGATACAGGTACTGTTTGTCACCAAACAGCCACTGACGAGCCTTCCAATGGATGAATAGATGAATGGATAAATTATCTTTATCGTATTGCTTTGCAGATAACGCAGGAAACAGAGAATTTGATGATTCAACAGATCACAGGCCAGAATACAAAGCACGCCATCCCTCCCCTTCCAATCACAACCCAGGAAATAACTCCACAGCCTGCTGCAAAGCTGGAGCCTCAAGCCAAACTTAACACCAAAGAAGATGCTGTAGAAGGAGCTAAGAAACTTCCCACTGACAAACTGAACATGAAGGAAGCAAACGGCGACGATGCTGCTTCCAGTGAGAGGTATTTATTTTTCTTTTCTTTCCTCTCTTCTGTTGATCATTAATCTATTTGGTTACTAAATATTAGAGTCAACCTGCCAGAAACCTGTACTACTATAAAGTCAATCAGCCAAAATGTCATTCTGTCACAAACTCACCTCTACAAACTGCTGACAGTAAACACAGTTCAATACAGTTCAAGTCCCAAACTGAAGATGCTTGTTCCTTATTTAGAAAATATCAGGTTCAGATTTAAATTAGCCTCTGTCCTTGTAGAAGGACAAATACACTGGAATTCTGAAGTACTACCCAAAATTAACAAGTGTGTGTGCATGCATGTGTGCAGTGATGAAAAAAGGAGCATATCACTGAGTGGATTTGACGAAGATGATGATGACCAAGAGGAAACAGAGGAGTTTCCTGTCAGTGGTGAGAAGCACTTTAAATGTTTATTTGCCCTAAAACTCTTTTACTACTGTTATTTATACAATCCACTATGTAGAGCACAATAGGCGTAGCACACTATAATGATGTCACTTACGTGTGTCTGTCTGTGCGTGTGTGTGTCTGTGTGTGTCTGTCTGTGTGTGTCTGTGTGTGAAGACTGGGTGACACCGGTGAAAGAGGAGTTTTTGAAGAAACTGACATATGCCAACATGAAAAGAAATCTACAAGAACAAATACGGTAAATAATTAAAATTATACAAAGAAATCCGAGTTTTGTGTTTGCATAAAATAAACAGTGACTATCACTGAAGAGAAATTCACTGAATAGTTTCAATTCATGTGTCTGTATGTGTTGTTACCAATGTTAAACAGGTATGTGTACAAGTATAATTTGTAAGAAATTTTATGTGTGCTATTCATTATGTGTGTTTTTGTATTTTTCGTGTCTTAAGTCAAAACAGAACACAGTAACACTGTTGTATCAGGTAGAACTTTACAACGGCAATTGTATAATTACAACTATTCATTCTTGTGCTTTTCTTCTCCCCAGATACACACTCCGCAACAAAAATCAGAGTGAACTGTGTGAAGAGTTGATCGTAATGTTAACAGATACTGTTAATGGAGAGCTAAGTGCAGTGGGGCCTGAAGATATTCTGACACCAAGCCAGCTGGAGGAGTTACAATATGCACTGGCAGAGCAGGTGATAACTGATTTGATTAAAATAGAAATAATGTGTTGTTCTAAAACAATATGTGATGAGTTTGGCACCAAGAGCTCAGCTATTTAGTTTCACTTTCTTTAACATTTATTTTGCCATATTTATTTGATATCTGTCAATGCAATTTCCCTTATGAAATAAGCATATAGACAGTTTACTGCTTTATTATCTCATCAACATATTGCTACCTCTATTCCAAGGCTTTTAATTTTATGAAAAATCTAAATTAGAATCTAATGCAGAAGAGGAATGATTGAATCCCTGAGTAATTGACTCTATCTCCTAGGCTCGGCGTATCCTTAAAACCAATCGAATGGAGAAACTAGAGAAAAGAGTAAAGAGAGCCATCGAGAAAACACTCACCGCCCCGCAGGTGCAAAAACTAGATGAGGTAAGATGCTGATTCAGCCCCCAGGTCTGTGAGAAGCAAATCCTTTACAGCAGCTAGCAGGGACAAGTCAGGCTTAGCTATAAAGCTAAAAATATTTTTTCTGTACAGATAAACAAAAAGTTATTTAGAGAAAGTATTGCCACCACACCTGTCACGTATGAGAGAGGATGCATCTAGGGTGGGTCTTACAAAAGGGTAAATGGAAATGTTCTGGCATTCTTAGCTTTACTTTTAAATGATTAGGTTAATGAAGGTACATCAATGAAAAAAGTAAGCAACCATCCTGAAATATTACTTTATGATTATATATGCGATGGCTTCGAGCAGATGAAAATTAATATTTGCATTAAAAATTGTTTGTGCACATGAATCTATGTGTTTAGGGTGAGCAAGACTTCTGGAGCAAATTACTTGAGCGCTACTTGAAGCCCATTGTTGACACTAAAGCACATCAGGAGGAGGTCACCAGAGAACTGAAGTCACTGCGCAACAAGGTCAGATTTACTGTTACTGTATTGCATGTACTGTTTGTGCAAATGTTTACCGTTTGTCTAATTGTATTGATAGTGAAGTCTACTACAGAAAAGGAGAAGCCAAAGATAAGTGAGAGCAAAAGTTGTTCTGTCTTTTTATGTTTACTGGTCCTCTGATTGGTGCGTATTTGACCACCATCGTGCCACTTGCAAACAGGGGATTCCTAGAGTGCACATGGCACAGGCAATAATAACGCCAGTAAAAGTGAAGAGCATCATCAAAAACAGACTTAGTTTGTTTTCTGTGTAGCTTTTTTTGTTTTGCTTAAAATGTATCAACCTTTTTTCTATTGCTGACCAATAAGTCGTATTTTCACCATCACTGCGATACAAACATGTGCAATAAACACATTGCAAAAGACTGAATGAAATGCGACGAATCAGAAAAAAATATTATATATATATATATATTTGGTTGGAGAAATTAAATTTTTATATCGCTGTAATAATTATAACTGATTATCTAAAAGGATAATTAAGGTTAACTATCCTGCTGTAACAATTCACACCCCAACACTGTAGCAATGGAGCTCCAGAGAGCAGAAATGTGTCACAAGCAAAACAAAACTTTTCGATTCCCTATTTGATTCATTTAAATGCAGAGGTTGGCTACTTACCAAACACCAGAAACACCCACCACAGCCAGTACTGTCCATCAAAGTAACCAGGGAAGTATGTGGAGAACTAGAAACCCAACAGAATGACAGAAATGACTGGTTAGAATAAATATGGCCTGCACTGGCTTCACTCAAATGAGTCCTGCATTTTAAAAGTGAATGAAGAAAGCAGCCGACTTCT